>NC_134738.1:16332750-16673000 GCF_049634645.1 Pelodiscus sinensis | reverse complement strand
CCCCACCCTGCCTGTTGGGCGTGGCTGCCTGCAGCTGAGGTTGAGGCCTTCCTGACATGGGACGTGTGCCCAGGGAGGGCAGGACTAGGGGCTGAGCCATGGGCCTCAGAGGTTCTGCGCGCAGGCCAGGCCGGGGGTGGGTTGAGACTATCTGTGCCTCTGGCTGTGGAAAGGGGTAGTTCTGGGGTAGACGCCCGCTAGGGTGATGCGAGGAGGGGACTGAGCTGCGCTGGGTGCATCCCGGTCAGGCTTCCGGTGCCAGTTTGGGTGCATGTGATGTGATGGGTTGGGGACGGTCAGGCTCCGGATCCTGGAGGGACCTGGAAACTGCCACGGGCAGGATGCAGCCCCTGCCGCAGTCCTGCTGTGGAGAGGCAGGGCCAGGGGATGCAGCACAGCGCTGGCTGGCTCAGTCCAAGACCTGCCAGCCCAGCCCGTCAGAGCAGGGGGTCGTGTGTAAGCCTGGCTAGTCCAGGCACTAGCTGGCTGCTGCGAACGAAGGGCTGTGTTAAGACCCTTCACGTTTCTGGCTAACCTGAGTGTGAGCAAAAGCACCAAGCGGTGCACACACGGGTGTGTTGGTGAACAGGCGTGAGCCGTGGTGCGCGCTGCAGTGGGAGGAGCTTGTGCTGCAGAGGTGGAGGGGCCGGGGGAGAGATGGCCAGGGCCTGTGAAGGAGTAATGCAAGGTGACAGCAAGACCCAGGACTCTCTCTCCCATGGTGCGAGCCCGCAGAATTGCTGAGGGTTCACCAGGCTGGTGCACAGCAGGACGCTTGAGTCCCTCTGACGTGGGAGGCTCAGTAAATGTGCAGGCTGCGGTCAGGGGGGCTCTGTTCTGTCAGGGCAAAGCTGGCCCCAGTGCACCGTGCAATTCCCTTCCCTTGCGGGCTGAGGCTTATGAATGGGCCCTGCCTCCTCACGCCAGCTGGTCTCTGGCTCTCGCGGGGCTGCAGGAGGAGACGCTTTCGGACCCAGCTTTAACACCGTCCGATTTCCCTCGCTGCTGTTCACAGCCGCCCTCTGGCCATTTCCATTAGGCTGCAATGCAGCGTGGGTCTAATGCCTCTGTGCATTGTCCCCAGGGACCGCGTTAAATACAGGTGGGGGGGGGTTGTGAGCAGGACGATGGTTCTAATGCCTCTGTGCATTGTCCCCAGGGACCGTGTTAAATACAGGTGGGGGGGGGTTGTGAGCAGGACGATGGTTCTAATGCCTCTGTGCATTGTCCCCAGGGACCGCGTTAAATACAGGTGGGGGGGGGGTTGTGAGCAGGACGATGGTTCTAATGCCTCTGTGCATTGTCCCCAGGGACCGCATTAAGTACGGGGGGGGGGTTGTGAGCAGGACGATGGTTCTAATGCCTCTGTGCATTGTCCCCAGGGACCGCATTAAGTACGGGGGGGGGGGGTGTGAGCAGGACGATGGTTCTAATGCCTCTGTGCATTGTCCCCAGGGACCGCATTAAGTACGGGGGGGGGGGGGGTGTGAGCAGGACGATGGTTCTAATGCCTCTGTGCATTGTCCCCAGGGACCGCGTTAGGTACGGGGGGGGGGGGTTGTGAGCAGGACGATGGTTCTAATGCCTCTGTGCATTCTCCCCAGGGACCGCGTTAGGTACGGGGGGGGGGGGTTGTGAGCAGGACGATGGTTCTAATGCCTCTGTGCATTGTCCCCAGGGACCGCGTTAAGTACGGGGGGGGGGGTTGTGAGCAGGACGATGGTTCTAATGCCTCTGTGCATTGTCCCCAGGGACCGCGTTAAGTACGGGGGGGGGTTGTGAGCAGGACGATGGTTCTAATGCCTCTGTGCATTGTCCCCAGGGACCGCGTTAAGTACGGGGGGGGGGTTGTGAGCAGGACGATGGTTCTAATGCCTCTGTGCATTGTCCCCAGGGACCACGTTAAGTACGGGGGGGGGTTGTGAGCAGGACGATGGTTCTAATGCCTCTGTGCATTGTCCCCAGGGACCGCGTTAAGTACGGGGGGGGGGTTGTGAGCAGGACGATGGTTCTAATGCCTCTGTGCATTGTCCCCAGGGACCGCGTTAAATACGGGGGGGGGGGGGTTGTAAGCAGGACGATGGTTCTAATGCCTCTGTGCATTGTCCCCAGGGACCGCGTTAAGTACGGGGGGGGGGGGGTTGTGAGCAGGACGATGGTTCTAATGCCTCTGTGCATTGTCCCCAGGGACCGCGTTAAGTACGGGGGGGGGGGTTGTGAGCAGGACGATGGTTCTAATGCCTCTGTGCATTGTCCCCAGGGACCGCATTAAGTACGGGGGGGGGGGGGTTGTGAGCAGGACGATGGTTCTAATGCCTCTGTGCATTGTCCCCAGGGACCGCGTTAAGTACGGGGGGGGGGGGGTTGTGAGCAGGACGATGGTTCTAATGCCTCTGTGCATTGTCCCCAGGGACCGCGTTAAGTACGGGGGGGGGTTGTGAGCAGGACGATGGTTCTAATGCTTCTGTGCATTGTCCCCAGGGACCGCGTTAAGTACGGTGGGGGGGGGGGTTGTGAGCAGGACGATGGTTCTAATGCCTCTGTGCATTGTCCCCAGGGACCGCGTTAAGTACGGGGGGGGGGGTTGTGAGCAGGACGATGGTTCTAATGCCTCTGTGCATTGTCCCCAGGGACCGCGTTAAGTACGGGGGGGGGGTTGTGAGCAGGACGATGGTTCTAATGCCTCTGTGCATTGTCCCCAGGGACCGCGTTAAGTACGGGGGGGGGGTTGTGAGCAGGACGATGGTTCTAATGCTTCTGTGCATTGTCCCGGGACCGCGTTAAGTACGGGGGGTGGGTTTGTGAGCAGGACGATGGTTCTAATGCTTCTGTGCATTGTCCCCAGGGACCGCGTTAAGTACGGGGGGGGGGGTTGTGAGCAGGACGATGGTTCTAATGCCTCTGTGCATTGTCCCCAGGGACCGCGTTAAGTACGGGGGGGGGGGTTGTGAGCAGGACGATGGTTCTAATGCCTCTGTGCATTGTCCCCAGGGACCGCGTTAAGTACGGGGGGGGGGTTGTGAGCAGGACGATGGTTCTAATGCTTCTGTGCATTGTCCCCAGGGACCGCGTTAAGTACGGGGGGGGGGGTTGTGAGCAGGACGATGGTTCTAATGCCTCTGTGCATTGTCCCCAGGGACCGCATTAAGTACGGGGGGGGGGGTTGTGAGCAGGACGATGGTTCTAATGCCTCTGTGCATTGTCCCCAGGGACCGCATTAAGTACGGGGGGGGGGGGTTGTGAGCAGGACGATGGTTCTAATGCCTCTGTGCATTGTCCCCAGGGACCGCGTTAAGTACGGGGGGGGGGGGTTGTGAGCAGGACGATGGTTCTAATGCCTCTGTGCATTGTCCCCAGGGACCGCGTTAAGTACGGGGGGGGGGGGGTTGTGAGCAGGACGATGGTTCTAATGCCTCTGTGCATTGTCCCCAGGGACCGCGTTAAGTACGGGGGGGGGGGTTGTGAGCAGGACGATGGTTCTAATGCCTCTGTGCATTGTCCCCAGGGACCGCGTTAGGTACGGGGGGGGGGGTTGTGAGCAGGACGATGGTTCTAATGCCTCTGTGCATTGTCCCCAGGGACCGCGTTAGGTACGGGGGGGGGGGGTTGTGAGCAGGACGATGGTTCTAATGCCTCTGTGCATTCTCCCCAGGGACCGCGTTAGGTACGGGGGGGGGGGGTTGTGAGCAGGACGATGGTTCTAATGCCTCTGTGCATTGTCCCCAGGGACCGCGTTAGGTACGGGGGGGGGGGTTGTGAGCAGGACGATGGTTCTAATGCCTCTGTGCATTGTCCCCAGGGACCGCGTTAAGTACGGGGGGGGGGGGTTGTGAGCAGGACGATGGTTCTAATGCCTCTGTGCATTGTCCCCAGGGACCGCGTTAAGTACGGGGGGGGGGGGTTGTGAGCAGGACGATGGTTCTAATGCCTCTGTGCATTGTCCCCAGGGACCGCGTTAAGTACGGGGGGGGGGGGTTGTGAGCAGGACGATGGTTCTAATGCCTCTGTGCATTGTCCCCAGGGACCGCGTTAAGTACGGGGGGGGGGTTGTGAGCAGGACGATGGTTCTAATGCCTCTGTGCATTGTCCCCAGGGACCGCGTTAAGTACGGGGGGGGGGGTTGTGAGCAGGACGATGGTTCTAATGCCTCTGTGCATTGTCCCCAGGGACCACGTTAAGTACGGGGGGGGGTTTGTGAGCAGGACGATGGTTCTAATGCCTCTGTGCATTGTCCCCAGGGACCGCGTTAAGTACGGGGGGGGGGGTTGTGAGCAGGACGATGGTTCTAATGCCTCTGTGCATTGTCCCCAGGGACCGCATTAAGTACGGGGGGGGGGGGGTTGTGAGCAGGACGATGGTTCTAATGCCTCTGTGCATTGTCCCCAGGGACCGCGTTAAGTACGGGGGGGGGGTTGTGAGCAGGACGATGGTTCTAATGCCTCTGTGCATTGTCCCCAGGGACCGTGTTAAGTACGGGGGGGGTTGTAAGCAGGACGATGGTTCTAATGCCTCTGTGCATTGTCCCAGGGACCGCGTTAAGTACGGGGGGGGGGGGTTGTGAGCAGGACGATGGTTCTAATGCCTCTGTGCATTGTCCCCAGGGACCGCGTTAAGTACGGGGGGGGGGTTGTGAGCAGGACGATGGTTCTAATGCCTCTGTGCATTGTCCCCAGGGACCGCGTTAAGTACGGGGGGGGGGGTTGTGAGCAGGACGAGAGAGCAGAGCAGAACCAGACCACACTGGGCCCATGGATAGCTGTTTGGGTGAGGGCGGCTCTAGGCGGTCAGGACTCGTGCACGGGGCTGGGGAGATTGCTCAGCACCTGGGGCGCTGGCCTCGTTCAGAGCCTTAGTTCGGATTAACAGCCTCTGGACAGGTCTGGAGCAGCAAACCCCTCCCTGCTGTTTGCCTGCTTTCCCCTCCTGCCTCCCTCTGCGCTTCACAGCCCGGAGGCTGCCTGGGAAGTGCCCGTCTGAACCACCCCTCTCAACGGAAGTGCCATGCACAAGGGGCCCTCTTGCACTGAGGGGCTTGGTCTCTTGTAACCAGCAGGCTGCAAACGTCAGGGCTGCTCTGAGCAGGGAGCAGCGTGTCCCGGGCTGGGCCTGCATTGGAGGCCAGCAATGGATCAGGAGCCGTTCCTGCCTTCTGCAGCCAGCAGGGAGCCATAGTGCACAGGCTGGCGGGGGTGGGGAGTAGGTCCCTTCCCGCCAGACCCTCACCCTGCAGGACAGAATCAGGCTGAGGGAGGAGGGGGCGCAGGGAGGGGTAGTGGTGCCAAACTGCTTTGCTGCTATGCAGGCTGTTAAATTATTCAGGCACTAATGGCTCCAGTACGTACCTGGTGAGCCTGCCAGAGAAAAGGGGACTGGAAGGCGAGGGGAGCCTGTCTAAATCCTCGCAGAGTTCAGGATCTGGTCCAGACTGACTCTTGCTCCCTGCGCCCATCGTAGCCGGGCGCTTGCCCCATCTTGCCCCCCAGTCGGCAGGACCAGCCCGCCCATGGACCCTGGTGTCTCCTGCTGCACGAGGGACGGAGGGAGCCGTGTGTGTGCGTGCAGGCTCTGCATTTGGCGTAGGAAGTTGGCTGCAGGTCGCTGCTGCTGCTGCAGTGGCGGGCCAGCCGTACAGCTCGGAGGAAGCCTTTGCAGAATGCTAAAATTAGACGTTTCCTTTGAATTATGCTAATTTGGTTTAATTGCCTAAGTATGTCAAGGTTCTTCCGAGACTGACCCGCTCTGGCAGCCCCGAGCCCCACAGAGAGCTTGGTGCAGGAAGGGGTCAGTGAGTAGACAGGCTCCCCGCTTACACCTTGCCGGAGGCTCCTCCCAAGCCCCTGATAACGTCCTGCCCCGGGAAGAGCAGTGATGTGAGGCGCCCGTGGGCACGGAGCTGCAGCACTCAGCATGCGGGGGGCTGGCGCGTGTCTGACAAGCCTCTGGGTGCAACGGGCTGCACAGAGCGCCAGGACCGTGTGCAGACTCACGCGCCCTTCCTGCCGCTGCGCCCCGGGGCGTCCTTAGCCGCCAGGCTGCTGGGAGCAGCAGAATCCTCCCCCCTTTCCACGCAGGAGCCGGGAGGTTGGTGCATTGTGCTGAGTGGCAGAAACGTGCAGGCAAGGCTCATCAATCTCCCTGCCTGCCTGCCTGTGCAGAGGCTGGGGAGGAGGGGAAGTGCCTATTAAATCGGGGTTCACACAGCCCACTCCCTAGGGCCGTCAGTGAAACACGGTTGACAGCAGACCCAGCCCACCGGGCATTCAGCGAAGAGTCGGGAGGGGAAGAACGAGGCTGCAGGGGAGCCAAGGGCTCTGTCTGCAGCCCGAGATGGGTGGAGTGTGTGAGCGCACGCGCATGTCCAGGTTGTTGGAATGGCTCCTGTAGCGGCAGCAAGGCAGTGAGCGGCCAGGCAGGTGACAGGCCTCGCACAGGGTCCAGAGTGGGGCAGGCAGGTGTGTGCATGTTTGGCTGTGGAGGCCAGGATAACCAGGAAACACAGCATCCAGAAGCGTCCCGGGCATTGGTGTGCATGGGCTGTGGTAGGTTGCCCACTGCTGTTGCAATAGAAAAATAATAATCAAAACTAACCTTGCACCGTTTCGGTGCCTCTCATCCAGGAGAATGGGGCCCACAGGTGTTTTCAGATACACAAGCTATCGCTTTCATGCAGCCACGGCTGGGGTGGAGCACAGTGCAGTGAAGAGTAGGAAAAGCTCTGCCAGCGGGCCCAGTGCTTGGTCCTGCCATGAGTGCAGGCGACTGGACTGGATGATGCAGGCGGCGGCAGAGCGCCAGTCTGGAGAGAGCGCCTGTGGCGTGACACAGCTAGGCTTGCTGACCACCAGTGCCTTGTGCACGGCCCCTCTGCCCAGGGGCGCTCGCATGGGTGACACAGAGAGAGGCTGGAATCTCGGTCACAGCAGGCCCTGCTCTGGGCAGTCACAATCTTGCACAGTGCCCAGCACCTCAGGTCGGACCAGGGGGTTCCCATCCGAGGGAGGGAAGAGCTGGAGCAGCGAGTGCTCAGAAGCTGCCGGTGCACCTGGCCTTCGGCTGGAGGCACGGACAGGGGCAGGGCCTGGCCCATCGGGGAAGACTCACTCTCCTCTTGCCACGTGGGGCTGGCGGCTGCTTGGTGCCACACGTGTCCCAGCAGTCTGTGTGTCGGGCCAGCTGTGGGCAGTGTGCACTGGGCTGGGGTGGGAGTCTCCCTGAACTCCAGGGTATTTCCTAGGCAGTTCAATGCAATCGGGAAATCAGTGCAGGCCAAGGGCTGTCTGCAAAGGGACGATGTTGCCCTGGGGTGGACCAAGTTTGGATGCTCTGTGCGACGGTGTCGCCCTACAGTGTAACCCCAACGCGTCTGTCCGGTGGCCCTCGGATTATGGTATTCGAGCATGAGCTTTGTGAGCTGCAACATGCGTCCTCACATGCTGGCGAGAAAAAGAGAGAAAAGGCTACAGAGATGGGACTGACACACGAGTGCTAATTAATCCGGATGGGTGTGGCTCATCTCCAACGAAGCCACTCCTGGGAGATGTTCAGGGCACGGGGGATTGCTGTGGAGATCGCGCCGGGCTCCTTCCCATTCCCTGCTCCTGCACTGACATGGAGACTGTTCATGTGCTTGTAACGACAGCCACTGTCATTAATGCCCCTTCCCTGTCTCGCCAGCTGCTGCATCCTGTCCAGCAGTGCCCAGCCCCAGCCCCGAGTAGAATTCTGTCTGCTTTGTGCTTACAAGAGAAACCAAAGTCCCTATATCAGAGGGGTAGCCGTGTTAGTCCGGATCTACAAAAGCGGTGAGAAGTCCCGTGGCACTTTATAGACTAACCGATTCATTGGAGCATAAGCTTTCTGGGCAAAGACCCACTTTGTCAGAAGTCCCTAGAACAAATTCACCCCGTATGCTGGGGGTTGAATGAAATCCTGGATGCAGCAGCTAGGAAAGCCACTGGTGTCAGTGAGAGCTGCTGGGTCCCTGCAGAGCTTTAGAGTCGCGAGCTATGTGCCTAAGTGCGGATTCAGGAGCCTGCCTTTGGCCGAGGTGTCGCTATAAACGTGTGTGTTTATGGAGCTGTGATGGCTCCATCCACATGTATACGCAGCTCATGTGTGGTCTTGGAGGCAGTGTATTGCAAGGTGTAGAGAGAAGGGCTAGGGATTATTTAGGGTTATCCACAGGGCCATCGGTGGGCAAGGAGAAGACGTTAAAGAACGGGAAATTGACACTGAGCATATGAATATATTTTAATTTTGGAGCAGGCTCTCAATAGAAGGCTCAGATCCTATAAGCAGTGTACTTTAGGGCCAGGCAAAATGTGGACTACATGAAAACATCCGAAGTGTTTGCAGGAGCCCATGTGTGCCAAACTCTGCCTATAAGATTATGGCTTGATGGAAGGTTCAGTGAGTATATTTCACATATGCAGTTAATGTTGCCCATTGGAAAAGCAGGATTACTGGATGGGCTGTCCAGCGGTAACCTATGTATTCATTCAACCATGATAGCAAACCTGATCAGAGTTGGGAAATGAATTCTTTGGTACCTGAAGGGCTGTCCCTGCAAACTGCAAGATATTAGCTGCTGTTCTGATTCCTCACCCTGGGTGTGTCCAGACTACAGGGTTGTGTCGACAAAAGTGGACTTTTGTCAACAAAACTAAACCTGCGTCTACACTGCCGCTGAGTTCTGTCGACAGAACATTGACAGAACTTGGCCGTTATGTTGACGGTGGTTAACCTCATTCTACGAGGAATAACGCCTTTGTCGACAGAGCTCTGTTGCCAGAAGGTGCTATTGCATCTACCATGTCCTTTGCGTCTACACTCTCATGTCGACAAAGCGGCTGTCAACAAAAGCCTGTCGTCTAGACGTACCCCCTCAAAGCCGGAGATCCTAGCTTGGCCTCTATTACTAATTAATGTAGGTATAGCAGCATCGTTCAGGGGATGCAAAATCCCCCCCTCCCCCGAGTGCAACACTTAGACTGACCCATCCCCAACATAGGAAGTGTTATATGGGGGGGGCTACACCCATCAGAGTAGCTTAGGGCCTCACATGACGAGGGGCTGCTAAATAAAAAACGTACGAGTCTTTAGTTGCACCCTTCCCTGTGCAAATATAAAACTTTGTTTCTATTTTCATTGTCCTGTTAGACTTAACCTTGACACAGCTCAGCGTGTCAATCTGGCCCTGCTGTGCAAGCAGCTCTCCTGTTGGCATCAGTGGCTCTTCAGTGCGCATTGCCAGTGCACCTGGAAGGCAGACGAGCCCTGAGTCCTTTCCTTTACAGAAGCACCCCCCACAGGCAGCACGAGCGGCAGAAGGCTGGGAAATGCCAGAGGTAACTAGACAGGTGTATTTCCCATCCCTCCCCTCCTGGGCCTGCCCTCCTGAGCTGCCAGGAGCTGGGCTTCCCCTTTTCCCTGGGCGTGACTGCTTTGGCTGGGTAAATGAATTCCATTAGCAGGTGTAGACAGCCATAGCCATAGAGCAGTAGCGGGGAAGCTAAAGCCCAGGGGCCGAATCTGGTCCCCGGCTTGCCTGGATCTGGCCCCTGAGGCTCTCCCCCCCTCCCCCCAGGATTGGGGAGCCGGTGCTGGTGCTCCAGCCCTGCAGCCTCCCCAGCCTGCTACTTGTGACGGACCGGGCCAGGCCTGGGCACAGCTGAGGCGAATTGCTCAAATTCAGGGCTCCTTACAACCCCAGACTGGAGACCTTCCCAAACAGGCCACAAACCAGTCCCCCAGAGCACTTCAGCTGCCAGTCTGGCCAGCCAGAAGCCTGATGAGCAAAACCCTCCGACACCCCAGCAATATCCATGTCCCAGATGGCCCCGGGCCTCATACACAGGTGAGGGGCTTTAGAGCCCAATCTCACCTTCCCTGAACAAGTTCCAAGAAACCAGCCACAGATCCCAGGTCAATTTACCCCCTGGATCTTACCCACAAACCACGCTGGGCCAATCCTTTAGCATCTACCATCTAAAGGTTTATTGCTAAGAGAAAGAAAAGCCTGAGAGTGAGGTTGTTAAAGGATCGTACGTTACGTGCATCGAATCTCCCAGTTCTCGGTGCAGGCTCACCGCAGAGACGTTATAACTGTTGACTTAACAGACATTGGTGTACATCCTAAGTCCGGATGGTTCCACAGTTCTTCCCGGCTCGAGATTCCCTGCGAGGCTGCATCTGGGATCAGGAGCAGATCTGAAGATCAAATGGAGGCTGCCGCATGGCATCTTTATCCCTCCTTCCTGGCCTCTTTTTGGCTGCAGCAGGTCACCTGGCCTGTGGCCTGTCCCTGTGTTCCCTGCTGGTAGCCCCTAGGTATCAGTCCCCATTCTTGAGGTGTGTCCTTGGCCTATAGAGGGCCATTGTTCCATGGAGACTTGCTCATTAGCATGTCCATAGGCTGAGCATTCTTCGTCTGCTGCTCAATCCCATACAGAGAAACTTCCAGTATCAACACAGAGTCCATATTCAGAACTCCACACACAGACATTATACAGATCTGTGAAGAGCAGATACAGAATCAGTAGACAATAAGCTTTTGTTTGACACCTCACATGGCCCCTTTCTACCAACGTTTGGGACAAACAGCCCCCCATGGGTGCAGCTGTGCCCTGGCTGCTTCCCTTAAACTCCGGTAACGTGACACTATTGCATCCCCACTCTGCTCCTGCACACTACCACTGTCCCAGGCATGCCAAGCCCCCTTCCCGGCAGCCCCCCGTCACACACTGAACCCCTTGCTTTTGGCTGCGTCCCAGAGCCTAGGGGGCCCCATAAAATCCACTGCCCCCCCCCAGCTGTAGTGTGTAAGGGGAATGCGGGGAGTCTTTTTCTGCTTTTCAGTCCGGGGCCATGTCAGCTTGGGGCTTTTTATTTTTTCTGGGGGGAGGGCTGCCTCTCACTTGTGTGTGGCCCCGACTGATTTTTCTGGAGGTTTGAGCTCTGGAGGTTTGAGGTTTTTCTGGAGGTGGCTCCCAACCCAAAACAGGTTCCCTTCCCCTGTTTTATTGCATCACAAAGCTCTTTGCTCTCCTCAACTGAAGGGCAAGGTTCCCTTCCCCTTCAGAAACCTTAAAGACAGTCAAACGTTTGGCTCGAAATGGTGTGTGTGGACGGGCTTTGAAGCCAAGGCCCTGCCCGCTGGTGTTACCAGAGCTCTTCCAGGGCTTCCCCCAAGCCTGGGGCTTCCACTTCTGCTGCGCTGGCCCCGTTCCACCCTCGGTAATCGTGTTCTGCCCCCTTCATTCCTGCTGCAGTTTGCCCTGGACGCTGGCTCCTTGAATTGCTGTGCGGTGTTTCTGTCAGCTGTTTGCAGGCTGCTTCTTCTCAGCCCAGAACTGGGCGCTTTAGTTCAAGCAGGGGGTAAGTGATCCAGTGCTCTGCTGCGGAAGAGGCCTGAGTCTTTGGACCGTGGGAAGCAACACGGGATGCAAGTGGCAGAGGTTACCCTGCGGGGTTTCTCTTGCTCCATTTCAGGTGTCCGGGAATCATGATTTGAAGCTAATTTTGGCTGCACCGAGACTAAAGCTCTTACTTAGGAACTTTTTAAAAGTTGAAAGAATTAAAGAATTGCCCCCGACCCCCCATTTTGTCCCCTGACACAGGCTGAATGGTTCGTCCCAGCCTGCTAGAGGTGAGGGACGGGGGTGGTGCATGCTCTGCTAACGTATCTTGGTGCTGGCAGCATTGGTCTCACACGGCGCCTCGGGGAGCCCTGGCGCTAAACAATGCATGGAAACGTGGCCTTGAAGGCAAGCGGCTCGCCGGGCTGGCCTGGCAAGCGGGAAGGTGCCGGGGCTCAGTGGAGCTCAAACAGCTGCTCTTCCTTCCTCCTCCTCCCTGCTGCAAAGGGAGACGGAGGCAGGTCCAGGTCCTGTGCTGTGGCCGCACGTGCCCTGCAGCGACTCCTCGGGAGCCTGGTGGCGCCTGCCCAGGGTGGCACAGCTGTTCCTTTAAAGCTACCCCACTACCCTGCTGAACCCTGATGGGACTGACCCGAGCCAGCTGGGGCGGGGGCTGCTTGTGGGTAGCTACTCGCCGCCCTGGGGGACCTGCCTGTCAGCAGGAAGGGCAGGTGCATCCCCACAGCTGCCAGCCTTCAGTGCCGTTCGACACGCTTTAAACCGCCCAACACATCAAAGGCAGGCAAATCCCCGCTCCGGCGTTGCCATGGCAGCTCACAGGACTTTCATGTTTCTCAGGCAGAATTTTGTGGGCCTGGCTCCTTGGGGCAGGGCGCCCACCCCCCTGCGCAGCCCCTGTGCCAGTGCCTCTGCTAAGCTCCGATGCATTGGTGTCTCCTGCCGGCAGGCACTGCCCATACACCTGTGTCGCGTCCCAGGGCTCCTGCTCCTAGGGCTGCTCCCAGCTAGGGCCATGGCTCTGTGCACAAGCCTTCAGTTGCTGCTGGGTGACGGGCACTGTGCCATGCCCTGTGTTAGCCTCGCTGCAGCAGGGAGCCCGATACAGCCTGTTCTGGGCACTACGGACACGACTGGTCCCTCCAGTCAGTGGAAACGCTGGGGCCAGTGCCACAGCTTCCCTCTCCTCTCGTGCAGCAGCCCCTGGGAATTCAGCACCCCCTGCCAAGCTCTCTTGTGGCTGCTGCTGGCACCATAGCTAATCACCTCCAGCAGGCTATGCAGCAAGACCTGACCTCCGACACAAACAGCTTCCCCTGGGCGAGGTGGGGGAGCCCCCAGCGGCTCCTTGAGTCGGTTGTTACTTATTCAGCTCCTGTTACCTCGTGTCTCTTGGAATCAGCCGTCGGTTGCTGGCACGGTGGTTTCATCGGTTTTGGCTGTTGGGCGTATACAGCAATGTCACCAGGTACCACGTGTCTCACCATTGTTCTCACGAGTAGCCATGATAGATGTTTCTGTGAATAATGTGAATTAATTACTAGCCCATCTGCTCAGGCTCATCACTGACACTGCGTGAGATGCTAACTTCCCTTGCTTCTGTAGAGAAGCTTTTCTGGGTCCAAATTCATATACATCTTTAGTCAATAGAGACCCTGCTTTCCAGTCAGACAATAGACTTTCCGGTGGCTCGGAGGCTGCTTGCGTGGGAAGGGGCAGGTTCGAGAGGAGGCTCCGGTTCCACAGTGAACGCATTCTGGGGGTGTCCCCAAGGCCAGGGAAGGGCTCCGATGCGCGGCGAGCAGTTCTCAGCTCGGGGGAAGTAAGAATCTCTCTTCTCTCCCATTTCAGAGCCATTTCCCATCCACTTTCCCAGAGCAGCACTGGAGCGAGGGTTTCAGCGGCTCTGGGACTCTGCTGCTCACATCCAGAGGCTTCTTATGTAACTGAATGAGATCTTAGGAAAGCTGCCATGCGATGAAATCACCCTCAAGGCCCTGGGTATCCAGCTGTCCCTGATCAGCCATTAATTACCCTGCCTGCGTTGGAGTGAACCCGATATCGAGCAGATCTCCCCCATATCAGAGCCACCTTTCCCTCCCGAATGTTGCAGTGATTGGGGGGAGGGCTCCAGTTAGTGGCACAGGGGGCTGGGCTCATGCGATAACGTTCATAATGGGATACGTGGGTCAGGGCTTGGGACTGGCTAACGGAAAATCAGCGTTCGATGGGAAAGTTAACTCGGCAGCACCCCACGTCCAGCCCCGCAGAGCCGATGGGGGGGGCATTCGCCTAGTTTAGGTTGCTGTGGGCAGGCGGCCCAGGGGTCAGTCACAGCTTGTCCGAAAATGGACATTTCTCAGGACGATTGGCCTCCTGCTTTGTGAGTGTGGAAATGCTCTGGCCAGCTGCCCTCCAATGTCCAGCGCAGTGCGCCAGCCACTCACCAGCCCAGCCTCCCTCGGGCCGTGCCATGCCAGCCAGTCCAGAATGTTTCCTGCGATCGTCCTTGTACTGCCTCTTCCCGGCCACTTGTCCTGGCCAGCGAGAGGCGGGAGGAGCTGTGGTTTGAATGTAGATTAGAATTAATTGAATGTCTGGTGTGAACACCGCTGCCTTGGTGTTGATAGCTGAGCCCTTCCACAGCCATTAAGCAAGGCCTGTGGCAGAGAGCAAGGGCGGCGAGCCTCTGCACCCGGCTGGAAGTGCAAACCGGCTCCCTTTGGGTGCGCGCTCTGTGGAGAGGCAGAGCTGGCGTCTCCAGAGATGGAGGGACCCTGCTGCAACCCACCTCCAAAGAGCAGCCTTGCTCCACGCAGAAGGGTGCCAATGCTGCTCGCACTGACACAGCCCTGGCGCCCTCCACGGCTGGGTGGAAGAGGCCGAGGTGCAGGGGACAGAAGGGTGGTAGCAAGAGGGAGGCAAACAGGTGGACCAGGGAGGGGAGTGAATTTAGCTTGGGGTCGTGACTGAGACCCTGGCTAGACTTTTGCATTGCTGCCCTGGGAGGAACTGGGGGGCTGTGCACAATGTCTTCTCAGCAGCCCTGCAAGGGCTGAGGCTGGAGGTCTTGATGGGGCGGCAGCTGGCCTAGGGGGCAGCAGCCTTTTCCCAGCTCCTGGCTTGGAATAGCAGGACCCGGGCTGCCCAGCAGCCCTGCTCACTGCTCATGATGGCAGCAATCCGGACACCCAGTGTCCAGTGGCTGGGGCTACGCAGGATGGGAGCGGAGTCGATTGCACTCACCGACTCCATAGGCGAATGGAGGTTGCTAGTCCAGATTAGACCAGTATCCTGTATCTGACAGTGACTAGCACCAACCACAGTGGCGCACTGATGGCTAACCCACTGCAGTGGCCACGTCCTCCCTGTCGCCAGCGGGGAGCGCGGTACCTGCCCTGCCCTCGGAGGGCACGTCCACTTTCTAAACCCTCGGTTACAGGTTTGCTATTTACTGTCACGGATCCAGATAGGGCTGCCAGATGGTTTCAGCAAAAATACCGGACACACCTGACATGACATCACAATCTACATCCCATCTGATTTAGAAAATACCAGACATTTCTATTTTCTCATTTCTATTTTTTCAATTTGTTTCCCGAACAGAAAGCTCAAATACTGGACTGTCCAGTTCGAAACCGGACACCTGGCAACCCTACTGACAGCCTGTCCCTGTGCAGGCCCAGCCAAGCCCTGCGGAGACCTGGCCTGTGACAGCTAGGCTACGTCTACTCATGGCAGTGACTTCTGCTGGCTCAAATACAGGCTGCATGCACAAGGACTTTCGTCTGGGGGTGCTGATTGTCCCGCTCAGGTGGCCCAGCCCTGTGGAGACCTGGCCTGTGACAGCCTGTCCCTGGTGCAGGCCAGGTGGCCAAGCCCTGCAGAGACCTGGCCTGTGACAGCTAGGCTACGTCTACACTGGCATGATTTTCGGAAAATGCTTTTAATGGAAAACTTTCTCTTTAAAAGCATTTTTGGAAAAGTGCGTCTAGATTGGCAGGATGCTTTTCCGCAAAAGCACTTTTTGTGGAAAAGCATCCATGGCCAATCTAGACGCGGTTTTCCGCAAAAAAGCCCCGATTGCCATTTTCGCGATCAGGGCTTTTTTGCAGAAAACAGTACTCTGCTGTCTACACTGGCCTTTTGGCGCAAAAGTCTTTCGGAAAAAGACTTTTGCCCGAACGGGAGCAGCAGAGTATTTCCGGAAAAGCACTGACAATCTTACATGAGATCGTCAGTGCTTTTCCAGAAATTCAAGCGGCCAGTGTAGACAGCTGGCAAGTTTTTCCGGAAAAGCAGCTGATTTTCCGGAAAAACTGGCCAGTCTAGACACAGCCCTAGGGTTACCAGGTGGTTTCAAAAAAATACCGGACACACTTGAGCTCAGATTGGGGGAGGGGGACTGACCGGGAGGGGAGCGGGGCTGGCCCAGGCGTACACAGATCCCGGGGTGCTGCCCATCCTGCGCATGGTCCCAGTGGGGCGCATGGGTGAGTCCGGCCTCAGGGATTCTATCCCACACCCCTCCTTTCTACTGCATACTGCCTGGCTGGTCGACACGCTCCCGCAGTGTGACTACGCAGGGTGAGCGCATCCACCAGCCAGGCTGTACACAACTATGTCCTGATACTCATGATAATAATAAAACTTACTTCATTAGAAAATACCCGACATTCCACGGACGGGAAGAGGCTGGCGAAATGCGGAGCGGCACTGGCAGTAGAAAGATGGAAAGTGCCGACCAAGGTGTCTCTCCACCTTGCTGAGCCCATGTGGCCAGGACAGGGGCCCGGGTGTGCAGGACCCGCTGTCCTGGTGCAGGCGTAGAGAAGCGGGGCAGTGCGGAGAAGAAAGCCATGTTAGGAGGGGCCTGGAGGCTGTGGGACCAGTCCTGGACTGGCTCTCCCCTTGCGCCTGTGGAGAATTCCCACTTTCCGGCCTGCAGGGACACAGGAGTGAGTGAGGAGCATGTGGCATCTCGTCTTCCTTCTGCACCCTCAGCCTTGCCCGTCTGCCCCGCATGCTGGTGTGCACCTTTCCTGGCCACCAAGAGCCTCCCCTGGATCCTGTGCTCCCCAGCAGGCAGGCTGTGTAAGCCCCCTGCCAGTGCCAGCAGCCCCAGTGGATCCAACTGGCTCGATAGCTGGGATCGATTAACGGCAGGCTGATGAGGGCTCAGCATGTTTCCCAGCCCGGCGGCTGCCCAGTCGACAGCGTAACCCTGCACCGTAAGCAGTAATTAAGAAGCAGTTTGTCCTTGGCCCATGCTGCTGGGCACAGGGCCAAGCTCTGCAAGTTCCCAGAGCTGGGATTTTTCAGGAGAGACTCTGGCTGAGACAGGTGCCCCTCTGCTCTCCAGCCAGCCTGCCTTTGAGCTAAGACACCCCAGTGAGCACTTCACCTTGGGTGGGCTGCTCCCTGCCCCAGGGGGATGGGAAAAGGAGCTGGAATGATCCTCTGGGGTCTCCTCAGCTCTAGAGCTTACTCGTGGATATTCATTCGACTCCGGCAGCAGCTGGATTTGCTTCCCTTTTGTGTTTCCGGCCTGTGCGCATGTGAGTGCCTGAGCTGAACTCACAACGCACGTGAGCCAGGTGGTACGTGCAGGGGCGAAATTGACAGTTTTCATTAGCTAAGTCATCCAGTCAGGGAATGAAAGGAATAACAACGTGAGTCATGGAACAAGCCAATGCAGCGCATCTGCTCAGTGTGCGTACAGGCCCTACTAGGGAAATTCATCGAGAACAGAGAATATTTCACGTGTTTGAAAACTCCACAGTCGGCTTGGGATTGGTTCCTGAATAGACACACATAGGAACAATGTGAGCTGCGGTGAGATATTGTCCAGTCCTAGCAGAACTCCTTTGGCCCTGGAGATACCAGCCCCTCTGGTCCCCAAATAAAGCCACATGCACAAGTCAAAAGAGTAAAAAGAAAACCCTAAAAAGCAATTCAAGCCTTGTGCCCCCGATCCATGTGTACTTGGTATCAGTCCATTTCACACTGAGGCCTGGCTTTTTGCTGTGGGCTTCTAGTCAGCCAGACTGGAAGGTGAAGTTCAACAAGGAGCGCAAAGTACTCCGCTTAGGGAGGAACTGTCTGTTTCACACGTAGGGTGCGATTAGACTGGCCGCTTGAATTTGCACAAGAGCACTGACTTTGTAATGTACAAATCAGTGCTTCTTGCACAAATATTTTCACGCTTTCGCTCAGGGATAAGCCCTCTTGCGCAAGAGGGCCACTGTAGACAGGCACCTTACTTTTATTGCGCAAGACAGCCCGATGGCTAAAATGGCCATCAGAGCTTTCTTGTGCAGATCTTTGCCAATCTAGACGCTCTTCTGCGGAAATACTTTTAATGGAAAAACTTTTCTGTTACAAGTATTTCCGCAAAATCATGCCAGTCTAGACGCAGCCACTCAGAATGGGAAGTGACTGTCTAGGAAGGAGTGCTGCAGAAAGGAATCGGGAGAGGAGGAGAGGTCAAATTGGCCCACAACTAAATATGTCAACAGTCAACTGGCAAAAATAAGCAAATAACATTCTGGGATGTATTAGCAGGAGTGCTGTGAGCAAGAAAGAAGAATCAATTCTTCCGCTCTACTCTGTGCTGATTAGGCCGCAGGTGGAGTATTGTGTCCAGTTCTGGGCACCGCTTTTCAGGGAAGATGTGGAGAAATTGGAGAAGGTCCAGAAAAGAGCAACAAAAATGATTAAAGGTCAAGAGAACATGACCCCTGAAGGAAGATTGAAAGAACTAGGTTTGTTTCGTTTGGAAGAGAGAAGGCTGAGAGGGGACATGAGAGCAGTTTCAAGTATCTAAAACGGTGTTACAAGGAGCAGAGAGAAAAAATTATTCTCTTTGAACTCTGAGGATAGGACAAGAAGCAATGGGCTTAAATTGCAGCAAGGGAGGCTTAGGTTGGACATTAGGAGAAACTTTCTAACTGTCAAGGTGGTTAAGCACTGGAATAAATTGCCCAGGGTGGTTTGGAATCTCAATCATTTGAGATGTTTAAGAGCAGATTAGACAGACCTCTGTCAGGGATGGTCTAGATCAGGGCTACTCAACTTTGGAAGCTCGGGGGGTCACAATGATACTCACAGCACATGCCGAGGGCCGCAACGTAAGTGTGGTTGCATAGACATGCAAATATTTATGCAAATAGCTTCTTTCACACTGCCGGTCATGAATATAAAGGTTAAGGCAAGACTACACAACATGCCAGCCAAGTCAGTTCTGCAGATATTAATGAAATGCAATATTTACCCAATTTCCACCCACATGGCAGCACTTTTATAGAGCAACGACAGGCCAGGAATTTAATACTAAAACGCATCTCAACAGAAGACCATATATTGACTACTTTTTTGTCTTGGCTCCCACCCATGGGCCGTGTGTTGAGCCCCGCATAAACCCAAACCACACCGCGGCCCACAAACAAGTAACCCTGGTTAAGATGGTGCCTGGTCCTGCTGGGAGTGCAGGGGACTGCACTTGATGATCTCTCAAGGTCCCTTCCAGTTCTAGGAGACCACATTACGTCTCCAACAGCCTTGGCTGCTTCTGGCTGGCTTTACGAGGATACCAACCTATATATTGCAACCCTCTTAGACCTTCTCCTTTCTGGGGCACACAATGGGGCGAGGTGCTGGCCTCCCTCACTTCAGCCCAAGTTTTGGAGAAACTCTAGCTAATCCGGTCGCATTTATAGCTAAGTGGCATAACTCTCCTTTTTGGTTGGCCCGGCCAAGTGGTGGCTCATTAGCATTGTTCCTTTATTGCGTGCATTGCCGGCCTGCCTGGGGACATACCTAGTCAGGAACACCTGGGTTAGGCAGGTGTCCACAGACCCTGAAAGCAGTTGTCTGCCAGGTTGGCCGACTCACTGCAGTTTGCTTTATTATACATAGTTTACTAATCTCCTGAGATTTTAGAAGAGGCACGGCCGTGGCATCTCTCCAAGCCAAAGGCTAACATATAGCTTCTCTCCCATTCTCTGCTGCTGCTGCTGCTTTCTCCTCCTCCGCCGTTGGCTGTGCTTTTGATCTTACCTTGGTAGTGCATTTGGGTTACAACTGGGAGACCCTTCAAGCCCTTTCTCTTGCAAGTCAGGGTAGTTTTTACTGGCGCAGTCAATGGGATGGTTTGTGTGATTTGCTCATGTGAACAGTGAGTTGCAGGAGCAGGCCCTGAATCTTGTTCTTGTGGGGTCATTGTTCTCTTGGGGCTTGTGAAGGGCAAGGAATCTATTTATTTTCAGCTTGGAAAAGAGACGCCTAAGGGTGGGGATATGATGGAGGTTTATAAAGTCCTGACCGGGGTGGAGAAAGTGACTAAGGAAAAGTTATTTACTTGTTCCCATAACACAAGAACTGGGGGGCACCAAATGAATGAATAGCAGGTTAAAACAAAGAAAAGGACGTTTTTCTTCACACAGTGCACAGTTAACCCGTAGAACTCCTTGCCAGAGGATGGTGTGAAGACCGGGACTTTACCAGGGTTCAGAGAAGAGCTAGATAGATTCATGGAGGTTAGATGCATCAATGGCTATTAGCCAGGATGGCAGGAATGATGTTCCTGGCCTTTGTTTTCCAGAAGCTGGGAATGGGTGACGGGTGGGATCACTTGATGGTTATGTGTTCTCTTCATTCCCTCTGGCGCACCTGACATTGGCCACTGTCAGCAGACAGGAGGCTGGGCTAGAAGGACCCAGTGTGGCTGTTGTTATGTTTTCACACACTCAGCTCTGTCAAATGGTGTTTAATTTCATTGTTTCATCTGTGTTAGTGTTGTGTGCAGTGGGATGGGCTTTGGGAGTCCAGCCCAGAACCCGTCCCAGGGAGTTGGGCACTATAGTTGGGACACAACCCAGGAGTCCTTACATTTTAATATTGCCTGTGAAGTGTCTGCCTTCTAGCTGGGTTTGGGTGTGAGAAGAAATCTCCTTGAGGGGCCGGGGGCCCGCACCTCCGGATTCTTCCCTGTTGGTCCTTGCCAGGGGAAATACTGAACTTTTCTGTTTCTGTAACTGAGAACACTGGCCAGTGTTGGGATGGGTTGATTGGTTCTGAAAGAGTCTGAGCCAATTGCAAAACCATCTGGCCCTGCAGTTTTATTAAGTTTCTCAGTTGTTATCGCTCTTGAATGCCTTTTACCCACTGTGGGTATGTCTACGCTCCCCTCCTAGTTCGAACCAGCGGGGTAGTGTAGACATACCCTGTATGATTTTGTGCTTCTGGCTTTCAGGTAGGATCAGATGGCATGAGTGAAAGCTGAAAGTTCGTTCAGATTTCTTGTCTCTCGGTGTCGCTCCCTGCCTCTGGGTAGCTCGGGGTGGCTCGTTGTGTCTCGCTGCAGGACGTCAGTCGGCATGCAGACTGTGCATGCCTCTGTCTGTGCGGCACGTCGCTTGCAGCCCCTCGTGCATTGTCCCAGCTAACTGCTAGTAGCCCTGAAGTCCCGAAGCAGCAGGTTGGCCCATTTCTAGGCAGGCCTGTTCCTGCCCTTTCCCATGGCCTTGTTCTCAGGGAGGCCTGCTCTTCTCCCACTGCTGTGTAGCAAAAGAGTCCAGAGCACAGTCCGCGCTGGTACCATCAACGCCACAGGCAGCGTGTGCTGGTACTGACCGTGCAGTTCCCGTGGCTCTCTGCAGCACCGCTCTGCACTCACTCCTGGTGAAGGCGCCCCGAGGCTTTGACCTTCTGCGTTGTACTCCTGGGTCGCCTGGCTTTGCACTGCACGGGGGAGGGCGCTCCTAGCTGTTAGCCTGTCCTCCGAGCTCGTGGTCTCAGTTACAGGTAGCCCTGGGGCATGCGGAGGCGCTGGGACGTTTCTTACAGTGGGAGCGCTGGAAGCCAATGGCCCCCACCCCAGAATGTTTACCTCAGCCCCGACCTGTCTCCTGTCCATGCCCCCATCCCCCGGAGCCTGGGCCAGAAGTGAAGCCGTGGCTCTGGAGAGGGGGGGATGCGAACATGGGGGCCAAGGCAGGGAGCAAAGCCCCTGGTTCCAGGCTGGCAGCAGCTGGGCCCCTGCATACAGACTTCAGGTGCGGGGCTGATGGCAGCCGAGAGCTGAGGGCCAGGAGCGAGGCCGGGAATGGAGCCCCAGGTGCAGGTCTAGCTGTAGCCGGGACACTGCGTGCCGGGCTGGACTGGAGACCCCGGTGCAGGTCCAGTGGCAGTCGGGACTCCATGTGCAGGGTGGGAGGGAGTCCTGGGCTTGGACCCCACATGCAGAACCAGGAGTTGAGCTCTGGGTGCAGGGCCGTCAATGCCAGGGCCGTGCGTGAGGGAAGATGCCCGGGACCCCCACAAAAACTGGGGAGCTGCAGCACCCCCACACCTCTATGCAGAGGTCTTCCAGGAGACACAGCAGCTCATCTAGGTAGGTGCCTAGTTTTACAACAGGCTACATCAAAAACTAGCAAAGTCAGAATCAACTGCGTCCATCGAATGGCTGGTGTGCGCTGCTCTCTGCTATGCACTGAAGTGTAAATGCAATATTCATCTCCCCACTGATGACTTGGGTGATTATATGGTGACAATGAGACCGTCAGCAACAGTGCGCTGTGACGCTTGGATTGTTATGGCCGATTTTGTAAGCATGTTGTTTTTAAATGAGGGGTACGCAAGGCAGATCAGGCTGCCAGGAGGGGAGCAGTATCTGCAAAGGGTGAGAGCCAGGACTCCAGGCCCGGGCCCCACCAGGCTGACAATGGAGCAGGGACTTTGCACCTGCCCGTGTGCCGAGGCTTTTGTGCTCTGGGGGAGCTGCCTGCGAGAGGCTCAGCCAAGCAGGGCCAGCCAGAGAGCTCTTGCGCCTGAGTTACTTCTGGGCGTCCCCTGAGGGAGGGTTGTGAAACGAAGGGAGAGGTGCCCAGGCCTTGCAGGGAAGTGTCCCTCGCTTGCTGGGGTGAGTAACATTGGCCCAGCTAGGCATGGTCTGCCCCACGCTCCTGGGAGCTGGAAATCGGCCTGGCCGTGGGGGCTTCTCTCAATAAAGGAGAGAGCCCAGTGGAGAGAGGGGAGGGTTCGTAAGAGCTGGAACCTCGCCCTGTGCTTGGTGGATCCCTGGCCCCCTGCTCTCCGTGGAGCCAACCAAGGACGTGGAGCAGGCCAGCTGTCTAGGGAGCCTTCTCAGCAGCCTGCGGGGGTGGCTCAGACCCCCTGGAAGGGGGGGGCTGTTTGTCAGAAGGGCAGAGCTGCTGCGCTGGGAGCCCTGAGCTCTCGGCACCTCCACGACTAGCCAGCGTGGCAGCAAAGCAGGCTGCAGGGGCAGGCTGGCTGTGCAACCCGAACTGCTGGAAGGGGCTGGGGGCGGCTCTGTGTGTGCTGCCCTGCTCCCAGGAGCCCAGCCCCTTTCTGCGGCCAGGCTAGCAGCACTAATGGAACGGCCGAGGGTTTAAATGATTTAGCTGCACTTGCTGATTCAGCTTTAACATCACGTGCCCGTTTCTTAAAGTAAGCGCCGGGTGGGCAATCCCTGAGGCGCAGGGTCCTCCCTGAAGCCACGGCCGGTGAGTGGCCAACGGGCCACGTCTCACCAGGCAAGATGAAAGCGCTAACCCGGGGCAGGGAGCTGGAGCTGCTGAGGCACCGGTGCATGGCAAATCCACATGGCAGTCACCTGGCACAGAGCGACCCCCACGCAGGAGCCGTTGCGATTGCCTGCGGGGACACGTGCAATGCTCTGCGGAGTGACCAGTGGGCACAGCGGTTCCAGGCAGAAAGCTGCTGCATCCCGTTCCCGGCAGTGCAGCAAAGCGCATGGCTTCCCCTCAGTAAGGGAGGCACGTCCTCTTCCCGAGGCAGGGTGTGTGAGCTCCCTTGGCCACATGGGCTCCCCCCGCCCTTAAGTGAGAGCAAAAGAACAGCTGAGGCTGCCGTCCTGAATATTGGCACCAGGCAGCAAGCAGTAAAGTGAGTGGGGTGCCGAGTTCTCTGCTCTAGTTACAGCGCGCTCAGAGGAAGAGGCCTTGAATTCTTTCAGGGCTACATCTGAGCACAGTTGAAAGTTTTCTTCAAAGTCTCTCAGGGGAATCTCAGGGACAGAACTTTGCAGTTTACAAAAGCTCTTTGTAGCTACAAAAAAAGTTCTCATTGCAGGTCACCTTTTCCTTCTTGCACCTGGCAGGAACGCCAGGCTCCAGTTGTGGGGGACAAGACCAGCTCCTGGGCTGGTCACTGCCCCATTCCCCCAATACAGTGTTCTCCTCGCTCCCCACCTAAAACTGGAGAATGGCTGCAGTGCTCCAGCCCAGATGTGTCTGCATCTCAGTGGGGGAAGAAACTTATTTTGGAGAAGTTGCATGGCCTGGGTGTGTAATGTAGCCAACTCCTAGCCTCTGATGACCACAGCTGAAATTGGTGGACTGCCCTGTTTTTCTAGCCCAGATTTGACCCCTAGCGGGCTGTGGGGGGAGTGTAAACTGGAAATGATTGCTGTTACTAATCCTGACTTTTCTTGACCTTCTCTTTCCTGCCACAAACGTGACCTTCCTCCAAGGGCATCTTGTTGCATGCGCTGTAAATGGCTTTCCTTTGCAAATGCTCTTTGAGGGTCTCTGCACGGAGACCTCCAGTCCCCAAAGACAGAAGCATGATATAGAAGCTTAGTGAGAGATTCACCCCCCCTCCCGCATGGGGTGTAGGGTCTGGATAGCGAAGATGAAGCCCCGCTGGGCACGTCTGATGTGCAAGTGAAAACCAGCAGCTGGCCCATCACCGCTGACTCAGGCTAAAGGGCTGGTTAATTGCTGTGTAGACATTTGGGCTCACCCGGCGGTTGGGCTGTAGGATCCCAGAGCTGGAACATCTGCAATTAAACAGCCGCGTAGCCTGAGTCAATTGTCATGGCCCAGCCCCGGGGTGTCCCTGCAGTGCAGAGCGGCCCTCCAGGCTAGCGCATCCCCGGAGAGATGCTCTGCTGGCTTCGTTGGGTGGTTGAATGGGGAAGGAGGCAGCTGTCCAAGCTCAAACCACCAGGGTTATTGGAATGCTGGTTAAACCCTTCTTGATCCTGACTCCCCAATGGGCTTGTCTCTGGGGCGCTCGCCTTCCCCAGAGCCTGCAGCCTCGCAGCTTTGCCTTGTCTGCCTGGAGAGCGGCTGCTGGTGGCCGTTAGCCCTCGGTGCTTGCCACTAGGCCGCCTAGCCATGGCCTATCTGCGGGGCGGGCAGGAAGGCGTTCCGGGCTGCAGCCTGGTGCAGTGAATGAGGGGAGCTGAGGGGTAGTGCCAGGATCAATGGGATGTGAGAGGAAGTGGGATTGACATGGGAATGCAATGAACTCAGCAAGGAGACCCGTTCCCCTGGGAGCGGCGCCTGCTTCCAGCTCCAAACAGCAGCAACAAGAAGTGAGCAGCTGTGAGGGACAGGCCCAGGCGCTGGAGTGATGGTGCCTTGCTCACAGGGGACGTGGGACCGAATTGACGGACGTGGCTGCGGGACGCTGGGCACCAGCCTGCACTGGTGTGGGCAGCGCGTGGCCTGTGGCAGACAGGGAGTGTGGGAGTGTTGCGTTAATGCAGCAGGCAAGTACACCAGGGTCCCTAGGGCCACATTCCCTGAGCTCCCGCCTAGCAGAGCATCATCCACCCCGTAGCCTCTCTTGGGCTGCAGGGCTGGGCAGTGTCGTCTGCTCATTTGCCCCCGGGAAGTTAATGACCACGCGGGGCTTTTGTAGCCCTTTCTTGCTCTCCCTTCTGTGTCTGCACGAAGTGTGCAAACAGCCCCCGAGGCAGCGGCCTTGTCTGCGAAGGGTCCCGCGTAATCCCTGCAGACAAACTGATCAGAGGAGCCAGATTCGCTGTGAGGGGAATAAAAAATCCCAAAGGAAGAGACATTCAGCACCTGGGACCGTGTCCTGTCCGCTAGTGATAGTTCATCCCCACGGGAGGCAGGGTGGCTGGGTGAAGATATTCCAACCCTGGGGCATCTCTCCTGGCTGGGCATGATGTGATGCTGGCAGGCAAGGTGCCAGCTCATGCCAAGGTCCCACCTTGGCTGAGCACTGACACGTCCATCGGTGGAGCAAGTCTGGCTCACATGTGCATCTGTAGTGAGTCCAGCTCACCTGTGCATGGGTGTTAGGAGTGTGCTCAGACTGCATGGTGCGCTGGCCGTGCGTAGCAATGGGCGTTAGGAGGTCGGGGTGTGCTCAGACTGCATGGTGCGCTGGCCGTGCGTAGCAATGGGCGTTAGGAGGTCGGGGTGTGTTCAGACTGTACGGTGCGCTGGCCGTGCGTAGCAATGGGCGTTAGGAGGTCGGGGTGTGTTCAGACTGTACGGTGCGCTGGCCGTGCGTAGCAATGGGTGTTAGGAGGTCGGGGTGTGTTCAGACTGTACGGCCTGCTGGCCGTGCGTCGCAATGGGCGTTAGGAGGTTGGGGTGTGTTCAGACTGTACGGTGCGCTGGCCGTGCGTAGCAATGGGTGTTAGGAGGTCGGGGTGTGTTCAGACTGTACGGTGCGCTGGCCGTGCGTCGCAATGGGTGTTAGGAGGTCGGGTTGTGCTCAGACTGTACGGCCTGCTGGCCGTGCGTCGCAATGGGCGTTAGGAGGTTGGGGTGTGCTCAGACTGTACGGCGTGCTGGCCGTGCGTAGCAATGGGCGTTAGGAGGTCGGGGTGTGCTCAGACTGTACGGCCTGCTGGCCGTGCGTAGCAATGGGCGTTAGGAGGTCGGGGTGTGTTCAGACTGTACGGTGCGCTGGCCGTGCATCGCAATGGGCGTTAGGAGGTCGGGGTGTGCTCAGACTGTACGGCGTGCTGGCCGTGCATCGCAATGGGCGTTAGGAGGTCGGGGTGTGTTCAGACTGTACGGCCTGCTGGCCGTGCGTAGCAATGGGCGTTAGGAGGTCGGGGTGTGTTCAGACTGTACGGTGCGCTGGCCGTGCGTCGCAATGGGCGTTAGGAGGTCGGGGTGTGCTCAGACTGTACGGCGTGCTGGCCGTGCGTCGCAATGGGCGTTAGGAGGTCGGGGTGTGCTCAGACTGTATGGAGTGCTGGCCATGCGTCACAATGGGCGTTAGGAGGTCGGGGTGTGCTCAGACTGTACGGCGTGCTGGCCGTGCGTCGCAATGGGCGTTAGGAGGTCGGGGTGTGCTCAGACTGTATGGAGTGCTGGCCGTGCGTCACAATGGGCGTTAGGAGGTCGGGGTGTGCTCAGACTGTATGGTGTGCTGGCCGTGCGTCGCAATGGGCGTTAGGAGGTCGGGGTGTGCTCAGACTGTACGGCCTGCTGGCCGTGCGTCGCAATGGGCGTTAGGAGGTCGGGGTGTGTTCAGACTGTACGGCCTGCTGGCCGTGCGTCGCAATGGGTGTTAGGAGGTCGGGGTGTGTTCAGACTGTATGGTGCGCTGGCCATGCGTAGCAATGGGCGTTAGGAGGTCGGGGTGTGCTCAGACTGTACGGCGTGCTGGCCGTGCGTCGCAATGGGCGTTAGGAGGTCGGGGTGTGCTCAGACTGTACGGCGTGCTGGCCGTGCGTCGCAATGGGCGTTAGGAGGTCGGGGTGTGTTCAGACTGTACGGCCTGCTGGCCGTGCGTCGCAATGGGTGTTAGGAGGTCGGGGTGTGTTCAGACTGTACGGCGCGCTGGCCATGCGTCGCAATGGGCGTTAGGAGGTCGGGGTGTGCTCAGACTGTACGGCGTGCTGGCCGTGCGTCGCAATGGGCGTTAGGAGGTCGGGGTGTGCTCAGACTGTATGGCCTGCTGGCCGTGCGTAGCAATGGGCGTTAGGAGGTCGGGGTGTGCTCAGACTGTACGGCGCGCTGGCCGTGCGTCGCAATGGGCGTTAGGAGGTCGGGGTGTGCTCAGACTGTACGGCGCGCTGGCCGTGCGTCGCAATGGGTGTTAGGAGGTCGGGGTGTGCTCAGACTGTACGGCGTGCTGGCCATGCGTCGCAGTGGGCGTTAGGAGGTCGGGGTGTGCTCAGACTGTACGGCGTGCTGGCCGTGTGTCGCAGTGGGCGTTAGGAGGTCGGGGTGTGTTCAGCCTGTACGGCGTGCTGGCTGCGCGTCGCAATGGGCGTTAGGAGGTCGGGTTGTGCTCAGACTGTACGGCCTGCTGGCCGTGCGTCGCAATGGGCGTTAGGAGGTCGGGGTGTGCTCAGACTGTATGGCGTGCTGGCCGTGCGTCGCAATGGGCGTTAGGAGGTCGGGGTGTGCTCAGACTGTACGGCGTCCTGGCCATGCGTCACAATGGGCGTTAGGAGGTCGGGGTGTGCTCAGACTGTATGGTGTGCTGGCCGTGCGTCGCAATGGGCGTTAGGAGGTCGGGGTGTGCTCAGACTGTACGGCCTGCTGGCCGTGCGTCGCAATGGGCGTTAGGAGGTCGGGGTGTGTTCAGACTGTACGGCCTGCTGGCCGTGCGTCGCAATGGGTGTTAGGAGGTCGGGGTGTGTTCAGACTGTACGGTGCGCTGGCCATGCGTCGCAATGGGTGTTAGTAGGTCGGGGTGTGCTCAGACTGTACGGCGTGCTGGCCGTGCGTCGCAATGGGCCTTAGGAGGTCGGGGTGTGCTCAGACTGTACGGCGTGCTGGCCGTGCGTCGCAATGGGCGTTAGGAGGTCGGGGTGTGCTCAGACTGTACGGCCTGCTGGCCGTGCGTCGCAATGGGCGTTTGGAGGTCGGGGTGTGTTCAGACTGTACGGCCTCCTGGCCGTGCGTCGCAATGGGTGTTAGGAGGTCGGGGTGTGTTCAGACTGTACGGTGCGCTGGCCATGCGTCGCAATGGGCGTTAGGAGGTCGGGGTGTGCTCAGACTGTACGGCGTGCTGGCTGCGCGTCGCAACGGGCGTTAGGAGGTCGGGGTGTGCTCAGACTGTACGGCCTGCTGGCCGTGCGTAGCAATGGGCGTTAGGAGGTCGGGGTGTGTTCAGGCTGTATGGTGCGCTGGCCGTGCGTAGCAATGAGCGTTAGAAGGTCGGGGTGTGTTCAGACTGTATGGTGCGCTGGCTGTGAGTAGCAATGGGTGTTAGGAGGTCGGGGTGTGCTCAGACTGTACGGCCTGCTGGCCGTGCGTCGCAATGGGCGTTAGGAGGTCGGGGTGTGTTCAGACTGTACGGCGTGCTGGCCGTGCATCGCAATGGGCGTTAGGAGGTCGGGGTGTGCTCTGACTGTACGGCCTGCTGGCCGTGCGTCGCAATGGGCGTTAGGAGGTCGGGGTGTGCTCAGACTGTACGGCCTGCTGGCCGTGCGTCGCAATGGGCGTTAGGAGGTCGGGGTGTGTTCAGACTGTACGGCGTGCTGGCCGTGCATCGCAATGGGCGTTAGGAGGTCGGGGTGTGCTCAGACTGTACGGCCTGCTGGCCGTGCGTCGCAATGGGCGTTAGGAGGTCGGGGTGTGCTCAGACTGTACGGCCTGCTGGCCGTGCGTCGCAATGGGCGTTAGGAGGTCGGGGTGTGCTCAGACTGTACGGCCTGCTGGCCGTGCGTCGCAATGGGCGTTAGGAGGTCGGGGTGTGCTCAGACTGTACGGCCTGCTGACCGTGGCTGCTTGCACTCATCTCTTAGGGTATGTCTACACTACAGCACTAATTCGAACTAACTTAATTTGAATTAATTAATTCGAACTAAGCTAATTCGAACTAGTGCATCTAGACCTAAAAACTAGTTCGAATTAGCATTTTGCTAATTTGAACTAGCATGTCCACGTTGAGTGGACCCTGAACCGAGGTTAAGGATGGCCGGAAGCAGTGCCGGCAGGGCATCAGGTTAGGACTTAGAGCGTGGAGATGCTGCCTCAGGCTAGCCGAGGGCTGTGCTTAAAGGGACCCGACCCTCACCCCGGACAGACAGTTGTCAGGGGTTCCCCGCTCACTTGTCTAACTCAATGAGGGACAGCAAAGCAGTCCTGGCTTGCAGTGCCCTGAGTGCCCGCACTCGGCACATCACAGCACTCGGCCATCAGCCCGGCTGCACTTGCCGCAGGCTGCCATCCGGGGGGGGGGGGGCTATTTGGGGGGCAACAGGAGAGGAACTGTCACGTTACTGAATTGGAGGGAAGCAGCCAGATCGCTGCTGCGCCCCTAGGTGGGGGTGTTGGCCCCAGAAATTGGTATAAAAGGGAGCCATGTGGGGTATTGAATGGGAGCTTATTGTTTGTTGATCTTATGTACGCTATTTATGTGAGTATATAATGTCTGTGTGTGTAGGTAGGAATCTGTAATCTGTGTGGAAGCTGAATATTTCCCTGAATGTGGTTAAGCATGGCTATGGACAGGATGAGTAGCGAAGCCCTGTGGAACAATGGCACTCGATGGGCTATGGACACACCCAAAGAATGGGGGCTGTCACCTGAGAGCAGCCAGCAGGGAACATAGAGATTGGCCTCTGACCAGGTGACTTGCTGCATACAAGGAGAGGCCAGGAAGGAGGTATAAAGAGGCCATGCGGTCGATGCCATTTTGTTCTCAGCTCAGCACTTCATCCCAGAGGCAGCATTGCAGGGATCGAAGAGCCCGGAAGACCTGTGAATCCATCCTGATGCTAGGATGTGCAACAAGAACTTTTAAACCAGCAGCTGCAACATCTCTGCTAGAGCCTGCATCGAGGACTGGGAGATTCGGTGCATGTAACGTACTATTCTTTAACAACCTGACTCTCAGGCTTTTCTTTCTTGTGATAATAAACCTTTAGTTGTTAGATGCTAAAGGATTGGCCCAGCGTGATTTGTGGGTAAGATCCAGAGGGTAAATTGACCAGGAATCTGTGGCTGGTTTCTTGGAACCGGACAGAACTTGTTCGGGGTAGGTGGGATTGGGTGCTAGGACCCCCCCACCTGTGTATAGGCCCGGGGCCATCTGGGGCACGGATATTGCTGGGGTGTCGGAGGGGTTTTGCTCGGGAGGCTTCAGGCAGGCTGCTGAAGCGCTCTGTGGGACTGGTTTGTGGCCTGTTTGGAGAGGTCACCAGTCTGGGGGCTGTAAGGAGCCCCGGATTTGAGCAATTCGCCCTGAGCGGACGCCCTCAGCTGTGCCCAGACACGGCCCGGTCCGTCACAGGAACCCGCAGTGCCACCCCAGTCCTCCCCATTGGGGGCTCGTACCCCATTCCTCCCTCACCTCCTTCCACTGTCCTCTCCCTAGCCCCCCTTCCTGATGTACAAAATAAAGGACACGTGTGTTCAAAAATAGAAACTCTCTTTATTGAACAAAACTCAGGGAGACTGGGAAAAGGAGGTGGGAGAGGGGAAGAGAGAGGGTGGGAGAGGGGAAGGCAATTAAAATGATCAGGGGTTTGGAACAGGTCCCATATGAAGAGAGGCTAAAGAGACTGGAACTTTTCAGCTTGGAAAAGAGGACACTGAGGGGGGATATGATAGAGGTCTATAAAAGCATGAGTCGGGTGGAGAGGGTGCATAAAGAAAAGTTCTTCATTAGTTCCCAAAATAGAAGGACTAAAGGACACCAAATGAAATGAACAGGTAACAGGCTTCAAACTAATAACAGAAAGTTCTTCACAAAGCAAATAGTCAACCTGTGGAACTCCTTGCTGCAGGAGACTGTGAAGGCTAGAACTATAACAGAGTTTAAAGAGAAGTTAGATCAATTCATGGAGGTTGGGTCCATGGAGTGGTATTAGCCAGGGGGTAGAAATGGTGTTCCTGGCCTCTGGAGATGGATGGCACGAGACAAATGGCTTGGTCATTGTCTTCGGTCCATCCCCTCCAGGGTACCTAGTGTGGGCCACTGTCGGCAGACAGGCTACTGGGCTAGATGGACCTTTGGTCTGACCCAGTACGGCCGTTCTTATGTTTTTATGTTCTAAGCTCAGGGTCAGGGGTCTCACTGGACCACCCTGGTTTTCATGTAAACCTGCTTCTGGGTGGCCAGACTGGCAGCTCTCCTGCCCTAGATGGCCACTTTCCTGTGCCTAGTGCGGAGGTCGTGGACGTTGGAGGCTTCCCCCCAAACCTGGATGAGATCCACGATCTCAGCACTAGACCAGGCGGGCGCCTGCCTCCTGCAGCCCCGGGCAGGTTCCTGGGAGCTGCCAGCCTGGTCCCGGGAAGAGGGGGAGGGCTGGGGGGCAGCGTGTGTCTGGCTCGTCCCGTGCCAGGTGCAGGGTCTGCTGGCTGGGTGCTGGCAGGCTTGCACCTGGCATGGGCACTGTAGCCAGCCCGTGCCCCTTTAAGGGCTCCGGGGCTGGGAGGGGGGCAGACGAGTTTCCCTGGTGGTGCCCAGAGTGGCCACCAGGGCAAGCTGGGGAGGGCTAGCCTCCCACTAGTTCGAATTAAGGGGCTACACAGCCCTTAATTCGAACTAGTTAATTCGAACTAGGCGTTAGTCCTCGCAGAATGAGGTTTACCTAGTTGGAATTAAGTTCGAACTAGCGGTTTGCCTGTGTAGCGCCTATCAAAGTTAATTCGAACTAACGTCTGTTAGTTCGAATTAACTTTGTAGTGTAGCCAGACCCATAGCCCCTGTAGCCCGTATTGCACTGGAATCTCTGAGCACTTGCCTTTGAGCCTTGGGAGCCGTGAAGAGACTGGACGGAGAGAGGGTTTAAGGAGCATGGACTGCTGGTTGCCCATAGGCCCGTGAACAGTGGGGGGCTAGGGAGACCGTCCAGAGGACAACAGGCCTTGTTTACTCTCCCTGTCCCATGATAACGAGTCTGGGGAGCGAATTCCTCCACCTGCCGCCGTTTGCTGCTGGAAGCAGACAAGGGGAAGGGTCTGGGGGCCCCGGAGCTGGCTGCAGAGCTCCGTCCAGTGGCACATGCCTGAGGCGTTCCTCTGGCTCTGGGAGTCTGCCTGGAGCCTTGTGGCCCTCCTGCTGGCCAGGTTTCCCGCAGAGTGAGGGGGTGGGGGTGGGGATCTCCATTGTGCTGCCCCAACTTGCGTGCAGCCCCGCAGGGGTTAACCCGTCTCTTTCCAGGCCTGCCCGGAGCCCGGCCTGGCGTGCTCGCTGCATGGCAGCTTTCTGGGGTGCAGGCTCAGCCCCCCAGCCATGCTTATGCCCAGGGACCTGCCTCGGTGTGTGAGGCAGCTGCAGTCAGCACATCGCTTCCTGATGAATGGGAGCTAAAAAGAGACACGAGCGCCGGGCTGTCCTGCCTTCCCCCAGCACCTGCAAACCGCAAAACGAATCACCAGGCCCTGAGCCCGGTGAGCGAGGCCCCCAGCCCCCTTCGCAAGCCACCGCTCCGGGCGTTATTCAGTTGCCAGGGTCCCGGGGCGCAGGCCGTCTGGAGGGCCTGTTTCCAAGGGCCTGTCCTGGGATTTCGCCTAGAGTGGGCAGAGAGACCCTGCTCCAAGTGGCTTCGGGCTCCCTGCCTGCCGGGCCGGGGGGAGGCTGGAGGCAGCGTGTGCCCTGTGGCGGGGGAAGCGGGTGTCACCTTGCCGCCGTAGCTCGCGGGGACTGGTCCCCTTGTGCGGGGTGCGGGGCGCACCAGGCCAGAGGCAATCCTGCCCTGAGGAACTCACAGGAGAGTTGTTCTCTCTGTACTGTGCCTGGCACTTTTCCTGGGGTTCGGGTGCCTCAGGCCGGAGCCCTGTTCACTAGCCTGCAGGCACGTTTAGCGAGCGTGTTCCAGACTCCCGGCTCTCTGCAATGCTGTTTACCAAGGCCCTGGAACGGGGCAGCTCCTGTAATCGCGGGTCCCCAGGCGGGAGCCTCCCTTCGGCGTGTGAGCGAGATACGGCAAAGGCCTGCTGCTGCTGATAAAGGCCGGCGCCTGCTGGGAGCTCAGGCACTTGCTTTGGAGGCAGAGCTCACCGTGCATCGGGGCAGACACTACGCACCAAGATGCCGGCTCCTCGTTCACCGGGGGACTGGGCCTGCTGCTCCCGTGGAAAGTGAGTACTTGGGCAGCTGCTAGCGGCATGGTGGGCTCCTGCGGCTCAGAGCTGGGGCAGGGGTAGCTGGTTGCCTGTCCTGCTGGTGTGTGTCTGAGCTGGTAGCTCGGGATCAGGGCCTGGGTGCTGGACACCCTGGGTATGCGGTGGGACAGCTCCTGCCCCACGAGCCAGCAGACATGACGACACACACAGGGTGGATCACTGTACAGATGGGGGACTTGCTCAAGGTGTCTTGAGCAGTCAGTGGCAGAGCCAGGACCTGCGCTGACCCCCTTGTTTCCAGGCTGGAGAGTTAATAGCAAGACCTGCTCCTCCTCTCTGTGCTGACATACTCTGGGCTGCTGTAGCTGAGGGGTGAGGAGGTTTGGCTGCTGGTTTTCTGAAGCTGCCATACACAGCAGCGGCCAAGCTGCCAGCTTTGCTGCCCACCGACAGCGCTGGGTCGAGTGCTCTGCGAGGGGGTTCCATGCCGGCTCTGTCTGCCTTTGCAAATGAGCAGGAGTGGGGGGCGGAGGGATGTGCTGCCTTTGAAGCTGCACTAGCAGTGACTTTCCTTCCCCGGGGCAGGTGTTCACAGGGTCCTAGCACGGCTCCCTTGCCGGTGCCAGGGGGCGATTTTCTAAGAGCTGTGCTGCCCACAGCCACCCTAGGGCCTCCCTGGCTTGGAGAGCACTCCCTAGGCACAGCTGCTGGGCAGCATGAGAGCCCCTGCGCGTCCGTCACATGCAAAAGTTTCAGAGGGGAGCCGTGTTAATCTGCCAAACCAACGTCAGCTAATTGAATAGTCTGGCAGCACCGTAGAGACTAGCAGAGCGGAGACGGCGTCACGAGCTTCGGTGGGCACAGCCCGCTTCTTCATCAGACTGGAGAAAAGGGGTTCAGGTGTCAAATAGCAGCAAAAGAGAGGGGATGGGGAGGGAATGAGAAGGAAAAAATTCTCTGTTGCTAACTGCAGAGGTCTAACAAAGACCTTCCCTGGATTACCCGCTAGGCTCCACACCCGAATGACAAACACCCAAGCGCCGGGTACTTGAGCACTTAGTCCCTGCTCTGTCAGCTTCACTTGGCACGGACACCCGAACTGACAATCTTTGTTCTCTTTCCCGCTCCATCCCCTTTCTCCGCTCTGCATTTGAAACCTGGGCCCCTTAGCTCCAGTCACCTGAAGAAGCGGGCTGAGCCCACGAGAGCTCGTGACACCGTCTCCATGTTTTGTTAGTCTCTCCGGTGCTTGCAGGGACTATTCGATACATTTTATGGTTTTTCAGCCACAGTGCGGTGCCTGCTCTGCACAGTGACCAGTCGCAGCTGTACGGATCCTAGCAGACCAGCCCGCCCGGCAGAGCAGGTGGAATTAGTTCTGGGGGAGCAGGGCTGGAAAACCTGAATGACAACAGATTGTCAAAATCAGCAGCTCCATGTAAAACCTTCCCTGGGCCCAGCAGGAATCTGGTGGGAAGGGAGCGGATGTGGGTGTCAGTGCTGGCCCCCGGCTGCTCTCCTCGGGGCTGGGAGCCACACGCAGAGTCTGGGATAGGCCGGGTGTGTTGTGCCTGCCTGTCGCACTCTGGGCTGCACCAGGGAGGCTCAGAAAATCGGTGCCTGGTTTTCATTGGCAAGTGGCAATCTGGGCCCTAGGTTTCCTGGTGTGTTCTCACACACTCCAGCGTGTGCAGGCCCCGTTGTGTTTATTTGCTGTCATGGCCCAGGAAGAGGTAAAAAATCAAGTTGTCTGGTTGCTGCTGCCTCTAGTCAGTGGTAAGCCCTGGTCAGGGGTAAGAAGAGGCGTAAGGCATAAAGAGCAGGCCCTGGAAGTTTGGCTCAAGGCAGCCCCCAGAGAGATACAACTGACTTTCCTTGCTTTGGAGCAGAAAGCCCAGGCTCCTGCTAGCATCGAGAGGGAGGACAGGTTCCCTGGGGAGTGCATGGCCTGTGCTGACAGGCGCTGCAGCGGTAACGCTTGGTGCTCTCTTGACACCTGGATGGTTTGCTGGCTGCCAGTCCAGGGCGATCGGGATTCAGGAATAACAGGTCAGATTCCTAACCCTGCTTCTCAGAGAGCCCATTCGTGAAATGGTGCAGTCTGGGAACGTGAGCTCAGCGGGGCAGGATTTCCATGGGCTCATCTGTTCCCTCCAGACGGCTGCTTGGACACCCGCCCTCTCTGTGTCCACAGTCTGGCTGCAGCTGCCAGCCACGTGGGACCACCCCTGGTGGTGGGGGGCTGAGGAGCTTTTCTAGGGCTCAGCCACAGCCGTTGTGTAAGAAAGGAGGCGAGGGCTGAGCAGAGGTCTGGGCCGCGCTGGCCCCAGGGAACGGCAGGTCAGAGAGCCGTTGTGTAAGAAAGGAGGCGAGGGCTGAGCAGAGGTCTGACCTGCTCTGGCCCCAGGGAACGGCAGGTCAGAGAGCCGTTGTGTAAGAAAGGAGGCGAGGGCTGAGCAAAGGTCTGGGCCGCTCTGGCCCCAGGGAACGGCAGGTCAGAGAGCCGTTGTGTAAGAAAGGAGGCGAGGGCTGAGCAGAGGTCTGGGCCGTGCTGGCCCCAGGGAACGGCAGGTCAGAGAGCCGTTGTGTAAGAAAGGAGGCGAGGGCTGAGCAGAGGTCTGGGCCGCTCTGGCCCCAGGGAACGGCAGGTCAGAGAGCCGTTGTGTAAGAAAGGAGGCGAGAGCTGAGCAGAGGTCTGGGCCGCTCTGGCCCCAGGGAACGGCAGGTCAGAGAGCCGTTGTGTAAGAAAGGAGGCGAGGGCTGAGCAGAGGTCTGGGCCGTGCTGGCCCCAGGGAACGGCAGGTCAGAGAGCCGTTGTGTAAGAAAGGAGGCGAGGGCTGAGCAGAGGTCTGGGCCGTGCTGGCCCCAGGGAACGGCAGGTCAGAGAGCCGTTGTGTAAGAAAGGAGGCGAGGGCTGAGCAGAGGTCTGGGCCGCGCTGGCCCCAGGGAACGGCAGGTCAGAGAGCCGTTGTGTAAGAAAGGAGGCGAGGGCTGAGCAGAGGTCTGGCCCGCACTGGCCCCAGGGAACGGCAGGTCAGAGAGCCGTTGTGTAAGAAAGGAGGCGAGGGCTGAGCAGAGGTCTGGGCCGTGCTGGTCCTAGGGAACGGCAGGTCAGAGAGCCGTTGTGTAAGAAAGGAGGCGAGGGCTGAGCAGAGGTCTGACCTGCTCTGGTCCCAGGGAACGGCAGGTCAGAGAGCCGTTGTGTAAGAAAGGAGGCGAGGGCTGAGCAGAGGTCTGGGCCGCGCTGGCCCCAGGGAACGGCAGGTCAGAGAGCCGTTGTGTAAGAAAGGAGGCGAGGGCTGAGCAGAGGTCTGGGCCGCTCTGGCCCCAGGGAACGGCAGGTCAGAGAGCCGTTGTGTAAGAAAGGAGGCGAGGGCTGAGCAGAGGTCTGGGCCGTGCTGGCCCCAGGGAACGGCAGGTCAGAGAGCCGTTGTGTAAGAAAGGAGGCGAGGGCTGAGCAGAGGTCTGACCTGCTCTGGTCCCAGGGAACGGCAGGTCAGAGAGCCGTTGTGTAAGAAAGGAGGCGAGGGCTGAGCAAAGGTCTGGGCCGCTCTGGCCCCAGGGAACGGCAGGTCAGAGAGCCGTTGTGTAAGAAAGGAGGCGAGGGCTGAGCAGAGGTCTGGGCCGCTCTGGCCCCAGGGAACGGCAGGTCAGAGAGCCGTTGTGTAAGAAAGGAGGCGAGGGCTGAGCAGAGGTCTGGGCCGTGCTGGCCCCAGGGAACGGCAGGTCAGAGAGCCGTTGTGTAAGAAAGGAGGCGAGGGCTGAGCAAAGGTCTGGGCCGCTCTGGTCCCAGGGAACGGCAGGTCAGAGAGCCGTTGTGTAAGAAAGGAGGCGAGGGCTGAGCAGAGGTCTGGGCCGCTCTGGCCCCAGGGAACGGCAGGTCAGAGAGCCGTTGTGTAAGAAAGGAGGCGAGGGCTGAGCAGAGGTCTGGGCCGCTCTGGCCCCAGGGAACGGCAGGTCAGAGAGCCGTTGTGTAAGAAAGGAGGCGAGGGCTGAGCAGAGGTCTGGGCCGTGCTGGCCCCAGGGAACGGCAGGTCAGAGAGCCGTTGTGTAAGAAAGGAGGCGAGGGCTGAGCAGAGGTCTGACCCGCGCTGGCCCCAGGGAACGGCAGGTCAGAGAGCCGTTGTGTAAGAAAGGAGGCGAGGGCTGAGCAGATGTCTGGGCCGTGCTGGCCCCAGGGAACGGCAGGTCAGAGAGCCGTTGTGTAAGAAAGGAGGCGAGGGCTGAACAAAGGTCTGGGCCGCTCTGGCCCCAGGGAACGGCAGGTCAGAGAGCCGTTGTGTAAGAAAGGAGGCGAGGGCTGAGCAGAGGTCTGGGCCGTGCTGGCCCCAGGGAACGGCAGGTCAGAGAGCCGTTGTGTAAGAAAGGAGGCGAGGGCTGAGCAGAGGTCTGGCCCGCGCTGGCCCCAGGGAACGGCAGGTCAGAGAGCCGTTGTGTAAGAAAGGAGGCGAGGGCTGAGCAGAGGTCTGGGCCGTGCTGGCCCCAGGGAACGGCAGGTCAGAGAGCCGTTGTGTAAGAAAGGAGGCGAGGGCTGAGCAGAGGTCTGACCCGCTCTGGTCCCAGGGAACGGCAGGTCAGAGAGCCGTTGTGTAAGAAAGGAGGCGAGGGCTGAGCAGAGGTCTGACCCGCGCTGGCCCCAGGGAACGGCAGGTCAGAGAGCCGTTGTGTAAGAAAGGAGGCGAGGGCTGAGCAGAGGTCTGGGCCGTGCTGGCCCCAGGGAACGGCAGGTCAGAGAGCCGTTGTGTAAGAAAGGAGGCGAGGGCTGAGCAGAGGTCTGGGCCGCGCTGGCCCCAGGGAACGGCAGGTCAGAGAGCCGTTGTGTAAGAAAGGAGGCGAGGGCTGAGCAGAGGTCTGGGCCGCTCTGGCCCCAGGGAACGGCAGGTCAGAGAGCCGTTGTGTAAGAAAGGAGGCGAGGGCTGAGCAGAGGTCTGGGCCGTGCTGGCCCCAGGGAACGGCAGGTCAGAGAGCCGTTGTGTAAGAAAGGAGGCGAGGGCTGAGCAAAGGTCTGGGCCGCTCTGGCCCCAGGGAACGGCAGGTCAGAGAGCCGTTGTGTAAGAAAGGAGGCGAGGGCTGAGCAGAGGTCTGGGCCGTGCTGGTCCCAGGGAACGGCAGGTCAGAGAGCCGTTGTGTAAGAAAGGAGGCGAGGGCTGAGCAAAGGTCTGGGCCGCTCTGGCCCCAGGGAACGGCAGGTCAGAGAGCCGTTGTGTAAGAAAGGAGGCGAGGGCTGAGCAGATGTCTGGGCCGTGCTGGCCCCAGGGAACGGCAGGTCAGAGAGCCGTTGTGTAAGAAAGGAGGCGAGGGCTGAGCAGAGGTCTGGCCCGCGCTGGCCCCAGGGAACGGCAGGTCAGAGAGCCGTTGTGTAAGAAAGGAGGCGAGGGCTGAGCAGAGGTCTGGGCCGTGCTGGCCCCAGGGAACGGCAGGTCAGAGAGCCGTTGTGTAAGAAAGGAGGCGAGGGCTGAGCAGAGGTCTGGCCCGCGCTGGCCCCAGGGAACGGCAGGTCAGAGAGCCGTTGTGTAAGAAAGGAGGCGAGGGCTGAGCAGAGGTCTGGCCCGCGCTGGCCCCAGGGAACGGCAGGTCAGAGAGCCGTTGTGTAAGAAAGGAGGCGAGGGCTGAGCAGAGGTCTGGGCCGCGCTGGCCCCAGGGAACGGCAAGTCAGAGAGCCGTTGTGTAAGAAAGGAGGCGAGGGCTGAGCAGAGGTCTGGGCCGCTCTGGCCCCAGGGAACGGCAGGTCAGAGAGCCGTTGTGTAAGAAAGGAGGCGAGGGCTGAGCAGAGGTCTGGGCCGCTCTGGCCCCAGGGAACGGCAGGTCAGAGAGCCGTTGTGTAAGAAAGGAGGCGAGGGCTGAGCAGAGGTCTGGGCCGTGCTGGCCCCAGGGAACGGCAGGTCAGAGAGCCGTTGTGTAAGAAAGGAGGCGAGGGCTGAGCAGAGGTCTGACCCGCGCTGGCCCCAGGGAACGGCAGGTCAGAGAGCCGTTGTGTAAGAAAGGAGGCAAGGGCTGAGCAGAGGTCTGGCCCGCGCTGGCCCCAGGGAACGGCAGGTCAGAGAGCCGTTGTGTAAGAAAGGAGGCAAGGGCTGAGCAGAGGTCTGGGCCGCTCTGGCCCCAGGGAACGGCAGGTCAGAGAGCCGTTGTGTAAGAAAGGAGGCGAGGGCTGAGCAGAGGTCTGACCCGCGCTGGCCCCAGGGAACGGCAGGTCAGAGAGCCGTTGTGTAAGAAAGGAGGCGAGGGCTGAGCAGAGGTCTGGCCCGCGCTGGCCCCAGGGAACGGCAGGTCAGAGAGCCGTTGTGTAAGAAAGGAGGCGAGGGCTGAGCAGAGGTCTGGGCCGTGCTGGTCCTAGGGAACGGCAGGTCAGAGAGCCGTTGCCCTCGGCCGTCGGTGTGGCTCTGTGGTCACCACTGCTCACGTCCAGCGGAGATGACGCACTAGAGGTGGGTCCCGAGATTTTGGCCGCGACAGGAAATAGTTGAAATGTGGTTTCCACTCTCGCCTCCCGACCAGGGCCTGTGCCCTCAGCAAGCGGAGTGGGGTCGGGAGTCCCAAGCTCTGAGAGACCTGCAGCAAATCTCGTCCCATCTCTGCCTTTGCTCCCCCGGGGTTCTGTGGACCCACCTCCTGCGCATGGTTGGGAGGAAGCCCCATAGGACTCGCGGTCTCCGAGACCGGCCACCTGGAAAGCCGGAGCACTGAGGGCCCGGGGCCAGGAGCTTTCGAGGTGACGTGGCAGCCCCATAGGACAATGCTGTGTGTTTGGGGCTGCCTGTCCAGAGGCAGCAGGAGTCCGGAGGTGGGGGGATGGGGTGCTTGTCTGTTTCATTGCGTTAGGACAGCTGTAAAACCGGCCTGGTGCACAGTGTGGACACGGGCCACCCTGCTCCAGGCCCTGTCAGCTGACTGCGTGTAGCCCCGGGGCCTGGCTGTGCCGGGCCGGACAGCCCATCCATCTCTCAGGGAGTGCCGGGCAGCCGGGTCGGACAGCTGCTGCTGGTCTGGGCACCTGGGATGAATCATGGACTAATGTGGTGGGGTCCTTCCTGCCCTGCTTCATTCCCAGCTCGGATCTGGGAATCTCTGGCTTTGATTCATATCACTGGCTGCCTTGTGGCCAACGCCAGCGCTGCCCAGCAGCAGGCAGTGTTGGCCGTCCATCAGCTTGGGTGTGACGGGCTGTCACTCGTCCCCGGTGCTGTCAGGTGGAGGTGAAGGCAAAAGCGCCCCTTTCCATGAGCATTGGGGTGTGTCTTGGGGGGGTGCCCTGTGGTCTGGGACTCTATCCCTTGCCCAGGTCTTGGCTAGCGTGTGCAGGCTGTGGCAGGGACAAGGCGGGTTTGGACAGGGGCCGGGCCTGGCCCGACCAGGTTCTCCAGGGTGACTTGTGCGTGTGCTGGGAGCAGCTCCCACCCTGACTTGTCTGGCTGAGCTGAGATCCAGCTGAGCACATATTGCCCCGAGCCTCTGCCAGGCGGCTGGCTGCAGCTGTGGGCAGGGTGCAGAGCGGAGTCGTGCTGGGAGGAGCACGTGGCTTTGCAAAGGCCTCTGACGCTGTGAAGTTCTCACAAGTGGGAAAACTCCAGGGACAGGCGTGCACTTAGTGGTTTAATTGGCTTGAATTGCTTTCAAGTTCTCTGCCTTTGAGCAGCCCAGGGAAACTTCGCTCGGCAAAGCCCTCGGATGGAGCCGTGGGCAGAGTCTGCCGGTATAGTCACACTGCTGCCCAGCCACGACTGGCCTGGCCTGCTGACCCTTTCTCCGAACCCAGGGCCAGCCCAAAGGTCCACCCTGTTCTTTTAGCCCCGCACCTGGGCTGGGCTCCGGGACTCGGTGCTGCAAGGTTTTATCGCTGTGTAGATGCACCGGAAGGGACAGCAGGACAGGTAGCGTGAGTGCCGGTATGTCACTGGCCCGTACCCTAACCCGGGTGTCATGCTGCTAGGCTGCAGGGTGGGTCTCCGATCCCGGCAGGGGGCCGAGGCAGAGAAATGGGCCCTGGGGAGTTCACATAAGAGCCATGTTGCAGTGGGTCCATCAGCCCTCTCGCTGCAGGGCTTGGGGGGGCGGGGGGAGCTTGGCTGAACGGGTGGGAACTGTTGGAATAATTACACTGAGATGCAAAGTCTCGGGGAGAGGGGGGCCTGTTAGTCTGGGACTTTAAACACGAGCTGTCCCGTAGCACCGTAGAGACTCACAAATATATGAGATCAGGCATTTTCTGTGGCTCCGCGGGCGTGCTCGGTAAGTGTAATGTCGTAGTCACCATTCGCCGTCACGTTGTGTGAGTGGCATGAACACCCAGGGCCCATCGACTCCATCTCAGGGCACATGCCGGAGCCCCTGCTGCTGCTGGGTTGGCTGATGGCTGGGGGGCTGCAGGGGCGCTCTGTGCTGCACATTGCTGGCAGGCGGGCAAAGCTCAAAGGCCCAGGCCGGTGTGGCTAGCAGCTTACTGTGCCTGGCAGCCTTCTCTGCAGCAGGGTCACACTGTCACTCCCTGGTGCCCCTCTGCCATGTCCCTAGCCAGCTCGGCTCCTTGGGCCCTGCACGGGCATGTCTCCCCGGAGTCCCCTCGGTCCTAGGGAGGGCCTCTGTGGCTTCTTCCTCAGCAAACTGGGAGCTGTGAGGGTTCATGCTGCTGCTGCTGTGCGCCATTATGTGTGAGGGCTGCGCTGTGCCTTTATCAGTGTTTCCCTGCAGGCTGCAGACTGTCCCTCAGTGCTCGGCGCTGTACGTACAGCCGTGGCTATCCCTGCCCAGCGCAGCCAGCAGGGGAGGGGGTGACAGGTGTCGCGTGTGGGCACAACCATCACGTGCTGGCTGCCTCGCCAGAGAGCCAGCGCCAGGCTCCTAGCAAGGCGGGCTGACCCCACAGTGCTGGGTGTCTGCCTGGAAAACTCCGTTATCTGCTTGGAGCGTTCCGAGGCAGCAGCGGGCTCCCGGGGCCGATATCAGTGTGTCCGTGTTCCACGGAACAAGGCGGCGGCTCTGCTACCCTCCCTTGCTTTATCTGCCTGGTGCAGCTGAGGGGCTGGGCAGGGAGAGGGGAAAGTGGAGATGAGAGCAGGACTCTGGCACTGCCCAGCAACCTGGGATATCCCTCCTCTGGGCGAGGTCCTGGAAACCTGGTGAGGTTCAACAAGGACAAAAGCAGACGGAAGAATCCCCAGCACTGCTACAGCCTGGGGACCGACTGGCTAAGCAGCAGTTCTGCAGAAAGGGACCTGGGGGTTACAGTGGATGAGAAGCTGGAGATGTAGCCAAGAAGGCTACTGGCATATCGGGGTGCACTAGGAGGAGCACTGGCATATCGGGGTGCACTAGGGGTACACTAGGAGGAGCACTGGCATATCGGGGTGCACTAGGGGTACACTAGGAGGAGCACTGGCATATCGGGGTGCACTAGGGGTGCACTAGGAGGAGCACTGGCATATCGGGGTGCACTAGGAGGAGCACTGGCATATCGGGGTGCACTAGGGGTGCACTAGGAGGAGCACTGGCATATCGGGGTGCACTAGGAGGAGCACTGGCATATCGGGGTGCACTAGGGGTGCACTAGGAGGAGCACTGGCATATCGGGGTGCACTAGGGGTGCACTAGGAGGAGCACTGGCATTTCGGGGTGCACTAGGAGGAGCACTGGCATATCGGGGTGCACTAGAGGTGCACTAGGAGGAGCACTGGCATTTCGGGGTGCACTAGGGGTGCACTAGGAGGAGCACTGGCATTTCGGGGTGCACTAGGAGGAGCACTGGCATATCGGGGTGCACTAGGGGTGCACTAGGAGGAGCACTGGCATATTGGGGTGCACTAGGGGTGCACTAGGAGGAGCACTGGCATATCGGGGTGCACTAGGAGGAGCACTGGCATATCGGGGTGCACTAGGGGTGCACTAGGAGGAGCACTGGCATTTCGGGGTGCACTAGGAGGAGCACTGGCATATCGGGGTGCACTAGGGGTGCACTAGGAGGAGCACTGGCATTTCGGGGTGCACTAGGGGTGCACTAGGAGGAGCACTGGCATTTCGGGGTGCACTAGGAGGAGCACTGGCATATCGGGGTGCACTAGGGGTGCACTAGGAGGAGCACTGGCATATTGGGGTGCACTAGGGGTGCACTAGGAGGCGCACTGGCATATCGGGGTGCACTAGGGGTGCACTAGGAGGAGCACTGGCATATCGGGGTGCACTAGGGGTGCACTAGGAGGAGCACTGGCATATCGGGGTGCACTAGGGGTGCACTAGGAGGAGCACTGGCATATCGGGGTGCACTAGGGGTGCACTAGGAGGAGCACTGGCATATCGGGGTGCACTAGGGGTGCACTAGGAGGAGCACTGCCAGTAGCTCTAGGGAAGTGATTATTCCCCTTTGTTCAGCACTGGTGGGGCCACATCTGGAGTATTGCGTCCAGTTCTGGGCCCCCCACTACAGAAAGGATGTGGACACATTGGACAGGGTCCAGCAGGGGGGAACAAAAATGATTCGGGGGCTGGAGCACTTGACCTACGAGGAGAGCTGAGGAATTTGGGCTTATTTAATCTGGAGAAGAAAGGAGGGAGGGGGGATTTGAGCTACCTGAAGGGGGTTCCAAAGAGGCCGGAGCCAGGCTGTTCTCAATAGTGACGTATGGCAGCAGGAGGAGCAATGGTGCTGGGGGCTCAGGCCTGGGCACACGCGAGCCCCCAGAGCACTGTGCCTCCAGGGAGGCGTCTGTCGCCGTTTCTCAGGGCGAGTGGTGCAGGCCAGGAAGTTGAGAATAGCTTCTCCCACCGGAGTAAACTCCAAGGAAGGGGCAAAGCCTTGTTCCAAACTGTTTGGAGACAGAAAAAGGCAAATGGCTTCTCGGTACGGCGGCAGTGAGTGTGTGCGTGCGCACGTGCCACAAGCACTCGTGGAAGTGGTGCGTGAACATGCTGGGGTGTTTGTGAGCAAGGCTGGTGGGAGGCACGCGCCTTCCCCCCTCCTCTCGCCCTGCCTGGCCTTATTTCAAGAATGATGCAGACGGTCCTTGGTTGGAAATGGGCCCTGCTCTCCTGTCGCCTTGGTGCTTTGTCAGTGGCTGCGTTCATCAGCTCTGGCCTCTGACGTGGTGACTCACTGGCGCAGCAGAGTGGCCGTGGAACAGCACCCAGACGGGACGGGCAGACGCACTGCAGTGCCAGGAGGACAGTAGAGTCGCAGCCGCTGTTTCCTGTGCCTCTCGCATCCCAGCTGAGCCGTCCGCCGTGTCTGGCCACTGGCGTCTGAAGTCCTGGGACGCTCTCTCACGTGGGCCGGGGGCAGAACAGTGACGGTTTGCCTGGCTCCTGCAGCCAGTCTGCAGGGCCCTGTCCCCTGGCACAGCCCCACAGCCCCTCTCCATGGGAGCCCCTCGTTACACGCGAGGCTCCTTGGCATGTCTGCCGAGCTCATCCTCTCGGCTGTTCTCAGGAAGGTCCCTGCAGCTCCGACCCAGCCTGGCCTTGGCAGCAGCCCGCTGCTTTTTGGAGGAGGCTGAGCAGTAAATATCCCAGCTGACAGAATAATGGAGAGAAAATGAACCAATTCCATTAGCGTCTGGCGAGCCCCGCAGGGCCTGCGCTGGCGCGAGGAGGGAGCCTGTATGTTTAGCCAGAATGCAGTGTAACTTACTGGGGAGTAGCTAGCAGGGAGACCGGGCTCGGGTTTCAGCTCCAGAGCTGGGCTATGGCAGTTCGACAGGGCAGGTCCGGTCCGGTCGCGGCTGTGAGTATTCAACACGCTTCTCCTGGCACGGCCCGCTCTGCTTGGCTGTTGTGTTCGCTTGCTCGCTGCATTCCTGGCCGCCCGGGGCTTTGCCAGCCGGGGAGCCCGGCGAGCTGCCTCCGTTAATCTCGCAGCGCTGCGCTCTGGACTGGGCTTCCTCTGCTCGCTCTCCGGGCAGTGCTGCATGCGGAGGGGCTGTCCTGCCATGGCTCCCGGCTGAGCGAAAGAGGCTGCCAGCCGGCTCCAGAGCTGGAAAATCCCTCTGCTTGGAGGCTGCAGCCGAAAAGCTCAGCTCTGCCCTGCTGCGCAGTGGGCGGCCGGGCTCGGCCAGGCGTGGTGCTGGGACGGCTCTGCCTGCGGGCCTGCCTAGCACAGCAGATAAACCTGCCTGAGCAGAAGGCATCGGTGCCACGTGATGCCCCCCTCCTTCCTCCGCCCCAGAAACAGCAGGTCAGGCCTTGGAGCTGGGCCCTCCTCGGAGGGCTGGGGGGAGCCAGCAGCCGGGGCTTTGTGCAGACCACGTGCGCACTCGGCTGGCATGATGCGGCTGCTCTGCTGGAACGGGGAAGTGCAGCGCTGCCTCTAGCACCTCTTCCCCCTCGTCAGCCTGCACCGTGTCCAGCGCGGGAAGGGCTGGGTGCTGCTGGGGGCAGCCAGCGCTGGTGGGAGGAGACAACCCAGCCATAGTCACAGCCTTGGTGCTCTGGTGCTGGGCGGGAGCGGAGCTGGCTTATCCGCCAGGAGGCTACAGCTGGAGGGGTAGAGCTGGGTGTTTGGGGGGTCCTCGCTCTCCCAAGCAAACCCACAACTGCTGCAGAGAGAGGAGCATCAGGGCCCGATGCTTCAGCCTCCAGCTGTGCCGTGTCCAGCCATGCTGCACACAGCACCCTGCCATGGGCCAGAGTAGCAGCCCCCGTGCTGAGCCCTGGGAGCCGTCCCTGCCCCCGGCTGTGGGTCGCACCCCATGGAGCTCCTGCACCGGGCTGGGCCAGGCCCCGAAGGGAGCAGTTCTGGGGGTTGTCAGAACAGAGCAGTGTCCCTGCCAGGCGGAGGGGGCTTTGCTGCCGTTCCACTGGGCAGTACTGCCCACTCGCCAGACGTGCCAGGGTGCCTGCTGGTCTGAATGTCCGGCCCTCGCTGTGTGAATTCCCGTGTGTGACGGCGCGTTGGGGTCCCCCGCCTCCTGCACCCCCGAAATGGCACGAACAGACTGCACCAGCCAGTAGAACAGAGGTGGTTTATTGCTTCTCCAGCATACAGCACAGCACAGATGTCATCAGGTTACAGGGCAGGCCTAGGATGCCTCAGCCCCCCTTGAGATGGGGGGGGGTCTCGGCTTCTAAACCCCCCAGCCTGTTGCTGAGGCTGCTTCCTCCATCCTCCCAGACCAAAACTAACCAAACTCTCCTCCAGCCCTGCCCCCGGCCAGGGCAGCATCCACCTTCCTTTGTCTCTCTCCCTGGGGGGTGGCTGGTCAGACAGGTTGAGAGACCTTCTTAGCACAGTGACTCATGGCCTGTCCTTCTGGGCCGCGGTACCCACGGCAGCCAGCGGGGGTTACCCCAGAGCCAGCAACCTAGAAACCAGCCAGGTACCCCCACTATGTCACACCGTGTTCTGGCCAAATTCAGCCCTGGGTCGGCACCTGCTGTCACTCAGTGTTTTGCCTGGATCCACTGTTCTTCACTCCCTATCCCAAGCTGTTGTTCAGTGTTACTTAGCCAGCCGCTGCATCACCCCAGAGGTGGCTGCATTTCCGTGGTGCTGGATTCCTAGTTCCTGTTTGAAGTGTCGTGTGATCTTTGGGGTGTGAGACGCCCAATAACCATGGTTACTGTTGTTCCTTCCATTGCTTTTGCACTAAGCACCCTGGCGCCGCGGTCTCTTTGACACCGGCTGGAAGGGTTTTTCTCCAGAGAGCTGAGCTGGTTGCGTCACCATTGTCATTTCTGGGCCATGAGACCCAGCTCTTCCCAGATCACTTTGGGCAAGACAGCCACGTGCCATCTCCACCCCGTCTCGCTCTGCTCAGCTGGGAACCGCTCGTCCCCACAGTGTGACTGGGCTCCGGCTCGCCCACAGAGGGAAGGTGCTCGTGTGCATATAGCCCTGGCCTGCAGCGCTGGCTGTGTGACTCGGGAATCTCTCTAGGCCTGGTCCCGCTATGGTAATCCTTCCTTCCGGCCTGTCTGGCTTGCTTACAGCATAAGCGCCGTGGGGCCGGGGCCGTCTCCCCGTGTCCATGCAGAGCCTGCTGCAATGTGCACCTGGCGCCCGGGGCCCTTCTGTTGTCAGGAGAAGCTGCCAGGCCTGCTCTGGGGATGGGTGTGACTGCTCACCAGCTCTCCTGGCCCCCCCGGTGTCAGCTAGCGCGCCCCTCGCCGGCTCAGGATCTGCCTCGGCACCCAAGGCGCGTCTGCAGCCCCCCCGCCCCGTGCTCCGTCGCCTCCGGCTTTATGACCCGTGACTGCAGCAGCAGCCCCCCGCGCAGGAAGTGCAGGTTAATAATAGCCCAAGTGCCTCACTTGGCCACGTCTGGCCGGGGGCTCTGCCCGCGCCGCTTCCTGAGGGGCACTGCGCTGCAGCACGGGCTGCGGGCCGAGGCCGGGGCTGCGTCCCAGACAGCGCGGGGAGGGGCCCCGCAGAGCCGCGCGGGACCAGGAGCAGCTGGAAATGGCCCTGGCTAAACGGGTGAGACGGCGGCTCTGGAGCTGGCTTGGGTTCCCTCATTCCTGTTCCAAGGGATTTTTCACTGTTTTCTTCCTGGCCAGGGGAACAGTCCTGGGCTGGACAGATGTGGCCAGCTGTGAGCAGGGCCTGGCTGGGTTATATACTCCATGGCTCTGCGGTGTAATAGCCTCTCCCTCTCTCCCCAGCTGCTCGGGGCCGGTCGAGCTTCAGGGAGCTAGCCCTGGGGCCAGACACTGCATCCCCCACGGCGAGGGCTGGCTGCTGCCTCCCATCCCCTGTTCCCCTCTGTGACGGCGCGTTGGGGTCCCCCGTCTCCTGCACCCCCGAAATGGCACAAACGGACTCCGCCAGCCAGTAGAATGGAGGTGGTTTATTGCTTCTCCAGGATACAGCCCAGCACAGATGTCATCAGGTTACAGGGCAGGCCTAGGATGCCTCAGCCCCCTTGAGATGGGGGGGGGGGTCTCGGCTTCTAAACCCCCCAGCCTGTTGCTGAGGCTGCTTCCTCCATGCTCCCAGACAGAAACTAAACTCACTCCCCTCCAGCCCTGCCCCCCAGCCAGGGCAGCTTCCACCTTCCTTTGTTCCTCTCCATGGGGGTTAGTGGTCAGACAGGTTGAGACCCTCTTTGCATAGTGACTCATCGCTCGGTGGTGCTACAGACAGTGGCCAGTGAGTTAGCAAGTTCCCCCCCACTACGTCACACCCTCCTGGTCCCAGGACAGCCCTCGCCACTGGGTGGTACAGGCTGGCCCTGATCCAGCGGCTGGGGCTGTTACCCGGTGGCAGGGTCCTTAGCACCCTCCCTCTGCTCCGAGATGATGGGGCTGGGTTATTGGTGTTGGGGTTCCCCCTGTCCTGCAGCAAGAACAGACTCCGCCAGCCAGAACGGGGCGGGGGGGGGGGTTATTGCTTCTCCAGGATCCAGCACAGCCTAGATGTGACGTGGCTACAGGAGTCTGGGCAGGATGCCTCAGACCCCTGCGATGGGGCGCCTGGGCCCCTAGACTCCCAGCCCCCTCCTTAGTCTGTCTCCTTCATGATTCCAGCCAGAACCTGCCCCCCCCACACACACTCCCTTCCTTTGCTCTGTCCCTTCCCCTAAGGGGTAGAACCAGTCCGGTCACTGTCACGGGCCCTCAAGGCGCCCCCGCTGGGCCGTGCTCACAGACGGGGGCCAGTAGGGGTCACCCCCAGCCCAGAGCCCACGCACAGCACCCGGCAAGGTACTGACACTACAGCACACTTGGCACGGAGCTTCTCTGCCAGGCCTCCCCTTAGCCCAATGCACCCCCCTCCCAGCACAATCAAGGCGGCTGCCCCCCTCTCCCAGGCCTGCTTCGCTGGCGGGTGGGGGGGTTGTGTGTTGCCTTGCTCCCTGTCCAGCGGCCGGCTCGGGGGGGGTGGCCGTGCCATTGAGACCGGGCCTGCTAGCTCCCCTGCAGCCGGCTGGCGCGGCCTGAGCCCGACAGCTCGCGCCCTGGGCTGGGCATGACAGCCCCGGCCCGGCAGTGGCGGGGGAGGCAGGCTGCAGGCTGACCCGTGTGCTCTCTTCTCTGCCCCAGGCTGATGCGGCAACCAGTTTCCTGAGAGCGGCGAGATCCGGGAACCTGGACAAAGCCTTGGATCACCTGAGCAATGGGGTAGATATTAACACCTGCAACCAGGTAGGTTAAGGCCTCCACGGTTCTGGCGCCAGCCCCTAAGTCTGACGAAACGGGCCCCTCTTGGAGAGGGGGGCTGCAGGGCGGGGCGGGGCGGGCTCCTCGCAGGACAGAAGGCAGATCGCCTGGGGGCTCATCCACAGGGCCCTAACCCTCTCCTGCCCCAGCCGGGGGTGCTGCTGAAAGGCCAGGCCCGGGGGTCCCTTGGGGCCAGCGGCCGGCCGGCTCCTCTGCCAGGCTGTGAAAGCTGCGGGCTCCAGAGGGATTGGCAGCGGCTCCTGGGCAGCGGCCAAAGAGCAGGGCTGGGCTGAGCGGGGGGCCGGGTGGCTCAGGTTCTGCGCCCAGAGAGGAGTGAGGCTGCAGACGGTGTCGGTGAACCAGCGCGCTGGGCCCGGAGGGAGCCGCCCCATTCGCACGCCCGCTGTAGCTCCCAGGGCAGGTATAGGAAGCATTGCTGTGGGCAGAGGAAGGAGAAAGTGACCAAGTCTCTCTTGCGGCTGGATGAACCGATGTTTCCTTCATCAGTCGGTCGGTCTGACACATACAGGGCCCCGTGCTCCTGTTCACGCACACGTACACGCTGCCCTCGCACGGGTGTGCCCCACGCTCCTGTTCACGCACACGTACACGCTGCCCTCGCACGGGTGTGCCTCACGCTCCTGTTCACGCACACGTACACGCTGCCCTCGCACGGGTGTGCCCCGCACTCCTGTTCACGCACACGTACACGCTGCCCTCGCACGGGTGTGCCCCGCGCTCCTGTTCACGCACACGTACACGCTGCCCTCGCACGGGTGTGCCCCGCACTCCTGTTCACGCACACGTACACGCTGCCCTCGCACGGGTGTGCCCCGCACTCCTGTTCACGCACACGTACACGCTGCCCTCGCACGGGTGTGCCCCACGCTCCTGTTCACGCACACGTACACGCTGCCCTCGCACGGGTGTGCCCCGCACTCCTGTTCACACACACGTACACGCTGCCCTCGCACGGGTGGGCCCCGCGCTCCTTCTCACGCACAAGCACACGCAGCCCTCGAACGGGTGTGCACCCTGTGCTCCTGCTCACACACACGTATACACTGCCCTCAGACAGGTGTGCCCTGTGCTCCTGCTCTTGCACACGTACATACTCCCCTCGGACATGTGTGTGCCCTGACTCCTGCTCACACATTCCCTTCAGACAGATGTGCACCCCATGCTTCTTCTGCCTCCCAGAGCTGGTGTGTGTGTGTGTGTGCGTGTGCGTGAGTGTGTGTGTGGTGCCTCCCAGGGCTCAGTGTGTGTGTGTGTGGGGTGGTGCCTCCCAGGGCTGTGTGTGTGTGTGTGTGTGGTGCCTCCCAGGGCTCTGTGTGTGTGTGTGTGTGTGTGTGTGGGGTGGTGCCTCCCAGGGCTGTGTGTGTGTGTGGGGGGGGTGCTGTGTAGGTGGGAGTGTTTACATGAGGTTTGGGATCTCTGGGTTCAGCAGTTAATCATGCCCTCTAATGGGGCTTCACGACATTGCCATGCAGTGACCTGGCCGCAGCTTCTTCATCTGGCCTAAGCTCTTGGGCTCCGACTGCTCTTCTGGGCCTGAGCGCCCTGCCACCGGCTCCCCCGCCACCTGCTCCCGAGGGCCCCGCCACCGGCTCCCCCGCCACCTGCACCCGAGGGCCCCACCACCGGCTCCCCCGCCACCGGCTCCCGAGGGCCCCGCCGCCGGCTCCCCCGCCACCTGCACCCGAGGGCCCCACCACCGGCTCCCCCGCCACCTGCTCCCGAGGGCCCCGCCGCCGGCTCCCCCGCCACCTGCTCCCGAGGGCCCCGCCGCCGGCTCCCCCGCCACCTGCTCCCGAGGGCCCCGCCGCCGGCTCCCCCGCCACCTGCTCCCGAGGGCCCCGCCGCCGGCTCCCCCGCCACCTGCTCCCGAGGGCCCCGCCGCCGGCTCCCCCGCCACCTGCTCCCGAGGGCCCCGCCGCCGGCTCCCCCGCCACCTGCTCCCGAGGGCCCCGCCGCCGGCTCCCCCGCCACCTGCTCCCGAGGGCCCCGCCGCCGGCTCCCCCGCCACCTGCTCCCGAGGGCCCCGCCGCCGGCTCCCCCGCCACCTGCTCCCGAGGGCCCCGCCGCCGGCTCCCCCGCCACCTGCTCCCGAGGGCCCCGCCGCCGGCTCCCCCGCCACCTGCTCCCGAGGGCCCCGCCGCCGGCTCCCCCGCCACCTGCTCCCGAGGGCCCCGCCGCCGGCTCCCCCGCCACCTGCTCCCGAGGGCCCCGCCGCCGGCTCCCCCGCCACCTGCTCCCGAGGGCCCCGCCGCCGGCTCCCGAGGGCCCCGCCGCCAGCTCCCCCGCCACCTGCTCCCGAGGGCCCCGCCGCCGGCTCCCCCGCCACCTGCTCCCGAGGGCCCCGCCGCCGGCTCCCCCGCCACCTGCTCCTGAGCGCCCCGCCGCCGGCTCCCCCGCCACCTGCTCCCGAGGGCCCCGCCGCCGGCTCCCCCGCCACCTGCTCCCGAGGGCCCCGCCGCCGGCTCCCCCGCCACCTGCTCCCGAGGGCCCCGCCGCCGGCTCCCCCGCCACCTGCTCCTGAGCGCCCCGCCGCCGGCTCCCCCGCCACCTGCTCCCGAGGGCCCCGCCGCCGGCTCCCGAGGGCCCCACCACCGGCTCCTCCTGCCACCGGCTCCCGAGGGCCCCGCCACCTGCTCCCGAGGGCCCCGCCGCCGGCTCCCCCGCCACCGGCTCCCGAGGGCCCCGCCGCCGGCTCCCCCGCCACCGGCTCCCAAGGGCCCCGCCGCCGGCTCCCCCGCCACCTGCTCCCGAGGGCCCCGCCACCGGCTCCCCCGCCACCTGCTCCCGAGGGCCCCGCCGCCGGCTCCCCCGCCACCTGCTCCCGAGGGCCCCGCCGCCGGCTCCCCCGCCACCTGCTCCTGAGGGCCCTGCCGCCGGCTCCCTCGCCACCTGCTCCTGAGGGCCCCGCCGCCGGCTCCCCCGCCACCTGCTCCCGAGGGCCCCGCCGCCGGCTCCCCCGCCACCTGCTCCCGAGGGCCCCGCCGCCGGCTCCCCCGCCACCTGCTCCCGAGGGCCCCGCCGCCGGCTCCCCCGCCACCTGCTCCTGACGGCCCCGCCGCCGGCTCCCTCGCCACCTGCTCCTGAGGGCCCTGCCGCCGGCTCCCCCGCCACCTGCTCCCCTGCCCCCGAACACCCCGCCGCCGGCTCCTGAGGGCCCCACTGCTGGCTTCTTGGACCCATGTGCCCTGCTGTTGGCCCCCCGCTGGGCCCTTCCGCCCATCTCCTGGGAGCTGGGCATGGCTCCTGTGCTGGCGTTGCAGCTCACTCGGTGCGCCCCCCCAGCCTGACACACATGGTGGCTTCTGCTCACGTCCTCACCCCGGGCCCGTCCGCATGGCATCTGGGAGCCGAGACCAGCCAGCTCCTGGCCACACGCGGCCCCAGGCGGCGCTGGGCTTGCAGGGCTGCATTGGCCAGAGCTGGCCCGTAGAAAGTCCCGTGGCTGCCGCTTTCTGTTCCCTGGGGCTCTCCCCTTGCCAGGGCCCTTCCCTGGGACAGAGACTCCCAGCCTGCCCAGGGCTGGCAGGAGCCGGTGGTGACTTGCTTCCGTGGCCAGGGGATGCTGCTGTTGAGCCCCTGGCCGGGAGGGATCTGTCCCCCTGGCCGCAGGCGGAGTGGCTCACGTGCTGACGCACAAGCCCGCAGGAGCGTCCCAGCGGCTGTGCCTGCGTGTCCATGTCCGGCAGCTGCTGCGCCTGTGCCCCTGGAGCCTGCCTGGGCCGGTACTCGCCCCTCAGTGGCCGGCTGCACTCCCGGCTCACTGGGCAGGTCTGGGAGGCCAGGACGGGGGCGAGGGAAGATGAATTCGGAGTCCCGCTCCCTGCCTGTGTTCTGGCTGCCGAGGGGAGCGGGATCCCTGGGTCCGGCGTCCCAGGGCAGGCGGGAGTGAGCGGAGGGGCCGAGGCGAGATGCTGCGGATTCGCCTTTGAGAGTGGCTGAGAGCTCGGGGGAGAGCAGGGCCCGTCGCTCCATTCCCAGGGCAGGGAGGCCGGGTTCCAGAGGGGCTCTGCGGGCGGCTGGCTCTGAACGGCCCTTTCCAGGCACAGCCAGAGGCTCCGTCCGTGACGTGCTGGGAGCCCGGCGGGCCTGCTGCTGGGGAGGGGGCTGCACGTCCGGGAGGGCCTGGGCCCCCGTGGCTGAGGTGGTCAGGAGGTGCCGCGGCCAGTGATGCCTTCGGACTGGTTCCCGTTTGCTTGGTGCCATCTCGCGGGGTTAGATGGCACCTTTGGGTTTTCCTCCTGGGGAATATCAGACCTGTGGGAAAGGTCCAACCTCACATGTCCTGTATGTACGGAAGGGGATATATGTGGTCAGACCTGTCCCACAGGCCCTGTATTCTTACACAAGCGCAGAGACCTTAACATGCCATCTGACCGTCATCGCCATCCTCCCGATTCGCCATCGCCTCAGGCCCCGGCGTCCTCACTGCCAGCTCCTTCCTCCTCCGTCTGGAGACCCAAGAGCCGGCCGGGCTGCCAGCGCGCTGGTCCACGGGCACCGCCCCGCCTGCACCCTCCGGCCGCCTGGCTGGCCAGGACTGGCTTCCTTTGTTGGTGCAGCCACTTGCTCTCCAACCCATGAGCTAGACTAGCCGCCTCCCTCCTCGTCCGGCCGGCTGGGAACAGAGCCCGTCTCTGCCGGGCAGGCAGGCTCTGGCCGGTGTGGGTCACGCGTGGCTCACGCCAGGGCACTGCTCTGGCCCCGTGTCTGGCGCCGTTCTCCGGGCACAGAGCTTGCTAGGAACGCGAGGAGGCTGCGCTCTGGGGCGGGCGAAGGCTGAGTTTTCACGGGGGGGTTTTACTCAGCCTTCCTATGGCAGGAGGTTTGTGCTGGAGAGAATCCGAGCATGTTTATCCCTGCGCGTGTTACTGACAGAACCTCTGTGTGGCTGGGTTCACGAGCCTGGAATGCAAGCCAGAGAGAGAGAGTGTCTGTGAGTGTGTGTGTGTGAGAGAGTGTCTGTGTGTGTGTGTGTGTGAGAGAGAGAGTGTCTGAGTGTGTGTGTGTGTATGAGAGAGTGTGTGTGAGAGAGTGTGTGTGTGTGTGTGTGTGAGAGTGTCTGTGTGTGTGTGTGAGAGAGTGTCTGAGTGTGTGTGTGTGAGAGAGTGTCTGAGTGTGTGTGTGTGAGAGAGTGTCTGAGTGTGTGTGTGTGTGTGTGAGTGAGTGTGCTACAGAGAGACTCAGAGTGTGGTTGCGGCCGGGTGCGTGTGCTACAGGGGGAGACTCGGAGTGTGGTTGTGGCCGGGCGCGTGTGCTACAGAGAGAGACTCGGAGTGTGGTTGTGGCCGGGCGCGTGTGCTACAGAGAGAGACTCGGAGTGTGGTTGTGGCCGGGTGCGTGTGCTACAGAGAGAGACTCGGAGTGTGGTTGTGGCCGGGTGCGTGTGCTACAGAGAGAGACTCGGAGTGTGGTTGTGGCCGGGTGCGTGTGCTACAGAGAGAGACTCGGAGTGTGGTTGTGGCCGGGTGCGTGTGCTACAGGGGGAGACTCGGAGTGTGGTTGTGGCCGGGTGCGTGTGCTACAGAGGGAGACTCGGCGTGTGGTTGTGGCCGGGTGCGTGTGCTACAGAGAGAGACTCGGAGTGTGGTTGTGGCCGGGCGCGTGTGCTACAGAGAGAGACTCGGAGTGTGGTTGTGGCCGGGCGCGTGTGCTACAGAGAGAGACTCGGAGTGTGGTTGTGGCCGGGCGCGTGTGCTACAGAGAGAGACTCGGAGTGTGGTTGTGGCCGGGTGCGTGTGCTACAGGGAGAGACTCGGAGTGTGGTTGTGGCCGGGTGCGTGTGCTACAGAGAGAGACTCGGAGTGTGGTTGTGGCCGGGTGCGTGTGCTACAGAGAGAGACTCGGAGTGTGGTTGTGGCCGGGTGCGTGTGCTACAGAGAGAGACTCGGAGTGTGGTTGTGGCCGGGTGCGTGTGCTACACGGAGAGACTCGGAGTGTGGTTGTGGCCGGGTGCGTGTGCTACAGAGAGAGACTCGGAGTGTGGTTGTGGCCGGGTGCGTGTGCTACAGAGAGACTCGGAGTGTGGTTGTGGCCGGGTGCGTGTGCTACAGGGAGAGACTCGGAGTGTGGTTGTGGTCGGGTGCGTGTGCTACAGGGAGAGACTCGGAGTGTGGTTGTGGCCGGGTGCGTGTGCTACAGGGAGAGACTCGGAGTGTGGTTGTGGCCGGGTGCGTGTGCTACAGAGAGAGACTCGGAGTGTGGTTGTGGCCGGGTGCGTGTGCTACAGGGAGAGACTCGGAGTGTGGCTGTGGCCGGGTGCGTGTGCTACAGGGAGAGACTCGGAGTGTGGTTGTGGCCGGGTGCGTGTGCTACAGAGAGAGACTCGGCGTGTGGTTGTGGCCGGGTGCGTGTGCTACAGAGAGAGACTCGGAGTGTGGTTGTGGCCGGGCGCGTGTGCTACAGAGAGAGACTCGGAGTGTGGTTGTGGCCGGGCGCGTGTGCTACAGAGAGAGACTCGGAGTGTGGTTGTGGCCGGGCGCGTGTGCTACAGAGAGAGACTCGGAGTGTGGTTGTGGCCGGGTGCGTGTGCTACAGGGAGAGACTCGGAGTGTGGTTGTGGCCGGGTGCGTGTGCTACAGAGAGAGACTCGGAGTGTGGTTGTGGCCGGGTGCGTGTGCTACAGAGAGAGACTCGGAGTGTGGTTGTGGCCGGGTGCGTGTGCTACAGAGAGAGACTCGGAGTGTGGTTGTGGCCGGGTGCGTGTGCTACACGGAGAGACTCGGAGTGTGGTTGTGGCCGGGTGCGTGTGCTACAGAGAGAGACTCGGAGTGTGGTTGTGGCCGGGTGCGTGTGCTACAGAGAGACTCGGAGTGTGGTTGTGGCCGGGTGCGTGTGCTACAGGGAGAGACTCGGAGTGTGGTTGTGGTCGGGTGCGTGTGCTACAGGGAGAGACTCGGAGTGTGGTTGTGGCCGGGTGCGTGTGCTACAGGGAGAGACTCGGAGTGTGGTTGTGGCCGGGTGCGTGTGCTACAGAGAGAGACTCGGAGTGTGGTTGTGGCCGGGTGCGTGTGCTACAGGGAGAGACTCGGAGTGTGGCTGTGGCCGGGTGCGTGTGCTACAGAGAGAGACTCGGAGTGTGGTTGTGGCCGGGTGCGTGTGCTACAGAGAGAGACTCGGAGTGTGGTTGTGGCCGGGTGCGTGTGCTACAGAGAGAGACTCGGAGTGTGGCTGTGGCCGGGTGCGTGTGCTACAGAGAGAGACTCGGAGTGTGGTTGTGGCCGGGTGCGTGTGCTACAGGGAGAGACTCGGAGTGTGGTTGTGGCCGGGTGCGTGTGCTACAGAGAGACTCGGAGTGTGGCTGTGGCCGGGTGCGTGTGCTACAGAGAGAGACTCGGAGTGTGGTTGTGGCCGGGTGCGTGTGCTACAGGGAGAGACTCGGAGTGTGGTTGTGGCCGGGTGCGTGTGCTAGAGAGACTCGGAGTGTGGTTGTGGCCGGGTGCGTGTGCTACAGAGAGACTCGGAGTGTGGCTGTGGCCGGGTGCGTGTGCTACAGAGAGACTCGGAGTGTGGTTGTGGCCGGGTGCGTGTGCTACAGAGAGAGACTCGGAGTGTGGTTGTGGCCGGGTGCGTGTGCTACAGAGAGAGACTCGGAGTGTGGTTGTGGCCGGGTGCGTGTGCTACAGAGAGAGACTCGGAGTGTGGTTGTGGCCGGGCGCGTGTGCTACAGAGAGAGACTCGGAGTGTGGTTGTGGCCGGGTGCGTGTGCTACAGAGAGAGACTCGGAGTGTGGTTGTGGCCGGGTGCGTGTGCTACAGAGAGAGACTCGGAGTGTGGTTGTGGCCGGGTGCGTGTGCTACAGAGAGAGACTCGGAGTGTGGTTGTGGCCGGGTGCGTGTGCTACAGAGAGAGACTCGGAGTGTGGTTGTTGCCGGGTGCGTGTGCTACAGAGAGAGACTCGGAGTGTGGTTGTGGCCGGGTGCGTGTGCCACAGAGAGAGACTCGGAGTGTGGTTGTGGCCGGGTGCGTGTGCTAGAGAGAGAGACTCGGAGTGTGGTTGTGGTCGGGTGCGTGTGCTACAGAGAGACTCGGAGTGTGGTTGTGGCCGGGTGCGTGTGCTACAGAGAGACTCGGAGTGTGGTTGTGGCCGGGTGCGTGTGCTACAGGGAGAGACTCGGAGTGTGGTTGTTGCCGGGTGCGTGTCACAAAACCTGCTTCCGCTGCAGAAGATCCTTCTCTCCATTTCAGCTTGTCTTCTGGGAGCTTTGTGTCCTCCCAGGCTGGATGCATTTCCACTTGGCATGATGCCTCTCCCTCACGGGGTCCGAAAGTGGGGTTTTAAGGTGAAGGTTGAGTATTCCCCAACGCCAGTTCGAGCGGGAACCCTGGAGTGCTGGAGCCCTTCCTTGTGTGTCCCCCCAGCCAGATTTCAGCTTTTCCGGGTTTAGAGGCAGCTCGGGTGGTGCCCCAGGCAGGGCTGCTCCCAGCTCAGGTGACCTGCACACACCCAGCTGCAGGAATGAGACAGCGCCGTGTGCCGGAGGCATTCTCTGCAGGGCAGAACTCCCATTGAAACTGCCCAAGACCCTCGCCAGGGAGTCCTGTAGGTCACCCCTGGGAACTGAGCTGGCCCCAGCAGTAAGCTGCCCTGGAGATCTCTGGGGCTGACAGCTGGATGTGGCGAGATGCTCCCGGGAGGGGGGGGGAGTGTTCTATTGATGACACGGGTTCCTGCAGTGTGTGCGGCTTCCCAGTGACCCAGTTTGCTCCTGGCCCTGCGCTCCTCACTGCCAGGGAAGGGAGGGAAGCAGTAACTGACCGACTGCTCCCTGCGGCTTGCAAATCTGGGCCCAAAGCAGCAGCTTGCTGGGCGTCAGCCTCCCCTTGCAGTGGGGCAGCGCTGGGGGACGCGGGACCCACACGGCAAGGCGGGCTAGCAGCTGAGTGAAGGGCAGAACAGAGCGTCAGCGGGCAGGTGGTGCCAGGCGCTGGTGGGAACAGAGGGCGCCGGCCGGCCGCGGGGAGTCGCTTGCCATGGGACACCGGCCTGGAGAAAGTGACCTAACGTTTGCACCGGATGTTTTGTACAGGGACGTCAGTGAAACCCTTCCCCGGGGTGATTCCTCTGCTACCCGGGGGGTCGCGCGCGCCTGGGTCTGGAGCCAAGGTTAGAGGCGGCTGCTGCCTCGCTACCACCAGTGGCCCAGACGCAGGCCTGCTACCTTCCACGTATTGAGAAGGTCGGGGCATCTGCAGACTTGTCCCCCCGGCGGGTCCCATGCAGCTCAGCCCTGACTGCAGCCCCTGCTAGCCACGCTCTGGGCGCCCCCACCGCCCCGCCCTGCACAGCGTCCCTCCCCTCCCAGCTTGTGCTGTGGGCAGTTGCTGAGTGGGCCCGTCGAATCGGGAGCACGTGGCCCTGGAGAGCTGTTTTCTCCCCCAGCTGCTGTGCTGAGCACGCCCCACAGGGTCCCCCCCGGCGCCAAGGGCCCCACATACGCGCCAGCACCCAGCACTTCACCAGCCTGCTTCCTGCAGCTCAAGGTGCCCCAGCGGGAGCTCAGCGCCCCCCTGGCATGGGGCTCGTCAGCAGGGCAAACACACCCTCTGGGGAAGGGCCGTGGGCAGGGCTCCCGGGGTGGGGCCGGCTGCTCCCAGCTCAGGCTCTGGAACTCTGGGCCCAGGCCAGTGGAGTGGGCAGGGGGTGCGCTGGCCTAGCTCCGAGTGGGCCCCAGGCTGCAGCTGCTGAGCTGTCCCAGGCGCGATGCCCGGAGGCACGGAGCCTTGTGCTGGCGAAGGGACGGTGCGGGGGGACCCTGCAGCAGCCAGCGGTGCCCCGCACACGGGCTGAGGAAACCTGCGGGGGGTGGGCACATGGGGCAGCAGCTGCTCAGGCTGTGCTAGCCTAGGAGCCCAGGGAGCTGCAGGAGCCCTGGGCCGGGGGGGACAGCGGGCCCAAGGCAGCCAGTGGGAGCAGCTCCACTGGGCACTCATCCCGGCGGGGGGTGTCCCTGCCTGGTCGGTGGGTTTGGGATGAACCTCGCAACCCCCGTGCCAGGCCCTGGCAGTGCTGGGAGCGCAGTGCTGGGATGTGCAGTGATGCAGCTGGACACTGGCGGGTTTCTCTGGCATTGGAGATGCAGGCGGATGCCAGCGGGTCTGGGTGGGCAGGTGCCAGGCGGGTGCCAGTGGGTCTGGGTGGGCGGGTGCCAAGGGGATGCCAGCGGGTCTGGGTGGGCGGGTGCCAGGTGGATGCCAGCAGATCTGGGTGGGCGGGTGCCAGGTGGATGCCAGCGGGTCTGGGTGGGCGGGCGCCAGGCAGATGCCAGCGGGTCTGGGTGGGCGGGTGCCAGGCGGATGCCAGCGGGTCTGGGTGGGCGGGTGCCAGGCGGATGCCAGCGGGTCTGGGTGGGCGGGCGCCAGGCGGATGCCAGCGGGTCTGGGTGGGCGGGTGCCAAGGGGATGCCAGCGGGTCTGGGTGGGTGGGCGCCAGGTGGATGCCAGCAGATCTGGGTGGGCGAGTGCCAGGTGGATGCCAGCGGGTCTGGGTGGGCGGGTGCCAAGGGGATGCCAGCGGGTCTGGGTGGGCGGGTGCCAAGGGGATGCCAGCGGGTCTGGGTGGGCGGGCGCCAGGCGGATGCCAGCGGGTCTGGGTGGGCGGGTGCCAGGCGGGTGCCAGCGGGTCTGGGTGGGCGGGCGCCAGGCGGATGCCAGCGGGTCTGGGTGGGCGGGTGCCAGGCGGATGCCAGCGGGTCTGGGTGGGCGGGTGCCAGGTGGATGCCAGCGGGTCTGGGTGGGCGGGTGCCAGGCGGATGCCAGCGGGTCTGGGTGGGCGGGTGCCAGGCGGATGCCAGCGGATTCTCCCCGCTCCATCTGGACACTGGTGCGAGCTGATGTCATAGGCAGCGGCACCACACGGGCATTGGTCGCTCTGAGATTCTCAGTTGTCCCTGCTGGGGGAGAGAACGGGGCGACCCCGGCACCTGCTGGTTCCTAGTCCCAGCTGTGAGACCCTGAGCATCTGCCTCCATTTCCCCATCCGTGTGCCACGGTGATGCGATTGCTCTGCATTGGGGGGCTCGCTCGGTGCTGTCAGCAGCTGGTGGCCCAGGATTTTGCTTTGCCACGGGCTTGTGTTTGCAGCCCTGGCTGCACAGCAGGGGGGTTTCCCGCTGCAGCCCCCAGCTTCCAGCCGCGTGCCCCCCTGCCCGCCTAAGCAGCTTTCTCTCCGCTCTTTCCAGAATGGGCTGAACGCCCTGCACCTGGCCTCCAAGGAAGGCCACGTGAAGATGGTGGCTGAGCTGCTGCACAAGGAAATCGTTTTAGAAACGACGACCAAGGTGAGGGTTGGCGCGGGCAGGACAAGGGGGGGCCCAGCTCATCCTTCGTCCCAGACCCAGGGCAGGCACTCGGGAGCCTTGGGGGGCTTTTTCCGTCTCTGCCACAGCCTCCCTCTGCGGCCTTGGGCAGGTTCCTTTGCCTCTCTGCTGTATAAACGGGCGGGTGATGCTGACCTGCCTGCTGGGGCTCGGTGCCCACTGTGGGGCTCCTGGCTGGCTGACTGGGCTGGAGATGGGCCTCGCTACCTCTGCTAGCTCCCCATTCCCCAGACAGCTCTCTGGGCTCCATGCCTGGCCCTGGAGGCTGAGCACGGGCTGCCGCTCCCCGGGTGTCTGAGCTCCGCCCCGCCGTGGCATCGCTGGGCTGGAGGGAGCTGGCTACGAGAGGGGGGGACGGACAAACGTGGAGCCGCTCGCACCAGCTGATGGTCCGTGGGGTGGCAGGTGCGTGTGCCCCGCACTGGTGAATTACACCCCAGCCGAGAGCCCTGCCGGCCTCGCTCGCACGCTGCCTCTCACCCCAGCTTTCTGAGCAGAGCTCGGGCTGCTAGCGGGGGTGACAGGAAGCGGGTGCGCCCTCCTGCAAGAGCCAGCTGAGCTGCAGGGAATTGTTGAAAGAGCTGCCAGGGCCCCGGGCTGCAACAGGGCAGCACCCGTCAGACATTCCAGTTGCTTTCTCTGCTGGCTGCTCGTCACTTGTGCTTTGTGCTTGCAGGACCGGGCCCTGCATCACCAGGTAGTAACAGTCGCACTGCGCGTGTCCCCCGCTGCCCTGGCCCACGTGTCCCTCTCCTGCCACTGTCCGACTGCCCCCCGGAGCGCGGCTGCGGGTGTTGTCTGGTGGGCCTGGCACCCTGTGCTCTGAACAGCCGCTGCAGCGCACAGGGCCAGGCTGGGCGGTGGCTCAGTGACAGGGCGTCCCCAGCTGTGCTGGACATGGGGCTCCGCTGGCCCCCGGGGCGGCTGGCAGCTGCAGAGCTGGGGAGGCAGCACTCGCCTGCAGAGCACGGAGGATGTGCCTTGTGCTTCCCAGGCCCTGGGATCCCTGCCAAGCCCATTGGGATGGAGCCCGGGGGCTGGGCGAGGGGAGCCCGGGTCCCAGCACGTCCCGGAAAAGGTCGGCCGCAGGTCCCCAACCCTCCTGGCCCAGGTCCAGCTGAGCCCCGCAGGTCCCCAACCCTCCTGGCCCAGGTCCAGCTGAGCCCCGCAGGTCCCCAACCCTCCTGGCCCAGGTCCAGCTGAGCCCCGCAGGTCCCCAACCCTCCTGGCCCAGGTCCAGCTGAGCCCCGCAGGTCCCCAACCCTCCTGGCCCAGGTCCAGCTGAGCCCCGCAGGTCCCCAACCCTCCTGGCCCAGGTCCAGCTGAGCCCCGCAGGTCCCCAACCCTCCTGGCCCAGGTCCAGCTGAGCCCCGCAGGTCCCCAACCCTCCTGGCCCAGGTCCAGCTGAGCCCCGCAGGTCCCCAACCCTCCTGGCCCAGGTCCAGCTGAGCCCCGCAGGTCCCCAACCCTCCTGGCCCAGGTCCAGCTGAGCCCCGCAGGTCCCCAACCCTCCTGGCCCAGGTCCAGCTGAGCCCCGCAGGTCCCCAACCCTCCTGGCCCAGGTCCAGCTGAGCCCCGCAGGTCCCCAACCCTCCTGGCCCAGGTCCAGCTGAGCCCCGCAGGCCCTTCCTCCCAGCCCAGGGCTCAGCTGCCCCGGCTCTGCGCAATGACTCGCTGTCGCCTTGCGGCACGGCAGAGGGCGCCGCGCTGCTGGACGAGCAGCCTCCGGCAGTCTGGCTGTGCGTGCGGCACCGTCCCTCGCCGTGCAGGGCTCGGAGCCTGCTGCCGGGGCCCTTCTGTGGGGGGAGACCCAGCAAGGGGATGCTGCACGGCCTGACCCTGGCCCCGGCTCAGCCATCGCTCCGGCGCCTCCAGCTCAGGCTCTGCAGCTGAGGCCGGGGAGCCCGACTCGGGGGTTTCTGGCAGCGCTGCCATTGATTTCAGGTGGATACAAAATCCTCCCCCGTGCTCTGGAAAAGAGGCCGTGGGCCAGGCGTCTGGTGCTGCTGCGGGGCTGGGCTCCAGGGCAGTTGCTCCTCAGGGGGCAGACCGGGCTCTCCCACCCCAGCCCGGGGAGCTGGGCCCTGCCTGCTCTGGCGTTTGCCCCCAGTCCCTGCTGGCACTCCGCCCGCTGGCCTTCCCTCTCTCGCTCAGGGCGAATTGCTCAAATCCGGGGCTCTCTCTAGCCCCCAGACTGGAAGCCTTCCCAAACAGGCCACACCCAGTCCCACGGAGCGCTTCAGCTGCCTGCCTGAAGCCTCATGAGCAAAACCCCTCCGGCACCCCAGCAATATCCGTGCCCCAGATGGCCCCGGGCCTATACACAGGTGGGGGGTCCTAGCACCCAATCCCACCTACCCCGAACAAGTTCTGTCCGGTTCCAAGAAACCAGCCACAGATTCCTGGTCAATTTACCCTCTGGATCTTACCCACAAATCACGCTGAGCCAATCCTTTAGCATCTAACATCTAAAGGTTTATTGCTACCAGAAAGAAAAGCCTGAGCGTGAGGTTGCTAAAGAATCATACATTACATGCACCGAATCTCCCAGTTCTCGGTGCAGGCTCTAGCAGAGATGTTACAGCTGCTGGCTTAAAAGTCCTTGTTGCTCATCCTATAGCAGGATGGGTCCACAGTTCTTCCCGGCTCGTGATTCCCTGCGAGGCCGCATCTGGGGTCAGAAGCAGATCTGAAGACCAAGATGGAGTCAGCCACATGGCATCTTTATCCCTCCTTCCAGGTCTCTTCCTGGCTGCAGCAGGTCACCTGGCCCATGGCCTTTCCCTGTGTTCCCTGCTGGTAGCCCTTAGGTGTCGGGCCTCATTCCCGAGGTGTGTCCTTGGCCCATTGAGAGCCATTGTCCCACAGGGCCTCGCTGATTAGCATGTCCACAGGCCGGGCTCTGCCCAATGCTCAACCACACGCAGAGAAATATTCAGTATCCACACAGAGTACAGGCTTCTAACTCCACCCAGACGTTACACAGTCACATGACCAGCGTACACGGGATCAGCAGACAGTGAGCGTCTATCCAACACCCCACATGGCACCTTCTACACCATTTCTGGGGCCAGCACCCCCCATGGGTGCAGCAGTGACCTGGCTGCTTCCCTCGACTTCAGTAACGTGACACGGCCCCACCCCACAGGCCATTCCCCTGGCTGAGAAGGAGCCGGCAGGGCAGAGGGAGCGGCTGGGCGCAGGTCAAGAGGCCACAGGAGTTTCCGGCGGGGGGGGGGACGCTGGTCGCAGGCAAACCCGGCTTGGCACAGGCACCTGAGAGGGGCGATCAGCTGCCACGTCCCACCCTGATCTTGTGCCAGCCCCCTGCACTGGGTGAATCTTCCCACCCCTCCCGCATGGAAACTGCCTCCCGCCCATGTGGCCACAACGTGGCCTGGGACGCACACAGCTGCTTGGCCCGTCTCTGGCACGGAGTCCCTGCCAGTGGCCCGAGGGAGTTCCCAGCTCCCTGCCCTGGGGCACTTGGCCGCACACAGGGCTTGCGCACGTCGAATGCACGGCCGGCGGGGGCTCCCCGAGTGCTCGCAGCCTCGGTGCTCCTGGCTGGCCGGTGCCGCGCCCCGACTCGCCCCTCCCGCTCTTTCAGAAGGGGAACACGGCCCTGCACATCGCGGCCCTGGCGGGGCAGGAGGACGTGGTCCGGGAGCTGGTGAACTATGGGGCGAATGTCAACGCACAGTCGCAGGTAACTGGGGCTCTCCGCCGGGGGGTCCCAGCTCCGTGCCTGGCTCCCGACGGCAGTGCCATGCCCCCGGCCTGCCCGCTGCCCAGCCCAGACGCTCTGGCTGGCCGTTCCCTTGGCGAGCCTGCTGCCCAGCAGAACGGCCCATGTCTCGGACGTGCCACGGTGAGCACAGCTGGCACGCAGGGCACCCTATGCGCCAGGGCTGGGCCTGCCGTGGCTGCTTGTTGGCCAGCCCCCTGCAGGGTCGGAAAGAGCCGGCAAGAGGGAGGAAAGTGAAACTTCGGGCCAGGTTCCCGAGGCTCAGCTCCGGCGCACTCCCAGCAGGCTCCAGCTCGGGGCATGGGGAAGCATGTCACGCCCCAGAGCTCTGTGATGGGGGAGGGGATCGCTTGGATCGCCGCCCTGGCACTGGCCGGGCGGCGTCCGCGTAACGCCTGGCACAGCCTGGCCTGGTGGAGCGGCCGGTGCTGCCGGGGAGGGATGTTACGCACAAGTGAGCAGACACTTTCCAGCCCTTTGTTCTCCCGGCGGAGCAGGGTGTGGGACTGCCCCACGGACCAACACCCCTGGAGTTGGCGTCTGCCTGTCCTGTTGTGCCCCCAGGGTGGGTGCCGTGTCGGGCGGGGAGGGGCAGCCCGATGGTCACGCGTGGCTCCGTGTCCGCAGAAAGGCTTCACGCCCCTCTACATGGCGGCGCAGGAGAATCACCTGGACGTTGTGAAGTTCCTGCTGGAGAGCGGTGCCAACCAGAACGTGGCCACAGAGGTGAGGCCGCCCAGGGCTGGTGCTCAGGGCTGCGTGTCCCGCCCAGGCTCCCCCTCGCTCTGCAGCTCACCCCCCCGTCTCCGGCAGGACGGCTTCACGCCGCTGGCTGTGGCTCTGCAGCAGGGCCACGAGAACGTGGTCGCGCACCTCATCAACTATGGGACGAAGGGGAAGGTCCGTCTGCCTGCCCTGCACATCGCTGCCCGCAATGACGACACCAGGACGGCCGCCGTGCTGCTGCAGAACGACCCCAACGCCGACGTCCTGTCCAAGGTGCCCCTGCGAGGGCCGCGGAGCCTGCTGCCCCTCTGCCGGCTGGCTCCGAGCCCACCCTGCAGGCGGGGCGGAGCGGGGCTGGCGGGGGCCGCGCTCACCTGCCCTTTGTCTCCCCAGACTGGGTTTACCCCCCTGCACATCGCGGCTCACTACGAGAACCTCAACGTGGCCCAGCTCCTGCTGAACCGCGGAGCCAGCGTCAACTTCACCCCCCAGGTGGGCCGGCGGCACCAGCCGGGCAGGGCCAGGGCTTGGCCGTGTCTCGCTCGTGCGGCAGGGCCAGGATTGGCCGGGGGTCTGCCGGGCTGCGCAGAGGGGGGCGGGCGGCTGCCTCCCCGCGGCGCCTCTTCCAGGAGCGATTATCAGCCCCCCCGAGCTGTCCTGTGCACAGCGTGGGTCGTGCACCGCCCCAGCCCTGCGCTGTGGGGGGCTCTGCCCCGCCCCGCTGCCTGCGGCGGGCAGAGTCTCCAGGTGGCGGGAAGCCGAGCGCCCAGGCTCTGCACTTCCCGCCGCGCAGAGCAGCGGGCACAGCGGAGTGAGGGCAGCGCGGGGGTCGCCCAGGCCCGGCACCCTCTCTGGACTCTCTCTCTCTCCCCAGCGTGTGGGGTGCTGATGGCCCGGGGGCCCCCAGCTCTGACTCCCCGGAGGGTGGGGCGCTGATAGCCCAGGGGCCCCCAGCTCTGACTCCCCAGCGGGTGGGGTGCTGATAGCCCAGGGGCCCCCAGCTCTGACTCCCCAGCGGGTGGGGTGCTGATAGCCCAGGGGCCCCCAGCTCTGACTCCCCGGAGGGTGGGGCGCTGATAGCCCAGGGGCCCCCAGCTCTGACTCCCCAGCGGGTGGGGCGCTGATAGCCCAGGGGCCCCCAGCTCTGACTCCCCAGCGGGTGGGGCGCTGATAGCCCAGGGGCCCCCAGCTCTGACTCCCCAGCGGGTGGGGCGCTGATAGCCCAGGGGCCCCCAGCTCTGACTCCCCGGAGGGTGGGGCGCTGATGGCCCAGGGGCCCCCAGCTCTGACTCCCCGGAGGGAGGCGCACTGATGGCCCAGGGGCTGCCAGCTCTGACTCCCCAGAGGGAGGCGCACTGATGGCCCAGGGGCCCCCAGCTCTGACTCCTCAGAGGGAGGCGCACTGATGGCCCAGGGGCCCCCAGCTCTGACTCCCCAGAGGGAGGCGCACTGATGGCCCGGGGGCCCCCAGCTCTGACTCCCCGGAGGGTGGGGCGCTGATAGTCCAGGGGCCCCCAGCTCTGACTCCCCGGAGGGAGGCGCACTGATGGCCCAGGGGCCCCCAGCTCTGACTCCCCGGAGGGAGGCGCACTGATGGCCCGGGGGCTGCCAGCGTGGTGCTCTCTGATGCCGTTTCTCTGTTGCTAGAATGGGATCACCCCACTGCATGTGGCGTCCCGACGGGGCAACATCATCATGGTGCGGCTGCTGTTGGACCGAGGGGCCCAGATAGAGACCAGGACCAAGGTGAGAATAACCCTGCCCCCAGCTCCTGTCCCTGCCCAGGGCGTGCAGACCCTCGTGCTGTGGCTGGGCAGCGTGCAGAGGGAGCCAGAGCCCCCACCCTTGTGCAGACCCTCGTGCTGTGGCTGGTGCCAGAGCCCCACCCTTGTGCAGACCCTCGTGCCGCGGCTGGGCAGCGTGCGGAGGGAGCCAGAGCCCCACCCTTGTGCAGACCCTCGTGCCGCGGCTGGGCAGCGTGCGGAGGGAGCCAGAGCCCCACCCTTGTGCAGACCCTCGTGCCGCGGCTGGGCAGCGTGCGGAGGGAGCCAGAGCCCCCACCCTTGTGCAGACCCTCGTGCCGCGGCTGGGCAGCGTGCGGAGGGAGCCAGAGCCCCCACCCTTGTGCAGACCCTCGTACCGCGGCTGGGCAGCGTGCGGAGGGAGCCAGAGCCCCCACCCTTGTGCAGACCCTCGTGCCGCGGCTGGGCAGCGTGCGGAGGGAGCCAGAGCCCCACCCTTGTGCAGACCCTCGTGCCGCGGCTGGGCAGCGTGCGGAGGGAGCCAGAGCCCCACCCTTGTGCAGACCCTCGTGCCGCGGCTGGGCAGCGTGCGGAGGGAGCCAGAGCCCCCACCCTTGTGCAGACCCTCGTGCCGCGGCTGGGCAGCGTGCGGAGGGAGCCAGAGCCCCCACCCTTGTGCAGACCCTCGTACCGCGGCTGGGCAGCGTGCGGAGGGAGCCAGAGCCCCCACCCTTGTGCAGACCCTCGTGCCGCGGCTGGGCAGCGTGCGGAGGGAGCCAGAGCCCCACCCTTGTGCAGACCCTCGTGCCGCGGCTGGGCAGCGTGCGGAGGGAGCCAGAGCCCCCACCCTTGTGCAGACCCTCGTGCCGCGGCTGGGCAGCGTGCGGCGGGAGCCAGAGCCCCCACCCTTGTGCAGACCCTCGTGCCGCGGCTGGGCAGCGTGCGGAGGGAGCCAGAGCCCCACCCTTGTGCAGACCCTCGTGCCGCGGCTGGGCAGCGTGCGGAGGGAGCCAGAGCCCCACCCTTGTGCAGACCCTCGTGCCGCGGCTGGGCAGCGTGCGGCGGGAGCCAGAGCCCCACCCTTGTGCAGACCCTCGTGCCGCGGCTGGGCAGCGTGCGGAGGGAGCCAGAGCCCCCACCCTTGTGCAGACCCTCGTGCCGCGGCTGGGCAGCGTGCGGAGGGAGCCAGAGCCCCCACCCTTGTGCAGACCCTCGTGCCGCGGCTGGGCAGCGTGCGGAGGGAGCCAGAGCCCCACCCTTGTGCAGACCCTCGTGCCGCGGCTGGGCAGCGTGCGGAGGGAGCCAGAGCCCCACCCTTGTGCAGACCCTCGTGCCGCGGCTGGGCAGCGTGCGGCGGGAGCCAGAGCCCCCACCCTTGTGCAGACCCTCGTGCCGCGGCTGGGCAGCGTGCGGCGGGAGCCAGAGCCCCACCCTTGTGCAGACCCTCGTGCCGCGGCTGGGCAGCGTGCGGAGGGAGCCAGAGCCCCACCCTTGTGCAGACCCTCGTGCCGCGGCTGGGCAGCGTGCGGAGGGAGCCAGAGCCCCACCCTTGTGCAGACCCTCGTGCCGCGGCTGGGCAGCGTGCGGAGGGAGCCAGAGCCCCCACCCTTGTGCAGACCCTCGTGCTGTGGCTGGCGCCAGAGCCCCCACCCTTGTGCAGACCCTCGTGCCGCGGCTGGGCAGCGTGCGGCGGGAGCCAGAGCCCCACCCTTGTGCAGACCCTCGTGCCGCGGCTGGGCAGCGTGCGGAGGGAGCCAGAGCCCCCACCCTTGTGCAGACCCTCGTGCCGCGGCTGAGCAGCGTGCGGAGGGAGCCAGAGCCCCACCCTTGTGCAGACCCTCGTGCCGCGGCTGGGCAGCGTGTGGCGGGAGCCAGAGCCCCACCCTTGTGCAGACCCTCGTGCCGCGGCTGGGCAGCGTGCGGAGGGAGCCAGAGCCCCCACCCTTGTGCAGACCCTCGTGCTGTGGCTGGCGCCAGAGCCCCCACCCTTGTGCAGACCCTCGTGCCGCGGCTGGGCAGCGTGCGGCGGGAGCCAGAGCCCCACCCTTGTGCAGACCCTCGTGCCGCGGCTGGGCAGCGTGCGGAGGGAGCCAGAGCCCCCACCCTTGTGCAGACCCTCGTGCCGCGGCTGGGCAGCGTGCGGCGGGAGCCAGAGCCCCCACCCTTGTGCAGACCCTCGTGCCGCGGCTGGGCAGCGTGCGGAGGGAGCCAGAGCCCCCACCCTTGTGCAGACCCTCGTGCCGCGGCTGGGCAGCGTGCGGAGGGAGCCAGAGCCCCACCCTTGTGCAGACCCTCGTGCCGCGGCTGGGCAGCGTGCGGCGGGAGCCAGAGCCCCCACCCTTGTGCAGACCCTCGTGCCGCGGCTGGGCAGCGTGCGGAGGGAGCCAGAGCCCCCACCCTTGTGCAGACCCTCGTGCCGCGGCTGGGCAGCGTGCGGAGGGAGCCAGAGCCCCACCCTTGTGCAGACCCTCGTGCCGCGGCTGGGCAGCGTGCGGAGGGAGCCAGAGCCCCACCCTTGTGCAGACCCTCGTGCCGCGGCTGGGCAGCGTGCGGCGGGAGCCAGAGCCCCACCCTTGTGCAGACCCTCGTGCCGCGGCTGGGCAGCGTGCGGAGGGAGCCAGAGCCCCCACCCTTGTGCAGACCCTCGTGCTGTGGCTGGCGCCAGAGCCCCCACCCTTGTGCAGACCCTCGTGCCGCGGCTGGGCAGCGTGCGGCGGGAGCAAGAGCCCCACCCTTGTGCAGACCCTCGTGCCGCGGCTGGGCAGCGTGCGGAGGGAGCCAGAGCCCCCACCCTTGTGCAGACCCTCGTGCCGCGGCTGAGCAGCGTGCGGAGGGAGCCAGAGCCCCACCCTTGTGCAGACCCTCGTGCCGCGGCTGGGCAGCGTGTGGCGGGAGCCAGAGCCCCACCCTTGTGCAGACCCTCGTGCCGCGGCTGGGCAGCGTGCGGAGGGAGCCAGAGCCCCCACCCTTGTGCAGACCCTCGTGCTGTGGCTGGCGCCAGAGCCCCCACCCTTGTGCAGACCCTCGTGCCGCGGCTGGGCAGCGTGCGGCGGGAGCCAGAGCCCCACCCTTGTGCAGACCCTCGTGCCGCTGCTGGGCAGCGTGCGGAGGGAGCCAGAGCCCCCACCCTTGTGCAGACCCTCGTGCCGCGGCTGGGCAGCGTGCGGCGGGAGCCAGAGCCCCACCCTTGTGCAGACCCTCGTGCCGCGGCTGGGCAGCGTGCGGAGGGAGCCAGAGCCCCCACCCTTGTGCAGACCCTCGTGCCGCGGCTGGGCAGCGTGCGGAGGGAGCCAGAGCCCCACCCTTGTGCAGACCCTCGTGCCGCGGCTGGGCAGCGTGCGGAGGGAGCCAGAGCCCCACCCTTGTGCAGACCCTCGTGCCGCGGCTGGGCAGCGTGCGGCGGGAGCCAGAGCCCCACCCTTGTGCAGACCCTCGTGCCGCGGCTGGGCAGCGTGCGGAGGGAGCCAGAGCCCCCACCCTTGTGCAGACCCTCGTGCCGCGGCTGGGCAGCGTGCGGAGGGAGCCAGAGCCCCACCCTTGTGCAGACCCTCGTGCCGCGGCTGGGCAGCGTGCGGAGGGAGCCAGAGCCCCACCCTTGTGCAGACCCTCGTGCCGCGGCTGGGCAGCGTGCGGCGGGAGCCAGAGCCCCCACCCTTGTGCAGACCCTCGTGCCGCGGCTGGGCAGCGTGCGGCGGGAGCCAGAGCCCCACCCTTGTGCAGACCCTCGTGCCGCGGCTGGGCAGCGTGCGGAGGGAGCCAGAGCCCCACCCTTGTGCAGACCCTCGTGCCGCGGCTGGGCAGCGTGCGGAGGGAGCCAGAGCCCCACCCTTGTGCAGACCCTCGTGCCGCGGCTGGGCAGCGTGCGGCGGGAGCCAGAGCCCCCACCCTTGTGCAGACCCTCGTGCCGCGGCTGGGCAGCGTGCGGAGGGAGCCAGAGCCCCACCCTTGTGCAGACCCTCGTGCCGCGGCTGGGCAGCGTGCGGAGGGAGCCAGAGCCCCCACCCTTGTGCAGACCCTCGTGCCGCGGCTGAGCAGCGTGCGGAGGGAGCCAGAGCCCCACCCTTGTGCAGACCCTCGTGCCGCGGCTGGGCAGCGTGTGGCGGGAGCCAGAGCCCCACCCTTGTGCAGACCCTCGTGCCGCGGCTGGGCAGCGTGCGGAGGGAGCCAGAGCCCCACCCTTGTGCAGACCCTCGTGCCGCGGCTGGGCAGCGTGCGGCGGGAGCCAGCGCCCCACCCTTGTGCAGACCCTCGTGCCGCGGCTGGGCAGCGTGCGGAGGGAGCCAGAGCCCCACCCTTGTGCAGACCCTCGTGCCGCGGCTGAGCAGCGTGCGGCGGGAGCCAGAGCCCCACCCTTGTGCAGACCCTCGTGCCGCGGCTGGGCAGCGTGCGGAGGGAGCCAGAGCCCCACCCTTGTGCAGACCCTCGTGCCGCGGCTGGGCAGCGTGCGGAGGGAGCCAGAGCCCCACCCTTGTGCAGACCCTCGTGCCGCGGCTGGGCAGCGTGCGGCGGGAGCCAGAGCCCCACCCTTGTGCAGACCCTCGTGCCGCGGCTGGGCAGCGTGCGGAGGGAGCCAGAGCCCCCACCCTTGTGCAGACCCTCGTGCCGCGGCTGGGCAGCGTGCGGAGGGAGCCAGAGCCCCACCCTTGTGCAGACCCTCGTGCCGCGGCTGGGCAGCGTGCGGAGGGAGCCAGAGCCCCACCCTTGTGCAGACCCTCGTGCCGTGGCTGGGCAGCGTGCGGAGGGAGCCAGAGCCCCACCCTTGTGCAGACCCTCGTGCCGTGGCTGGGCAGCGTGCGGAGGGAGCCAGAGCCCCACCCTTGTGCAGACCCTCGTGCCGTGGCTGGGCAGCGTGCGGAGGGAGCCAGAGCCCCACCCTTGTGCAGACCCTCGTGCCGCGGCTGGGCAGCGTGTTGAGGGAGCCAGAGCCCCACCCTTGTGCAGACCCTCGTGCCGCGGCTGGGCAGCGTGTGGCGGGAGCTCCTGGCCACCAGCAGGCCCTGGGCAGGCGTGTTGCCAGGCCCTGGGGGGGCAGTTTGCTCGGACGTGTGGCGGCCCCCGGCGCCTGCAGAGAGCGTCCGGCTGCAACAGGCCTTCCGTCCTCTGCGCTTGAAGTCCCATCCCCGGTCTCTAGCCAGCCTGGCCCTGAGCTCCCTCTCTGCCCCCTAGGACGAGCTGACCCCCCTGCACTGTGCCGCCAGGAACGGACACATGCGCATCGTGGAGATCCTGCTGGACCACGGGGCTCCCATCCAAGCCAAGACCAAGGTGCCTGGCCCTGGCCGAGGGGCTGCCAGTGCTGCCTGCTTCTGGGGGGCTGTGGAGGGGAGGGCCCTGTGGCCCGTGATAGCTGGGCACGCCCTGCAGAAGCTCCCTCAGACCCCGCGGGGCCATGTGGGTGGGGAGGGCTGCTCTGAGTCATGCGTAGGGCGTGGGGGTGTCCCTGGCCCCCCCGGGCAGTGCTCCTCACTTGCCTTCTGCTTGCTGCCTCCCCTGCGGCGAGCTCGAGGCTCCGAGAAACGGGCAGGCCCCGTAAGGCGGCCAGGCAGGGCCCAGCCCTCTCGGCCCCGTTGCAGGCTCTTGCTCCCTCTCCCTGGCCTGGGTCCCCGGCTGTCCCAGGGAAGCGTCTGTGCTGCCTGGCTCGGCCCTAACCCAGCTGGTCCTGCCTGCAGAACGGCCTGTCGCCCATTCACATGGCGGCGCAGGGAGACCACCTGGACTGCGTGCGGCTGCTGCTGCAGCGCGGCGCCGAGATCGACGACATCACGCTGGACCACCTGACGCCGCTTCACGTGGCCGCCCACTGCGGGCACCACCGCGTGGCCAAGCTGCTGCTGGAGAAGGGGGCCAAGCCCAACGCCCGCGCGCTGGTGAGTAGCCGGGGGTGGGGCCGGCGGGAGGGCAGCGCCCCGAGGGGCTGACTGCCGCCTCCCTGTCTCTTCCCAGAACGGCTTCACGCCCCTGCACATCGCCTGCAAGAAGAACCACATCCGGCTGATGGAGCTGCTGCTGAAGACCGGCGCCTCCATCGATGCTGTCACGGAGGTAGGAAGGCCCGTTGGCGGGCCGCATGCAGCTGGGGGAGCCAGGCAGGCTGTGGCCCAAGGGGTGGGGGCCACAGTGCTGCCGGTTACCTTGTTCTGGTGACTCCGTGGTCTCTGGCCCAGGGAACAGCCCCCTGCCCACGGTGCAAGGCAGCAGGGAGCTCTCCTCTTCTGGCCGGGCTGTGGCACTGGCCACCCTAGGACCCCCTGGCTCTGGGTGCCTGGACATCGCTCTCCCTGGCCTGGGAGTTTGGGCACCCAAGGATCTCAGGCCGCTCGCTGTCTCCGTACCAAGGTGGGAGCCCTGGCACGGTGCCAGTGGGGCGTCCCGTGCTCCCAGCTGACCTGGAGAGGGGCTGCTGGCGGCATGGGGCAGAGCCGTGGGCGGGAGCTCAGACGCTCTCTGCCGGGCCCAGCAGAGCTGGAGGATAAACCCAGGGGTGGGGCGAGGCCTCCTCCCTTCCCTGCGGCTGGGTCTCGTGTCAGTGCGGTGGAGGAGATCTCTTGGTGCTGTGCCAGCTGGGCTGACTCCCTGCCCGTCTCTCCCAGTCTGGCCTGACCCCTCTGCACGTGGCCGCCTTCATGGGGCACCTGTCCATCGTCAAGATCTTGCTCCAGCGCGGCGCGTCCCCCAACGTCTCCAACGTGGTGAGTCCCCGCAGGGCGCGGGGCATGTCGTGGGGGGTCCTGCCTTGCCCCACTGCCAGGCTGCAGCAGCTGCCCCAGGCCCTCGCAGTGGCCCTTGCGGTTGGCAGCAAGGAGCCTGCATGTGTCTGGGGGCTCGGCCTGGTGCAGTGACTGGCAGGCTGTGCTGGGGGGAGCAGGGAGCCCCCTCGTTCACTCTCCTCTCCCCTTGCCCTGGACACAGAAGGTGGAGACACCCCTGCACATGGCAGCCAGAGCCGGGCACACAGAAGTGGCCAAGTACCTGCTGCAGAACAAAGCCAAAGTCAATGCAAAAGCCAAGGTACGTCTGACAGGGAGGGAGCTCCGGCCCGTTGGAGCCCCTCTCTCCTGAGCCAGGCCAGTGGGACGTGTGCCATGGCTTGGGGTGTTCTGTGGTTCCCCCTGAGGCTTCCTGGACTTCCCAAGGGAGCTGCAACGATTGGCAGGTTCCCGTGGGGCAGGGCGCACGGAGGCCAAGTGCTCTGGGAAGGCAGGTGTCCCCTGGATTCTGGGGCTTCCCCAGCCCTGGGGACCCCTATGGAGGCACGTCAGGTACCCCCCGACCCTGCGTCCCATCTGAAGCAAGTTGGGACTGTGACGGGCCGGGCCGGGTCTGGGCACCACTGAGGGTGTCCGCTCAGGGCAAATTGCTCAAACTCGGGGCTCTCTATAGCCCCTGACTAGCGGCCCTTCTCAAACAGGCCACAAACCAGTCCCACAGAGCACTTCAGCTGCCACCTGGCCAGCCTGAAGCCTCACGAGCAAAACCCCTCAGACACCCCAGCTCTCTCCATGCCCCAAACAGCCCCGGGCCTGCCCACAGGCCCTACCCTGCTCACCTACCCCGAACAGCTTCTGTCCGGTCCAAGAGACCAGCCACAGATCCCAGGTCAATTTACCCTCTGGACCTTACCCACAAATCACGCTGGGCCAATCCTTTAGCATCTAACAACTAAAGGCTTATTACTAAAAGAAAGCAAAGCCTGAGAGTGAGGTTGTTAAAGGATCGTACGTTACATGCATCGAATCTCCCAGTTCTCGGTGCAGGCTCTAGCAGAGACGTTACAGATGCTGGCTTAACAGTGCTTGGTGCACATCCAGTGTCAGGATGGGTCCACAGTTCTTCCCAGCTCGTTGATCCCTGCAAGGCTGCATCTGGGATGAAGAGCTGAGCTGAGCACCAAGATGGAGTCGGCCACATGGCCTATTTATGTCCCTCCCCGGCTTCTTCCAAGCTGGAGAGAGTCACATGGTCTCTGGCCAGGCACCTAGATTCCTTCCCAGGGGGGTCTCTGGTACTTAAGAGACCTATTGTTCCTGGTGGCTTGCTAATTAGCATGTCCATAGGCTGAGCTTTTCTCGCCTATTGCTCAACCACATAGAGAACATACTCAGAACTCCACACACAGCCATTGTGCAGACACATGAAGAGCAGATACAGAGTCAGTAGAACGTAAGCTTTCTTTTGACACCGCACATGGCCCCCTTTGAACACCCCCCATGGGTGCAGCAGTGACCTGGCTGCTTCCCTTAAACTCCGGGAATGTGACAGAGACTCCGCCAGCCAGTAGAATATGGAGGGTTTATTGCTTCTCCAGGATACAGCCCAGCCTAGGCGCGATGTGGAGATAGGAGTCCGGGCCAGGCAGCCTTAGACCCCTTGGGGCAGGGGGACATAGGCCCCTGAACCCCCTGCACTCGGCTCAGTCTCTTCTCTTCATGTTTCCCCTTCTCCAAACCACCCCCTCCCTTCCCTGGTCAGCGAGAGCCGGTTGGGCCATGGTCTACATGACATGAGGGCCCTCAGGGCGACCCCCGCTGGGCAGTGCTTACAGACACAGGCCAGTAGGGGTCACCCACAGCCCAAGCGTAGCACAACCCCCTTGTCCCTGAGGCCAGGCTGGGCGCTGGTCTCTCCCCAGTGCCCCAGGGGCAGGTCTGAGCCCTGCGGAGGGGGGTCACTCGGGATAGGCATGATGGCCTGGCCAGGGTTCCCTGAGCGTGCCCCTGCCTGCTCCGAGGCACACGTCTCCATTAGGAAGCGGGGGCTGCCCCTCTCAGACAAGACAGGGCGTGGCCCGATGTCCCCGGGCCAGCGGGTCCCTCCCTGACCCCTCTGCTGCTCGCCCAGGACGACCAGACCCCCTTGCACTGCGCCGCACGCATCGGCCACACGAGCATGGTGAAGCTGCTGCTGGAGAACGACGCCAGCCCCAACCTGGCCACCACCGCTGGGCACACGCCCCTGCACATCGCTGCCCGGGAGGGGCACGTGGACACCGCCCTGGCGCTGCTGGACAAGGAGGCCTCGCAGGCCTGCATGACCAAGGTAGGCTGGTCCCTGGCCGTGCTGAGCGGGGCTGGGAGGCCTGGGCCACGCGTCTCCTGGTGCCGGCCCCTGCGCTGGCCCTGAGGCTCCGTGTTTCTCCTCAGAAAGGATTTACCCCCCTGCACGCTGCAGCCAAGTACGGGAAGGTGGACGTGGCCAGGGCCCTGCTGGAGCGCGAGGCCCATCCCAACGCGGCGGGGAAAGGTGAGTGGGGCCAGGCCATGGGGCTGGGCCGGGGGGCTGGGCTGTGACTGACCTGTCTGTGCTTCCCCCAGAACGGCCTGACCCCCCTGCACGTGGCCGTGCACCACAACAACCTGGAGATCGTGAGGCTGCTGCTGCCGAAGGGCAGCTCCCCGCACAGCTCGGCCTGGGTAAGGCTCCACGTGGCTTGGGGTGCCAAGAACCTGCGCCGTCTTCCAGCCCTCCTCGGGCTGCCCACGCCTTGGCACGGAGCCACCCTGGGGCCCAGCCGGCCCCCTTGTAAGCCAAGGGTGCTGAGCCGATGGCCCCGCACGTGTCCTGTTCCAGCCAGTCCCGTGGCTGCCTCACCCCTTCCCCCTTCATGGGAGCTGGGGGCCTGGAGGAGAGCCCCCGTGGGCTGTCAGGGAGGGAGGTGGGGAGCCCTGTTGGATGGGCCGCTCTCTGGCCGTGTGCATGTTGCAAGGGAACCACCAGTGTTAGGAAGCCCCACGCTGGCCCAGAGACTTTCCAGCCACCTGGGCAACAGGCATTTCAGAAGCAGCATTCCCCAAATGTGCCCCCGGCCCTCCCTCCCTGCCCCCGGCCCTCCCTGCCCCCGGCCCTCCCTGCCCAGCCCTCCCTGCACCCTGACCCCTCCTGGCCCCACAGCCCCGCTGACTCCCTGGTGAGGGGGCTGCCCTGGACAGTGAGTGGGAGAGGCCTGTCGCGCCTCTGCCATGGCACACCAGCAGCAATCAGGCTGGCCCGGGCTGGGGCTGGGCCAGTGGCCTCCGGGCTGCCGGCCCTGGGTTGAACTGGGAGGGGCTTTCGGCCGAGCTGCCCGGCCGGAAGAGGGGCTCAGCTGGACGCGGGCTCCAGGCGCGATGGAAGCCCTCGGGCTGGGAGCTGGGAGTGACTCCTCTCCCCCCGCAGAACGGCTACACCCCCCTGCACATGGCGGCCAAGCAGAACCAGCTGGAGGTGGCCAGCAGCCTGCTGCAGTACGGGGCCTCTGCCAACGCCGAGTCCCTGCAGGGCGTGACTCCGCTGCACCTGGCGGCCCAGGAGGGGCACGCCGAGATGGCAGCGCTGCTCCTCTCCAGACAGGCCAACGGGAACCTGGGCAACAAGGTGAGCGGGCCCGGCCCCCCTTTGGCACCAGGCCTCATGCAGGCGAGCAGGGCCCAGCGCTGCCCTGCTGGCTCGGGCGGGTCCTGGTGCCTGGGTGCGTTGGAGAGCCGCTTTGCCCACGGCCCCCCTCACCTCACTCCTGCCTAGGGAGCTTGTGCAGCATCGCTGGGTGCACTGACGTTCCCCGAGCCTCTGCCCCAGCTTCTCTGGGCTACGCTGGAGCTGGGCGGCTCCTACACCTGCCTCCAGCGCTGTGCTGCTCTGGCCACGTGTGTGGGGCACGTTGGGAACGGGTGTCTGTGTCGCGCCGCCCGGCCCCACAGAAACGGGAGGGCATCCCTGAGATCTGTGGGGAGGGGAGACCCTGAGCCCCATGGAGGTGAGGCTACCGTGGTCCAGGCCCCCCTGGAGGTGCAGGCACCGTGTGGCTACCATGGTCCAGGCCCCCATGGAGGCGGGGGGCACCGTGGTCCTGGTCCCCGTAGAGACGGGGGCACCGTGATCCTGGTCCCCGTAGAGACGGGGGCACCGTGGTCCTGGTCCCCGTGGAGACGGGGGCACCGTGTTCCTGGTCCCCGTAGAGACGGGGGCACCGTGGTCCTGGTCCCCGTAGAGACGGGGGCACCGTGTTCCTGGTCCCCGTGGAGGCGGGGGCACCGTGGTCCTGGTCCCCGTAGAGACGGGGGCACCGTGGTCCTGGTCCCCGTAGAGACGGGGGCACCGTGTTCCTGGTCCCCGTGGAGGCGGGGGCACCGTGGTCCTGGTCCCCGTAGAGACGGGGGCACCGTGGTCCTGGTCCCCGTAGAGACGGGGGCACGGTGGTCCTGGTCCCCGTGGAGGCGGGGGCACCGTGGTCCTGGTCCCCGTAGAGACGGGGGCACCGTGGTCCTGGTCCCCGTAGAGACGGGGGCACGGTGGTCCTGGTCCCTGTGGAGGCGGGGGCACCGTGGTCCTGGTCCCCGTGGAGGCGGGGGCACCGTGGTCCTGGTCCCCGTGGAGGCGGGGGCGCCGTGGTCCTGGTCCCCGTGGAGGCGGGGGCGCCGTGGTCCTGGTCCCCGTGGAGGCGGGGGCGCCGTGGTCCTGGTCTCCGTGGAGGCGGGGGCGCCGTGGTCCTGGTCTCCGTGGAGGCGGGGGGTGCCGTGGTCCTGGTCCCCGTGGAGACGGGGGCGCCGTGGAGACGGGGGCGCCGTGGTCCTGGTCCCCATGGAGGCGGGGGGCGCCGTGGTCCTGGTCTCCGTGGAGGCGGGGGCGCCGTGGTCCTGGTCCCCGTGGAGACGGGGGCGCCGTGGTCCTGGTCCCCGTGGAGGCGGGGGCGCCGTGGTCCTGGTCCCCGTGGAGGCGGGGGCGCCGTGGTCCTGGTCCCCGTGGAGGTGGAGTGGCAGGTAGTATGTGACCCGGCTTTCTTTTCAGAGTGGCCTGACTCCTCTACACCTGGTGGCCCAGGAGGGCCATGTGCCAGTCGCCGATGTGCTGGTCAGACATGGTGTCACGGTGGATGCAGCGACCCGGGTAAAGAGCCATTCGGCACAGGCCCCCCCACCCCCCTACCAACCCCATTCTCTAGCTCCCAGGTCCCCCCGGCGCTGTCAGAGCTGCTCCTGCAAGCCACTGCAGGGGGCATTTCTCCCTCTGCTGCTGTCTCCTAGGTGTACCTCTCAGGGCCCCTGCCCCGCTGTGCCCCCTGCCCCGATGGGCAGGGCTCCTGGCACAGCCAGGGAATGTTTGGGGCACTCTGCGGGGCTCTGTGCTTTGGCACATGCTGCCCGGGGCACAGAGTTGGTGCTAGGAGTGGCTCGTCCCTGTGCCTGCAGCCCGGTGGGACCACGGGGATGGGGTGGCATGTGCTGGCTCTGTGAGACTGGTCCTGGGTCTGCTTCCAGATGGGCTACACCCCACTGCACGTGGCCAGCCATTATGGCAACATCAAGCTGGTGAAATTTTTGCTGCAGCACCAGGCAGACGTCAATGCCAAGACTAAGGTACGGAGCCCCCAACCTCTGTGGCCACTGGCCAGGCCAGCCGGCAGTGGGCAGCCACGCCCACCACGCACCCACCTCTCCACGCTGGGGACAGCTCTGTGATGCCGCAGGCCAAGGCCGGTGGGAGCCGAGCACCCTGGGTTGGCTCCATTTAGCTCCGTAGCCTCGTGGCTTGGAGCCCGCAGCCGCTGGGAAGGGCAGCGTGGGTGTGGGGGAGAGGGCGGAGCAGGCTGGGGACCCTGCAGCCCACCCTGGCACAGTCCCTGCTGCTGGGTCCTTGCTCGAGGTGTCGGTGACCCAGGGCCGCGTTTGTCGTTGCTCTGGGGCAGCCCCAGCTAGTCCTTTGGACTGACGCATTCCCGCTTCCCACACGTGTCCCTGAGAGCAACCCGCCCCCAGGGAGCAGTGCAGCTTATCGGGGAAACCAAGGCACGCTCCGGGCTCATCCAATCACTGTCACTCTGCCACAGCCCTCTGCCTCCCTTTGCAGCTCGGCTACACCCCTCTGCACCAGGCCGCTCAGCAGGGGCACACGGACATCGTGACGCTGCTGCTGCGCCACGGCGCCTCCCCCAACGAGGTCAGCTTGGTGAGTAGTCCGGCTCTCGGCCCTGCGGCCGCGCCACTCCCCCGGCCCTGCCCCCCCTCGCCCACACCCGCCCTCCTGTGCGCGTCCTCCGCCTGCCCCCCGGCCTGCCAGCTGGAGACGCGCAGTCCCACTGCACGGGACCCCCGGACCCGACGCTAACCCCGCCTCCTCCCCCCGCGCAGAACGGCACAACCCCGCTGGCCATTGCCAAGCGCCTCGGCTACATCTCGGTCACAGATGTGCTCAAGTTGGTCACCGAAGAGACCGGCGTCCCGGTGAGTTGCTGCCCTGCCCCTCGCAGCGTGGGGCGGTCTCCCTGTGGGGCTCCCCTTGCAGCGTGGGGCGGTCTCCCTGCGGGGCTCCCCTTGCAGCGTGGGGCGGTCTCCCTGCGGGGCTGTGGGGCTCCCTCGCAGCGTGGGGCGGTCTCCCTGTGGGGTCTCCCTGCGGGTCTCCCTGTGGGGCTCCCCTCGCAGCATGGGGCGGTCTTCCTGCGGGTCTCCCTCACAGGGTGGGGTGGTCTTGTGATGACACATCAGGGTTTTCCCATCTCCTGCACCCCCATAATGGCACGAACAGACTCCACCAGCCAGTAGAAAAAAGGGAGTTTATTGCTTCTCCAGGATACAGCAGAGCACAGATGTCATCTGGTTACAGGGCAGGCCTAGGATGCCTCAGCCCCCCTTGAGATGGGGGAGACTGGGCCCCTAATTCCAGCCCCTTTCCCTAGGCTGTCTCCTCCATGCTCCCAGACAGAAACTAACTCCCTCACTTCCAGCCCTGCCCCCAGCCAGGGCTCCACTCCCCTTCTTCCCATTGTTCCGCTCCCTGGGAGATCACTGGTCAGACAGGTTTGGAGCCCCCTTGCATAATGACTCATCCCCTGCCCTGCTGGGCCGTGCTACAGGCAGCAGCCAGTGGGGGTCACCCACAGCCCACTGCCCAGCACAGCAACCAGCAAGGTACCCCCACTACGTCACAGGTCTCCCTTCAGGGCTCCCCTCACAGCGTGGGGCGGTCTCCCTGTGGGGTCTCCGTGTGGGGCTCCCCTTGCAGCGTAGGGCGGTCTCCCTGTGGGGTCTCCATGTGGGGCTCCCCTCGCAGCGTGGGGCGGTCTCCCTGTGGGGTCTCCGTGTGGGGCTCCCCTTGCAGCGTAGGGCGGTCTCCCTGTGGGGTCTCCGTATGGGGCTCCCCTTGCAGCGTAGGGCGGTCTCCCTGTGAGGTCTCCGTGTGGGGCTCCCCTTGCAGCGTAGGGCGGTCTCCCTGTGAGGTCTCCGTGTGGGGCTCCCCTCGCAGCGTAGGGCGGTCTCCCTGTGGGGTCTCCCTGCAGGGCTCCCCTCGCAGTGTGGGGCGGTCTCCCTGCGGGTCTCCCTCACAGGGTGGGGTGGTCTCTCTGCGGAGATTCCGGGGGGCACCTCAGAGGGAGAACCCCATTAGGTCTTGGCTTAGCCACAGCCATGGGGAACTCTGCCCCCCCGTCCCCCCAGGGCCCAGGCTGGTAAGGCTCCTGCTGCCCATCTGCGGTGTCAGCTCCCCCCGGGCGGGTCCTTGGGGGAGGCGTGTGCACTCGGGGCGAGCGAGCAGCACTGGGTGGGCCGGGGGTGCCTGGCTCAGGCTTACGGCCAGGCTGGCTCTCATGCTCTCTCCCGCGCAGCTGGCCAGTGACAAGCTCCTCAAGAGCTTCCCTGAGACGGTGGATGAGACTCTGGACGTGTCTGAGGACGAAGGTGAGGGCCGGGGGCGCAGGAGGCAGGTGGGCGGGGGCAGCAAGGGTCCGGGGAGGTCTGGGGCCCTCAGCAGGGGCCCAAGCTCTCTGTGCTCACATGCAGGAAGCGGAGCCACGTGGCTGGGGGAGCCATGCGAGCTGGGGCCGTGATGCTCCACTTCCCCTGCTGCTGCCAGTGAGGGCAAAGGGGGAGCTGGGCTGGGCGGGGTCTTCTGGGAGGGGGGAGAAGGGGCAGAACTGTGCTGGGCGGGGTCTCCTGGGGAAGTCGAGGGGGGAAGCTGGGCCGGGCGGGGTCTCCTGGGGGAGTCGAGGGGGGAAGCTGGGCCGGGCGGGGTCTCTTGGGGGAGTCGAGGGGGGAAGCTGGGCCGGGCGGGGTCTCTTGGGGGAGTCGAGGGGGGAAGCTGGGCCGGGCGGGGTCTCCTGGGGGAGTCGAGGGGGGAAGCTGGGCCGGGCGGGGTCTCTTGGGGAGTCGAGGGGGAAGCTGGGCCGGGCGGGGTCTCCTGGGGGAGTCGAGGGGGGAAGCTGGGCCGGGCGGGGTCTCCTGGGGGAGTCGAGGGGAGAAGCTGGGCCGGGCGGGGTCTCCTGGGGGAGTCGAGGGGGGAAGCTGGGCCGGGCGGGGTCTCCTGGGGGAGTCGAGGGGGGAAGCTGGGCCGGGCGGGGTCTCCTGGGGGAGTCGAGGGGGGAAGCTGGGCCGGGCGGGGTCTCCTGGGGGAGTCGAGGGGGGAAGCTGGGCCGGGCGGGGTCTCCTGGGGGAGTCGAGGGGGGAAGCTGGGCCGGGCGGGGTCTCTTGGGGGAGTCGAGGGGGGAAGCTGGGCCGGGCGGGGTCTCCTGGGGGGGGGCCTGGCACGAGGATTTTCACACTTCCTCAAGGCCACCAAGGAGAGAGCCCGAGCCCTGCCCACATGCAGGTGCGGACCCTGCCCAGGGGCTCATGCTGGGCACAGAGCTGCTCCTGGCTGAGGCTGGCCTGGGAAGCTAGGTGTGCTGTCCCCAGCCTGTCCGTGCCATGTGGGCTCCCCGCCACAGCTGGCCTGGTGAGCCAGCTGTGAGGGGGGCAGCCGGCCCGGCACCCGCAGGGCCCTGAGGGGGGCAGCCGGCCCGGCACCCGCAGGGCCCTGAGCGCCATGGGGCTCGCACTCCTCAATTCTGACTCTTCTTGCTTTGCAGGCACGGCTCAGGTCACTCTCATGGGTATGGACTGTGTGTGTCCTCGTGGCCCTGCTTTGCCCCCCCATTTCAGCCCACGTGCTGTCCTCGCTGACCCATCCCACTCCCATCGGCCCTGGTCGGGCTGGCACCATCACCCCACCCCATCTGTGTCTGTGCCCACGCTGCCGTCCTCATGCTGTTTGGCTCTTCCTGCCCCCTCACTCCAGGGGCTCCCAGGCTGGTTCGGGCAGACAGAGCCCCTGGGTGAGGGGCCGTCCTTGGAGCCCAGCGTTGCCCATCCAGGGCTGCCCACTGCAGCGCTGCTGGGTCCAGGCCCCTCCTGCCCCAGGGCTGTGGCCTCTCCCCGGGGATCCCGTTAGCGTCGGCCAGGCCCCTGCCCCACCTGCAGATTGGGCTGGTGAGCAGGAAGCCTGACGTGAGCCAGCCCCTCACCCTGCTGCACAGCCCCTGGGCAGGCCAGGCAGGAGAACACCGTGAGCTCAATGGGGAAGGGGGCTCCCTGGGCAGCCCTGACGTTGGCCACAGCCTCCGCCAGGGCGAGCCCACGGGCCCTTGTCAGGGCGGAGCCTGCACCGTGCCCAGCGGGCAGAGTCCCCTGAGATAGGCTGGCCAAGAGCTGCACGCCATGGGGAGGGGGTTCCTGGTTGACCCCAGGAGCCAAGGAACAAGCCTGGCTCAGGCGGAAATGCTGGCCCATACGGAGCTGGGCACAATCAGCTCAGCCCTGCACCAGCCCAGGGACGGGCAGGGAGGAGACCTGAGGTCTGGCCCTGTTGGGCTGAGCCGTGTCTTGGTTCCAGGGGAGGAGCTGGCTGGTTCCCAGCCTGAGAAGCAGGAGTCCAGGGAGCAGGAGGACAAGGAGATGGAGTTTGTCCCCAAGCTGGATCAAGGGTAAGAAGCCCAGCTTGGCAGTGTGGGGCAGTGACACTGGGGCAGGGCTGGTGCGAGGGGCAGGCGTGGGGCTGGGGGATGGGCACGGGGGGTGGATGGGGAGCTGTGGCCTAGCTCAGCTTGCGAGCCCCTTCCTGACTGAGCTCTACCTCCCTGCTGCCGTCTGCAGGCCAATGGAGACAAACCTTCCCCCAGCCCTGCGCAGCCACCCCGCAGCACGTGGGGTTCAGGCCAGCACTGAGAGTGCGGGGCACATGCAGGGCTGTCTCAGGAACACGCCATGGCCGCTGGGTGCTCCGGGGCCCAAGGGAACCCTGGCACATAAGTGTGGCTGCTGCCGGCTGCCTGTGACCATCTCCCTTCTCACCTGCCCAGGGTGGAGTCTCCAGCCATCCCGCCGATCCCCTGCGTCACGCCTGAGACCGTGGTGATCCAAGCAGAGGAGGCTGAGCAGGTGGGTCCTGCCAGGAGTTCCTGGCTGCACTGCAGGCGATGCTCAGCCCAGCTGCGGGCAGCCCGGCCCACCCCAAGGCCTTATATAGTGAGAGAGTGGCTGGGGTGGGCAACCAGAACCAAGCAGGAGCTGCCCTGGGGAGAGGGGGCTGCAGCCACCTGTATTACAACAGGTTCAGGGGCACTGCTCAGAGATCTCACCCTTAGAGACCGGGCTACGTACAGCCCCAGAGTGGGGGTCCGCCACAATCAGCACCAAGCCAGTCACGCTCAGCACTGCTGTTTGCCACACTGGCCAGCAAGAAGTCACAGCCAAGCCCCTTCGACACTCCAGTTCGGTCTGTGCCACAGCCAGCCCCGCTCCTTACACACTATGAAAACCAGTCTCACCAAATCTGAACAGGTTCTCCCAGGCGCAAAGGACCAGCCACAGTCCCAGGTCAATTTAGACCTCAGGTCTTACCCCAAAGAGCTCACTGTGCCGCTCCTTCAGAATCTGACATCTAAAGGGTTATTAATAGAAAGAAAGAAGAGCTTGAGGTAAACGTGTTAATGGAAACAAATTGCACACATCAATCACAAAGTTCTGGTGCAACCACCACCAGGCAGATTTGAACCTAGGACTTCTGAAGCTTGGTATAGGAGCCGCTACAGCTTGAGCTATCAAGCCAGCTGGCTGTAGGGGTCTCTTGTTCTTACCTGTTGCTGTGGTCTGCATGGGACAGTGAACCACGCTAGGTGTGTGGGTAGCACAGGCTTGCAGCAGAGATGGATAATCTGCTGTCTCTGGAACACATCCTCTGTCAGACTCAGTTCACGGCTGAGATGCTTCTGAAGGGAGGAGCTGGAGTGAAGACAAATGGAGGAGCCTCCAGGACCCTTATAGCCCCTTGCCCACGTGGAGGGAATCCTAAAACGGAGTTTGTCACGTGGCCAGTCCCCTGCCTGTGCCTGACTCAGGCCTTAGCAGCCCTCGTGCACGTGCTGGTCTGCAGGGCCACAGCAAAGTCCCTCAGATGTGGATTGGCACCACTTAAGGCCCCTTGTCAGGCGAGTACTCGGATTCACTGAGTAGCCGCCCTTCCACAGCGGGGGGGCAACCCTGTTGCTCTCTCCCACAAGCACTTGGAATAACAGCACAGAGCCAACACGTGTAACTCAGATACAGAAACCAGACAGGCCTGTGAGCAGTCGCCACAGAACCAGCAACGCATCCGCTTTCGGTAGACACCCCACTTGGCCAACTCTGCAACCTCGGGTACAGCCATTAACAATGGTTGCTACAATGTTTTGTGTGTTCATCTAAAAAATTCAGTAACGTCTGACCACCTCATGCAGTGTTGGCCACCTGGGCAGCTTTCCCCTGGCAGACCCCCTCTCTCACTCATGCAGGGTGGGTGCCAACCTGAGTGGTGTCCCAGCCATGCCTTGTGGGCAGGCCCGGTCTGGGAGGTTGGCTGGGGCAAGTTAAGGGGCCCTGGCAGACAGGTGCCGTGACTGTATCTCTGGGTGCATGGTGGGGTCCAGGGGTCTCAGAGGAGGCTGGGAGCTGAGGGCCTCTTGGGCTGGTGGTGAGAAGCAAAGCGGCTGGCAGAGAAAAGGAGGGTGTGGAGGTCACAGGCCCCAGGGCCTGTGTGAGTCCAAGGCCACTACCTCTTGGTTCCTTGGGTTTCCAATGTTCAAGCCCTTCTCAAGCTGGCTCTGACCCTTGTCAGTCCCAGCACCGCCCCTGGGCTGAGGGCTTGTGACAGGAGGGACACTTGTTCCCCTCAGTGTGCCTGTCCTGCACAAGGTCTCAGCTGGTGTGGGAGTGGTGATGGCCTGCCTCCAGGAGCCAGGATTTCGCCAGGAGCCCCAGCGTAGCGAGAGGGGAAGGACGGGCATCTAACAAGCTGTTTCCTATCTCGCTCAGCCATCCAAGGAGCTGGACGACGACTCGCTTATCCCCAGCAGTCCCGCGACAGAGACCTCGGACAACATCAGCCCGGTGGCCAGTCCTGTGCACACAGGGTGAGTGCCCTGCTCCCGTACACGCCCGCAGGCCGGGCATGCCGGGAGCCTCGTGGGGACACCAGCCTGTGTCTGCCCTGGCAGGTTCCTGGTGAGCTTCATGGTGGATGCCCGCGGCGGCTCCATGCGGGGCAGCCGGCACAACGGGCTGCGTGTGATCATCCCACCCCGGACCTGCGCCGCGCCTACTCGCATCACCTGCCGCCTGGTCAAGCCGCAGAAACTGAGCACGCCGCCGCCCCTGGCGGAGGAGGAGGGTCTGGCCAGCAGGATCATCGCCCTGGGGCCCGCTGGGGCGCAGTTCCTGAGGTGAGCAGTGGGCGGTGCCCATTCCTAGCCAGGGCCCCGCTTTCAGCCCCCCTGCAGGGAGTAGGGGAGACGGCAGCTCCACTGTGCGGGCAGCAGTGGCCCTTTGCTGGGGTCAGCTGGCGCTGCCTAGGTCAATGGAGTCGTGCCAGCCTGCAGCCGGGGCGTTGCCCCCATGGAGCGGTGCCAGAGCCAATGGGATTGCTCCCCATGGGTGTAATGGGACCTGCAGAGTCCTGTGCAAGCAGCTACTCCTGTGCCCCCCGGGGCATGGGGCTGAGGATCCGTGCGAAGAGACTTTCCCAAGACCATAGGGTGAGTCCCCAACCACAGATGTCCTGGCTCCCTCTTCTGGGCTTTGCCCACTAGCCTTTCCTGCCCTCCCCTGTCTGGTGGCTTGGCTCCCTGCTGCAGCAGCGGGTGGTGGTGGTGGCCCACCTCAGTGCCTTGCTCTCCTGCAGCCCTGTGATCGTGGAGATCCCGCATTTTGCGTCGGCCGGGCGGCGGGGACCGGGAGCTGGTGGTGCTGCGCAGCGAGAACGGCTCCGTCTGGAAGGAGCATCGCAACCGCTACAGCGAGAGCTACCTGGACCAGGTGCTCAATGGCATGGACGAAGGTGAGCACACGAGGCCGGGCCGGCTGCAGAGGCTCTCCCTGTGGGGCAGGGTGGCCCGGCCTGGCTGAGGTGACCGTCAGAGGGGTGGGCACTGAGCCTGGGCAGGGCTGAGCATGGCAGGTGGGGAGTGGCTGAGCAAGCTGGGGTGTGACCTAGGCAGGTGTGGGGTGTGGCTTGGGTAAGGTGGGTGTGACTGGGGCGTGGCCTGGGCAGGATGGAGCATGGCCAAGGTAAGATAGATAGGGATGGGAGATGGCCCAGGCAGGTGGCTGGGGTGGGGCTAACTGGGGCAGAAGGGGGTGGGTTGGGGTGGGGCGTGGCTGGGCAGGGTGGACAGGGGAGAGGCTGACTGGTGGCCAAAAGGGGTGGGCCAGGCCCGGGCTGGGCAGGGCGGGTAGAGGTGGGGCGTGGGGCTGACAGGTGGCTGAAGGGGATGGATTAGGGTCGGGGTGGGGCTGATGCGATGCTGGCTGGGCCAAGGGGACCCATGGCTGGGCAGGGTGGGTTGGGGTAGGGATGTAAAAGTGTAGTCGATTAACCGAGAAGCGTATCGGTTAATGCTGTAGACGACACACATGCCCCCCCACACTTGCCAGCAGGCTGGCCAGCAGCCCGGCTCCGTCCTGGCTTGCGACGGGTCCAGGACCTGCCCCCGCTGTGGCTCTGCATTTAAAGCGTATCAGGAGCTGGGCGGGCAGGCAGCCCGGCTCAGTTCCGGCTTGTGCCGGGTCTGGGAGCTCAGACCCGCCCTAGACGGGCTGCTGCCACCCTGCGCCGCTGCCTGTTTATCAGAGGGAGCAGCGCGGGGCGACAGGCAGCCGGTCCGCAAGGGGAGCTGGGTTTTAAACTGGCTCCCCTCACGGACCAGCTCCCGCCTGGCACCTCGCACTGCGGAGGCAGGGGCTCCTCAGGAGTGAGGCTGGAGCGCACTGGCTGCCGGCCCCGCCCCCAAGGACCATCGGATAGTCAACTAACCGATAAGAATTCCTGAGGTTACTCGACTATTCAATTAGCCCGTATTTAACATCCCTAGGGAGGAGTGGAAGGAGGCTGGGGGTAGGGGTGTGGCGGGGCCGTGCTGGGTGGGGTGGGACCGGGCTATGTGGGTAGGGGAGGGGCGTGGCCAGACAGAGTGGGGCGGGGCTAGACTGGGCGGATGGGGTAGGACTGGGCGGGGTTAGGCGGGGCCGGGCTGGGTGGGTAGGGGTGGGGTGGGGCGGGGCCAGACTGGGCGGATAGGTAGGGGTAGGACCGGGCGGGGTTAGGCGGGGCCGGGCTGGGTGGGTAGGGGTGGGGCGGGGGCCAGACTGAGCGGATAGATAGGGGTAGGACCGGGCGGGGTTAGGCGGGGCCGGGCTTGGTGGGTAGGGGTGGGGCGGGGCCGGGCTGGGCGGATAGGTAGGGGTAGGACCGGGCGGGGTTAGGCGGGGCCGGGCTGGGTGGGTAGGGGTGGGGCGGGGCCAGACTGGGCGGATAGATAGGGGTAGGACCGGGCGGGGTTAGGCGGGGCCGGGCTGGGTGGGTAGGGGTGGGGCGGGGCCAGACTGGGCGGATAGATAGGGGTAGGACCGGGCGGGGTTAGGCGGGGCCGGGCTGGGTGGGTAGGGGTGGGGCGGGGCCACAGTGGGCGGATAGATAGGGGTAGGACCGGGCGGGGTTAGGCGGGGCCGGGCTGGGTGGGTAGGGGTGGGGCGGGGCCAGACTGGGCGGATAGATAGGGGTAGGACCGGGCGGGGTTAGGCGGGGCCGGGCTTGGTGGGTAGGGGTGGGGCGGGGCCGGGCTGGGCGGATAGGTAGGGGTAGGACCGGGCGGGGTTAGGCGGGGCCGGGCTGGGTGGGTAGGAGTGGGGCGGGGCCAGACTGGGCGGATAGGTAGGGGTAGGACCGGGCGGGGTTAGGCGGGGCCGGGCTTGGTGGGTAGGGGTGGGGCGGGGCCGGGCTGGGCGGATAGGTAGGGGTAGGACTGGGCGGGGTTAGGCGGGGCCGGGCTGGGTGGGTAGGGGTGGGGCGGGGCCGGGCTGGGCGGATAGGTAGGGGTAGGACCGGGCGGGGTTAGGCGGGGCCGGGCTGGGTGGGGTAGGGGTGGGGCGGGGCCGGGCTGGGCGGATAGGTAGGGGTAGGACCGGGCGGGGTTAGGCGGGGCCCGGCTGGGTGGGGTGGGGTGGGGCGGGGCCAGACTGGGCGGATAGATAGGGGTAGGACCGGGCGGGGTTAGGCGGGGCCGGGCTGGGTGGGGTGGGGTGGGGCGGGGCCAGACTGGGCGGATAGATAGGGGTAGGACCGTGCGGGGTTAGGCGGGGCCGGGCTGGGTGGGTAGGGGTGGGGCGGGGCCGGGCTGGGCGGATAGATAGGGGTAGGACCGGGCGGGGTTAGGCGGGGCCGGGCTGGGTGGGTAGGGGTGGGGCGGGGCCAGACTGGGCGGATAGGTAGGGGTAGGACTGGGCGGGGTTAGGCGGGGCCGGGCTGGGTGGGTAGGGGTGGGGCGGGGCCGGGCTGGGCGGATAGGTAGGGGTAGGACCGGGCGGGGTTAGGCGGGGCCGGGCTGGGTGGGTAGGGGTGGGGCGGGGCCGGGCTGGGCGGATAGGTAGGGGTAGGACCGGGCGGGGTTAGGCGGGGCCGGGCTGGGTGGGTAGGGGTGGGGCGGGGCCGGGCTGGGCGGATAGGTAGGGGTAGGACCGGGCGGGGTTAGGCGGGGCCGGGCTGGGTGGGTAGGGGTGGGGCGGGGCCGGGCTGGGCGGATAGGTAGGGGTAGGACTGGGCGGGGTTAGGCGGGGCCGGGCTGGGTGGGTAGGGGTGGGGCGGGGCCGGGCTGGGCGGATAGGTAGGGGTAGGACCGGGCGGGGTTAGGCGGGGCCGGGCTGGGTGGGTAGGGGTGGGGCGGGGGCCGGGCTGGGCGGATAGGTAGGGGTAGGACCGGGCGGGGTTAGGCGGGGCCGGGCTGGGTGGGTAGGGGTGGGGCGGGGCCGGGCTGGGCGGATAGGTAGGGGTAGGACCGGGCGGGGTTAGGCGGGGCCGGGCTGGGTGGGTAGGGGTGGGGCGGGGCCGGGCTGGGCGGATAGGTAGGGGTAGGACCGGGCGGGGTTAGGCGGGGCCGGGCTGGGTGGGTAGGAGTGGGGCGGGGCCAGACTGGGCGGATAGGTAGGGGTAGGACCGGGCGGGGTTAGGCGGGGCCGGGCTTGGTGGGTAGGGGTGGGGCGGGGCCGGGCTGGGCGGATAGGTAGGGGTAGGACTGGGCGGGGTTAGGCGGGGCCGGGCTGGGTGGGTAGGGGTGGGGCGGGGCCGGGCTGGGCGGATAGGTAGGGGTAGGACCGGGCGGGGTTAGGCGGGGCCGGGCTGGGTGGGTAGGGGTGGGGCGGGGCCGGGCTGGGCGGATAGGTAGGGGTAGGACCGGGCGGGGTTAGGCGGGGCCCGGCTGGGTGGGGTGGGGTGGGGCGGGGCCAGACTGGGCGGATAGATAGGGGTAGGACCGGGCGGGGTTAGGCGGGGCCGGGCTGGGTGGGGTGGGGTGGGGCGGGGCCAGACTGGGCGGATAGATAGGGGTAGGACCGTGCGGGGTTAGGCGGGGCCGGGCTGGGTGGGTAGGGGTGGGGCGGGGCCGGGCTGGGCGGATAGATAGGGGTAGGAACCGGGCGGGGTTAGGCGGGGCCGGGCTGGGTGGGTAGGGGTGGGGCGGGGCCAGACTGGGCGGATAGGTAGGGGTAGGACTGGGCGGGGTTAGGCGGGGCCGGGCTGGGTGGGTAGGGGTGGGGCGGGGCCGGGCTGGGCGGATAGGTAGGGGTAGGACCGGGCGGGGTTAGGCGGGGCCGGGCTGGGTGGGTAGGGGTGGGGCGGGGCCGGGCTGGGCGGATAGGTAGGGGTAGGACCGGGCGGGGTTAGGCGGGGCCGGGCTGGGTGGGTAGGGGTGGGGCGGGGCCGGGCTGGGCGGATAGGTAGGGGTAGGACCGGGCGGGGTTAGGCGGGGCCGGGCTGGGTGGGTAGGGGTGGGGCGGGGCCGGGCTGGGCGGATAGGTAGGGGTAGGACTGGGCGGGGTTAGGCGGGGCCGGGCTGGGTGGGTAGGGGTGGGGCGGGGCCGGGCTGGGCGGATAGGTAGGGGTAGGACCGGGCGGGGTTAGGCGGGGCCGGGCTGGGTGGGTAGGGGTGGGGCGGGGCCGGGCTGGGCGGATAGGTAGGGGTAGGACCGGGCGGGGTTAGGCGGGGCCGGGCTGGGTGGGTAGGGGTGGGGCGGGGCCGGGCTGGGCGGATAGGTAGGGGTAGGACCGGGCGGGGTTAGGCGGGGCCGGGCTGGGTGGGTAGGGGTGGGGCGGGGCCAGACTGGGTGGATAGATAGGGGTAGGACCGGGCGGGGTTAGGCGGGGCCGGGCTGGGTGGGTAGGGGTGGGGCGGGGCCAGACTGGGCGGATAGATAGGGGTAGGACCGGGCGGGGTTAGGCGGGGCCCGGCTGGGTGGGTAGGGGTGGGGCGGGGCCAGACTGGGCGGATAGATAGGGGTAGGACCGGGCGGGGTTAGGCGGGGCCGGGCTGGGTGGGGGTGGGGTGGGGCGGGGCCAGACTGGGCGGATAGATAGGGGTAGGACCGTGCGGGGTTAGGCGGGGCCGGGCTGGGTGGGTAGGGGTGGGGCGGGGCCGGGCTGGGCGGATAGGGGTGGGGCGGGGCCGGGCTGGGTGGATAGATAGGGGTAGGACCGGGCGGGGTTAGGCGGGGCCGGGCTGGGTGGGTAGGGGTGGGGCGGGGCCGGGCTGGGCGGATAGATAGGGGTAGGACCGGGCGGGGTTAGGCGGGGCCGGGCTGGGTGGGTAGGGGTGGGGCGGGGCCGGGCTGGGTGGATAGATAGGGGTAGGACCGGGCGGGGTTAGGCGGGGCCGGGCTGGGTGGGTAGGGGTGGGGCGGGGCCGGGCTGGGCGGATAGATAGGGGTAGGACCGGGCGGGGTTAGGCGGGGCCGGGCTGGGTGGGTAGGGGTGGGGCGGGGCCAGACTGGGCGGATAGATAGGGGTAGGACCGGGCGGGGTTAGGCGGGGCCGGGCTGGGTGGGGTGGGGCGGGGCGGGGCTGAGCAGGGTGGGATGGGGCAGGTCGAAGCCAGACGAGGCGGGGCAGGGCCAGGCATGGCTGTGTCCTGCTGTCTCACAATGGGCTGCGCTTGCAGAGCTGGAGAGCCTGGAGGAGCTAGAGAAGAAGAGGATTTGCCGCATCATCAGCACCGATTTCCCCCGCTACTTCGTGGTCATGTCCCGCGTCTGCCAGGACTGCGACCTGATTGGCCCGGAGGGGGGGTGTCTGAAGAGCTCCCTAGTGCCCATGGTGCAGGCCACCTTCCCGGAGACGGCTGTCACCAAGAGAGTCAAGCTGGCTCTGCAGGTACCAGTCCTCCCTGGGCCAGGGACAGACAGAGGATGGGTAGGTTCCAGGCATCGCTGCCCCAGGCCAACAGAGACAGGGACCGGTCCCAGGTGTCAATGCCCCGGGGCCGACACGGACGAAGGGACAGAGTCTGAGGGTATGTCTACACTACAGAGTTTTTTTCGGAAAAACAACCATTTTTCCAAAATAACTTCAATTACGTCCACCCTGCAGTTGTGTTCTTCTGCAAGAAAATTGAGAGAACTGAGGGGGTTTCCGAGATTGGTAATCCTCATTTTACTAGGAAGAACCCTTTTTCCAAAAGAGCGTGTTTGGAAACAGGCGTGTGTGGCCGGGGAAGAGGGAGTTCTTTCAACAGAAGAGGAAAGAGGAGAAAGCACAGGTGTCCTGGTAGCCACACCGTCCACAGGAATCACAGCTGAAATGCGAGAGAGCGTCTGGTCAGTGTGGACACTCTCTTTTGGAAGATCTCTTCCGGAAAAGCTTCTTCCGAAAGAAGCCTGCAGTCTAGACATAGATTGTCTCTGCCCCGGGGCTGACAGACAGACAGACAGACAGAGGCTGGGCAGGCTGGGTGGGTGCCAGGTGTCACTGCCCTGGGGCTGACAGACAGACAGACAGAGGCTGGGCAGGCTGGGTGGGTGCCAGGTGTCACTGCCCCGGGGCTGACAGACAGACAGACAGACAGAGGCTGGGCAGGCTGGGTGGGTGCCAGGTGTCACTGCCCCGGGGCTGACAGACAGACAGACAGAGGCTGGGCAGGCCCTGGGCGTTGCTGCCGGGGCAGATGGGCAGAGGATGAGGCCGGCGCTGCCATGGCCGCGTGCTGGGCAGCCGTAGTCCATCACCTCCCGGGCTGGCGAACTCCGGAGCTGCCTCATGGCGCTGCCTCCCCCCGCAGGCGCAGCCAGTGCCCGACGAGCTGGTGACGAAGCTGCTCGGGAACCAGGCCACCTTCAGCCCCATTGTCACCGTGGAGCCGCGGCGCAGGAAGTTCCACCGGCCCATCGGCCTCCGCATCCCCCTCCCGCCCTCCTGGAAGGACAGTCCCCGGGACAACGGGGAGGGGGACACCACCAGCCTGCGCCTGCTCTGCAGCGTTATCGGTGAGAGCGCCTGCCCTGCTAGGGGCCCCTGCCTGCCCCACACGGGCTCCTCCCCCCCCGGGGCCCCTGCCTGCCCCACACGGGCTCCTCCCCCCCCGGGGACCCCTGCCTGCACCACACGGGCTCCTCCCCCCCCGGGGCCCCTGCCTGCCCCACATGGGCTCCTCCCCCCCCGGGGACCCCTGCCTGCCCCACACGGGCTCCTCCCCCCCCGGGGAACCCCTGCCTGCACCACACGGGCTCCTCCCCCCTCGGAGACCCCTGCCTGCCCCACACGGGCTCCTCCCCCCCCCGGGGAACCCCTGCCTGCCCCACACGGGCTCCTCCCCCCCCCCCGGGAACCCCTGCCTGCACCACACGGGCTCCTCCCCCCCCCCGGGAACCCCTGCCTGCACCACACAGGCTCCTCCCCCCCCCGGGCACCCCTGCCTGCCCCACACGGGCTCTTCCCCCCCGGGAACCCCTGCCTGCACCACACGGGCTCCTCCCCCCCCCCGGGGACCCCTGCCTGCCCCACACGGGCTCCTCCCCCCCGGGGACCCCTGCCTGCCCCACACGGGCTCCTCCCCCCCCCGGGGACCCCTGCCTGCTCCACACGGGCTCCTCCCCCCCCAAAGATCCCTGCCTGCCCCACACGGGCTCCTCTCCCCCCAAAGATCCCTGCCTGCTCCGCACGGGCTCCCCCCCCCAAAGATCCCTGCCTGCTCCGCACGGGCTCCTCCCCCCCCAAAGATCCCTGCCTGCCCCACACGGGCTCCCCCCCCCAAAGATCCCTGCCTGCTCCGCACGGGCTCCCCCCCCCAAAGATCCCTGCCTGCTCCGCACGGGCTCCTCCCCCCCCAAAGTTCCCTGCCTGCCCCACACGGGCTCCCCCCCCCAAAGATCCCTGCCTGCTCCGCACGGGCTCCCCCCCCCAAAGATCCCTGCCTGCTCCGCACAGGCTCCCCCCCCAAAGATCCCTGCCTGCCCCACACGGGCTCCCCCCCCAAAGATCCCTGCCTGCTCCGCACGGGCTCCCCCCCCCAAAGATCCCTGCCTGCTCCGCACGGGCTCCTCCCCCCCCAAAGTTCCCTGCCTGCCCCACACGGGCTCCCCCCCCCAAAGATCCCTGCCTGCTCCGCACGGGCTCCCCCCCCCAAAGATCCCTGCCTGCTCCGCACAGGCTCCCCCCCCAAAGATCCCTGCCTGCTCCGCACGGGCTCCCCCCCCCAAAGATCCCTGCCTGCTCCGCACGGGCTCCCCCCCCCCAAAGATCCCTGCCTGCTCCGCATGGGCTCCTCTCCCCCCAAAGATCCCTGCCTGCTCCGCACGGGCTCCTCTCCCCCCAAAGATCCCTGCCTGCTCCGCACGGGCTCCCCCCCCCAAAGATCCCTGCCTGCTCCGCACGGGCTCCTCTCCCCCCAAAGATCCCTGCCTGCCCACACGGGCTCCCCCCCCAAAGATCCCTGCCTGCTCCGCACGGGCTCCCCCCCCCAAAGATCCCTGCCTGCTCCGCACGGGCTCCTCTCCCCCAAAGATCCCTGCCTGCCCCACACGGGCTCCCCCCCCAAAGATCCCTGCCTGCTCCGCACGGGCTCCCCCCCCCAAAGATCCCTGCCTGCTCCGCACGGGCTCCCCCCCCCAAAGATCCCTGCCTGCTCCGCATGGGCTCCTCTCCCCCCAAAGATCCCTGCCTGCCCCACACGAGCTCCTCCCCCCCAAAGATCCCTGCCTGCCCCACACGAGCTCCTCCCCCCCGGGGACCCCTGCCTGCCCCACACGGGCTCCTCCCCCCCAGTGACCCCTGCCTGCTCCGCACGGGCTCCTCCCCCCCCGGGGGGCTCCACGGGGCAGAGCCTGTGGGTTGGGCCTGCGTCAGCCCCTTGTGTCTCGTTTCAGGGGGCACAGCCCAGGCCCAGTGGGAGGACATCACAGGGACTACGAAGCTGGTGTACGCCCATGAGTGTGCCAGCTTCACCACCAACGTGTCTGCCCGGTGAGCGGCGGGTGCCCGGTGCCTCGTGTGGCCTGGGGCTGGGTGGCAGGGTGGGGCCCAGGCCAAGGGGAGCCAGAGGAGGCTGTGGCAAGGCCGGGACCCGGGGCCCTGGCTGTGTGAAGGGAAAAGGCTCCATGATTCCCAGGCTGCAAATCCAGGACCTCTGGTGCTCTCAGCCCCCGGGCCACCAAGGATGGTGTCTCGAGGCGGATTCCCACGAGCCTTGGGCACTGTGTCCTCGCACGCGTGTGCAATCACGCGTGTGCAAACGCGGTCTCCTGCGTATACAGCAACGCCCAGCAGGGGGCCCCCGGCCACAGGCAGGGCCCCAGAGCCACGCACAGTCGGGCTGGGGTTGGGTTCCCCCATTTTCCTCCTGACGCCCCCTCATGCCCCGTGTGATGCCTGGCCCGGAAATCTGTTCTCTGAGGGGGAGCAGGAGGGTAGTGGGGCAGCCCGTGGGGCTGGGGCTGGGCTGTGGTGACCGCGTGGGGCCGTGCCCTGCAGGTTCTGGCTGGCAGATTGCCCGCGCACGGCCGAGGCTGTCCACTTCGCCAGCCTGCTGTACCAGGAGCTGACGGCCGTGCCCTACATGGCCAAGTTCGTGGTGTTTGCCAAGATGAGCAGCACGCGGGAGGGGCGGCTGCGCTGCTACTGCATGACCGACGACAAGGTGGACAAGACGCTGGAGCAGCACGAGAACTTCCACGAGGTGGCCCGCAGCCGGGACATCGAGGTAGCGCCCTCCCCCGGGGCCACGGGTCCCACGGCCACGCGCACAGCCAGGCCTGCAGTGCCAGGCACCGGGGCTGGCCCTGACTCAGGCATAGCGCCCTCCCCCGGGGCCACGGGTCCCACGCCCACGCGCACAGCCAGGCCTGCAGTGCCGGGCGCCGGGGCTGGCCCTGACTCAGCCGAAGCGCCCTCCCCCGGGTCCACGGGTCCCACTCCCACGCGCACAGCCAGGCCTGCAGTGCCGGGCGCCGGGGCTGGCCCTGACTCAGCCGAAGCGCCCTCCCCGGGGCCACGGGTCCCACTCCCACGCGCACAGCCAGGCCTGCAGTGCCAGGCACCGGGGCTGGCCCTGACTCAGCCGTAGCGCCCTCCCCCGGGGCCACGGGTCCCACTCCCACGCGCACAGCCAGGCCTGCAGTGCCGGGCGCCGGGGCTGGCCCTGACTCAGCCGTAGCGCCCTCCCGGGGGCCACGGGTCCCACTCCCACGCGCACAGCCAGGCCTGCAGTGCCGGGCGCCGGGGCTGGCCCTGACTCAGGCATAGCGCCCTCCCCGGGGCCACGGGTCCCACGCCCACGCGCACAGCCAGGCCTGCATTGCCGGGCGCCGGGGCTGGCCCTGACTCAGGCATAGCACCCTCCCCCGGGGCCACGGGTCCCACTCCCACGCGCACAGCCAGGCCTGCAGTGCCGGGCACTGGGGCTGGCCCTGACTCAGGCATAGCGCCCTCCCCCGGGCCACGGGTCCCACGCCCACGCGCACAGCCAGGCCTGCATTGCCGGGCGCCGGGGCTGGCCCTGACTCAGGCATAGCGCCCTCCCCCGGGGCCACGGGTCCCACGCCCACGCGCACAGCCAGGCCTGCATTGCCGGGCGCCGGGGCTGGCCTTGACTCAGGCATAGCACCCTCCCCGGGGCCACGGGTCCCACGCCCATGCGCACAGCCAGGCCTGCATTGCCGGGCGCCGGGGCTGGCCCTGACTCAGGCATAGCGCCCTCCCCGGGGCCACGGGTCCCACGCCCACGCGCACAGCCAGGCCTGCATTGCCGGGCGCCGGGGCTGGCCCTGACTCAGGTATAGCGCCCTCCCCCGGGGCCACGGGTCCCACTCCCACGCGCACAGCCAGGCCTGCAGTGCTGGGCGCCGGGGCTGGCCCTGACTCAGGCATAGCGCCCTCCCCCAGGGCCACGGGTCCCACTCCCACACACACAGCCAGGCCTGCAGTGCCGGGCACCGGGGCTGGCCCTGACTCAGGCATAGCGCCCTCCCCGGGGCCACGGGTCCCACTCCCACGCGCACAGCCAGGCCTGCAGTGCCGGGCACCGGGGCTGGCCCTGACTCAGGCACAGCGCCCTCCCCCAGGGCCACGGGTCCCACTCCCACGCGCACAGCCAGGCCTGCAGTGCCGGGCGCCGGGGCTGGCCCTGACTCAGCCGTAGCGCCCTCCCCCGGGGCCACGGGTCCCACTCCCCGCACACAGCCAGGCCTGCAGTGCCGGGTGCCGGGGCTGGCCCTGACTCAGGCATAGCGCCCTCCCCCAGGGCCACGGGTCCCACTCCCACGCGCACAGCCAGGCCTGCAGTGCCGGGCGCCGGGGCTGGCCCTGACTCAGCCGTAGCGCCCTCCCCCGGAGCCACGGGTCCCACTCCCCACACACAGCCAGGCCTGCAGTGCTGGGCACCGGGGCTGGCCCTGACTCAGGCATAGCGCCCTCCCCCAGGGCCACGGGTCCCACTCCCACGCGCACAGCCAGGCCTGCAGTGCCGGGCGCCGGGGCTGGCCCTGACTCAGGCATAGCGCCCTCCCCCGGGGCCACGGGTCCCACTCCCACGCGCACAGCCAGGCCTGCAGTGCCGGGCGCCGGAGCTGGCCCTGACTCAGGCATAGCGCCCTCCCCCAGGGCCACGGGTCCCACTCCCACGCGCACAGCCAGGCCTGCAGTGCCGGGCGCCGGGGCTGGCCCTGACTCAGGCATAGCGCCCTCCCGGGGGCCACGGGTCCCACTCCCCACACACAGCCAGGCCTGCAGTGCCAGGCACCGGGGCTGGCCCTGACTCAGGCATAGCACCCTCCCCCGGGGCCACGGGTCCCACTCCCCACACACACAGCCAGGCCTGCAGTGCCGGGCGCCGGGGCTGGCCCTGACTCAGGTATAGCGCCCTCCCCCGGGGCCACGGGTCCCACTCCCACGCGCACAGCCAGGCCTGCAGTGCCGGGCGCCGGGGCTGGCCCTGACTCAGGTATAGCGCCCTCCCCCGGGGCCACGGGTCCCACTCCCACGCGCACAGCCAGGCCTGCAGTGCCGGGTGCCGGGGCTGGCCCTGACTCAGGCACTGCGCGGGGGCCTGACCCAGCCCTGCTGCCCCAGGTGCTGGAGGGGATGCCCCTGCACGTGGAGCTCTCGGGGAATCTGGCGCCTGTCAAGAAGGCCACGCAGCAGCGCAGCTTCCAGTTCCAGGCCTTCCAGGAGAACCGGCTGGCGGTCCCCGTCAAGGTAACAGCCCCGGGGGGAGGGGGCCGGGGGGGGGGGCTGGGCACGGCCCGTCTCCGCTCCCTGCTGCCCTCCTGTCTTGTGGTGTCCAGGTGCGGGACAGCAGCCGGGAGGCAGGCGGCTCGCTCTCCTTCCTGCGCAAGGCCATGAAGTACGAGGACCTGCAGCACGTCCTGTGCCACCTGAACATCGCCATGCCGCCGTGCACCAAGGTCCGTGCGCCGGGTGGCGGCCAGGTCCCTGCTGAATACGCCCACCAGCCCTGGGCAGCAGCGTGCCCGCCCCACCCCGGCCCTTTCACGCCAGCGTGGCACTCGGGGGAGGCGCCTCGTGTTCCTGGCAGTGCCACTGGGGCCGGCGTGCTGAGCTCCTGCCCTCGCCCCTGGGACGGCACTGAGCGCGTGGCCAGAGCCCGCTCGCTCCAGGACAGGCTTTGGGGCAGGGCAGGCACACCCAGCCCTTCCGGCGCGGCCGCGGGACGGGCAGGGCCTGGTGGTTCTCTGCTGACTGGCCAAAGGGGCAGGGCGTTTGCCAAGCGAGTCAGCTACCGGGGGGTCCAACCGGGGGCAGGTCTCCCTGGGCCCTGCCCAGCCCCACCAGGGAGCTCCCAGGCTGAGGAGCGCTTGGCCCACGGCAGCTTCTCCTCCAGGGGACCGGCAGCGAGGAGCGAAGGAGGACGCTGACACCGCTGGCGCTGCGCGAGAGATACAGCACCCTCGCTGAGAGCCCGCTGGGTACGCAGCCCCCCTGGGCCGGCCATGGCCTGGCCCGTCCACCTCCCGGTGTGCTGGGACGCTGCCTGTCCGCCCCTCGGCCTGCCCGGCCGCGCCCGGCCACCCCCAGCCCAATGCAACCCCACCCGGCCACCCCCCGTCTGTCCCAACCTGCCCTTCCATCCCCCGTCTGTCCCAACCTGCCCTTCCACCCCCCAGCCCGATCCAACCCCGCCCGTCCACCCCCCGTCTGTCCCAACCCTGCCCTTCCACCCCCCGTCTGTCCCAACCTGCCCTTCCACCCCCCAGCCCGATCCAACCCCGCCCGTCCACCCCCCGTCTGTCCCAACCCTGCCCTTCCATCCCCCGTCTGTCCCAACCTGCCCTTCCACCCCCCAGCCCGATCCAACCCCGCCCGTCCACCCCCCGTCTGTCCCAACCCTGCCCTTCCACCCCCAGCCCGATCCAACCCCACCCGGCCACCCCCCGTCTGTCCCAACCTGCCCTTCCACCCCCCAGCCCGATCCAACCCCGCCCGTCCACCCCCCGGTCTGTCCCAACCCTGCCTGTCCACCCCCCCGTCTGTCCCAACCTGCCCTTCCACCCCCCAGCCCGATCCAACCCCACCCGGCCACCCCCCGTCTGTCCCAACCCTGCCCTTCCACCCCCCAGCCTGATCCAACCCCACCCGGCCACCCCCCGTCTGTCCCAACCTGCCCTTCCACCCCCCAGCCCGATCCAACCCCGCCTGTCCACCCCCCCGTCTGTCCCAACCTGCCCTTCCACCCTCCAGCCCGATCCAACCCCGCCTGTCCACCCCCCCGTCTGTCCCAACCTGCCCTTCCACCCCCCAGCCCGATCCAACCCCACCCGGCCACCCCCCATCTGTCCCAACCCTGCCCGTCCACCCCCCGTCTGTCCCAACCTGCCCTTCCACCCCCCGTCTGTCCCAACCTGCCCTTCCACCCCCCAGCCCGATCCAACCCCACCCGGCCACCCCCCATCTGTCCCAACCCTGCCCGTCCACCCCCCGTCTGTCCCAACCTGCCCTTCCACCCCCCGTCTGTCCCAACCTGCCTTTCCACCCCCCAGCCCGATCCAACCCCGCCCGTCCACCCCCCGGTCTGTCCCAACCCTGCCTGTCCACCCCCCGTCTGTCCCAACCTGCCCTTCCACTCCCCAGCCCGATCCAACCCCACCCGGCCACCCCCCATCTGTCCCAACCTGCCCTTCCACCCCCCAGCCCGATCCAACCCCTCCCGTCCACCTCCCTGTCTGTCCCAACCCCGCCCGTCCACCCCCCGTCTGTCCCAACCTGCCCTTCCACCCCCCAGCCTGATCCAACCCCGCCCGTCCACCCCCCCATCTGTCCCAACCCTGCCTGTCCACCCCCCAGCCTGATCCAACCCCGCCTATCCACTCCTCAGCCTGCCAGGCCCTGACCATCCTGGTCCATCCCATCCCTGCCAATCCCCTGGCCTGGCCTGGCCAGCCCTGCCTGTCCATCTCCCAGCTAGCCCACCCCCCAGCCTGGCTCCCTGGCCCACCCTGCCTCTACACCCCCTGACCCATCCCAGCCCTGCCTGTCCATGGCCCGGCCAACCCAACTCTCTGTCTGCCCGGCCTGGCTCCCCGGCTCATCCTGCTGCTCCACCTGCCTACTCAGCTCCCCAGCCTGTCCTGCCTGTCCCCCCCCAGCCCAGCCCTCAGGCCCATCCACCCACGGCTCGGACCCCACCCGCCCTGCGTATCCATGCCTAGCCTGGCTCCAGAGCCCACTGGTGCATGGGGAGAGCCACGAGAGAGGGGCTGGGCCCGGTGGCTTGGCTGCCCCACCCTTCCTGGGCTCTGGCTGGTTCCCTGCCTCTGCCGGGGAGTGTGACGGGCTCCTCTCCCCCAGGCTCTCTGAGCGGCGCGGAGAAGGCTGACGTGAAGATGGCTGCTATCTCGGAGCACCTGGGCCTCAGCTGGGCTGGTGAGTCTGTTCCGCGGGGCACAGGGCCTGCTCTCGGCTGCTCGGAGAGGAGGTTTTGCTCGTGCTGTGCCCAGTGCCATGCAGGGAGGGATGCCGTGAGCCCAGCTCACGCAGAGGGTTCGGTGGCTGGGCTGGCGGCAGCTGTGGGTTCGTGCTGGGACTGGTCTGGAGGCTGAGCCGTCCCAGCCGCCTGCTTCTGTGTGACTCCAGCGTCAGCACACAGGTGTCTGCCCTAGGAGCAGTGGGAGCAGCCTGCTCTGTCTGCCTGACGGTGGGGCTGGGAAAGAGAGCACAGTCCCAGCCAGGGTACATACCCTGCCCATGAGCACGTCTATGAACCGTCCCACCGCACATCTCCCCCTGCTGGTGCACCAGCCCCTTGCACGTCCCTGCATGCCGGTGCACCGCCCTCGCACACATACCTGTGCACGACCTCCAGTGAACCACCACCTCGTGTTCCCGTGCACACTGGTGCTTTGCCTCCTCACACAGATGTGTGCATACGCTGCCACATGCTCACATCCCGGGCATGGATGTACGCCTCTGTGCACTGCCTTCTTCCACACATGCAGGCCCACCCCCCAGCACCCCCATCTCTGGGCCAGCCAGGACAGGATTTTGCCCTGAGCGACGTTTGTATGTTTTCGTGCGCCCTGAAGCAGAGCAGCAAGGCCTGTGGCAGGGACAGGCCTGACACTGCTGGTCGGGTCGCAGCCAGGAGGCTCAGGAACTGGCTTTCCAGCTTCTTCCTCCTCAGAGCAGGATGCGACCCTGCTGCAGGCGGCCGGGCCAAGCCCAGTGGGGCCAGTTTCACATCCCCCACACACCCCACCCACTTCCCTCGAGGGGATGTCAGCAAGTTCTGGGGGCTCGTGGGTGGAGACATGGGCAGGGCTGGACCCGGGGCACCCCAGGGCTATTCGCCTAGAAGAGCCTCAAGCAGAGGCAGCTGCGCTCGCAGTGCTGGCAGTGGGGGGCTGCCCTCTGCCCTCTTTGCTGCACAGCAGGCGGGGGTGATGCTGTAACAAGGGCACTGCTGAGAGCTCAAATCAAGGCAAGTTGCTCAGGGACAGGGGGTCCTTCACGGTCAGGCACAAGCCAGTCCCAGTGCACGTCTGTTCGCCCCACTGGCTAACATGAAGTCACCTGAGCAATTCCTTCGGATGCCCCAGCTCTCCTGTGCCACCGCCCATCCCCTCCGTGTAAGGTGGGAGGTTGTGAAAACTAATCTAGGCTCTTTCAGTTCCAAGGATCAGCCGCGTTCCCAGGTCAATTTCCATCTCAGGTCTTATCCAAAAATCGTGAGTGAGAGCATTAGAATTAGAATTATGAAAGGAATCCGATACATACAACAGTTGCCAAGTTCTTGGTTCAGGCTTGAAGCAGGAATGGGAGAAACGGCTGGCGTAAGTTGAGTTTCTGGAGACTGTCTGCAGCGTGGATGGGTCACTCAGTCCTTTGTTGAAAGCGCCAGTTTGTAGCCAAGGTGGAAGCAGGATTGAAGACAAAATGGAGGGTTTCCGCAGCCTTCTACATCCTCTGCCACCTGGCAGGAATCCCACTGTCCTCGCTGTGGAAAAGCACAGCCACAAGACAGTGTTCAGAGCAGGGATGTGCAAGCGGAACCCTGCCCGTGGTTAACCGATGAGCCTGGTCTGAAAGCTGGCTCCCCGTACACAGTGGCTCCGGGAGCTGACTACCCCCCTGCGTGGAAGCGCTGAGATTGTGTCTACACTACAGAGTTTTTGCGGAAAAACTTCAATTATGTCCACACTGCAATTGTGTTCTTCCGCAAGAAAACCAAGAGCAGAGGGGTTGTTCCGACATTGGGGAACCTCTTTCTCTGAGGAAGAAGCCTTTTTGCGAGAGCTCTTTCAGAAAAAGGTGCGTGTGGACGGGGAAGAGGGAGTTCTTTTGGAAGAAGAGGAAAAGCACAGGTGCCCTGGTGGCCACTCCGCCCTTAGTAATCACAGCTGAAATGCGAAAGAGCGCCCATTCAGCGGGGACGCCTTCTTTTGGAAAAGCAGATGTCCTTTTCAATGTGCTTTGGCAGTGTGGATGCTCTCTTTTGGAAGAAGATTTTTTTGGAAGATCTCTTCTGGAAAAGCTTCTTCCGAAAGAAGCCTGCAGTCTAGACATAGCCTGAGCGGGGTGGGCAGGTACCAGGCTGGCCAAACGCTTCCCTGCTGCTACGCTGAAATCCAGGCCCATAGCCGTAGCGCACTGTGGGCTGTTCATAGACCCCTGGCCTGGCACAGGATGTTTGCGTAGTGATCTGTGTGTTCCCCTTTCCATCCCAGAACACCACCGCTGCCTCACACAGGCTGTGTTTCCTACAGAGCTGGCCCGGGAGCTGCAGTTTGGGGTGGACGATATCAACCGGATCCGGGTGGAGAACCCCAATTCCCTGCTGGAGCAGAGCGTGGCCATGCTCAACCTGTGGGTCAGCCGGGAGGGCAAGAATGCCAAGAGTGAGTCTTTGGCACCTTCTGCCGGGGCGGGGCCCAGCCTGCGCCCCAGGGGTTCCACAGGCTCACCATGCTGCCAGCCCGGGTCTCCAGCAGGCGTGTTGGTGGGGGGCTGGGCCAGGGGTGGCTAAGCAGGCCAGGGTGGGGTGGCTGAGCCAGGGTGCTGGGCCAGAGGTGGGGCGGCACGGTGACCCAGGGCGCCTGGCTGGCGAAGGCGGGCTGAGCCAGGGGAATGGCGTGGTGGGGTGGGTGCTGGGCCAAGCCGGAGGCAGCTAGGCAGGGCAGACCAGGGAAGTGAGGGGTGGGACCATCATGTCCTCTCCAGCCTCTCCTTCAAAAGAGGCTTCATGTCAGAGCAGTGGAGCCAGGCCGCCTCCGTGCTTAACCTGCGGCAGACCTGCAGTGCTCCCTCGCACACGCCACGCCACGCCAGGTTGGACATGCCCAGCTGGGCTGCCCTGCCCTGGCCTCCCGCGTGTGGCTGTCCTGTGCGGGGTCCTGCTTGGGCCAACGGGCACCGTGGACTCGTGCCCGCGGCTGGCTGTGCCGGGTCGCAGGGCTGCATGCGTCCCCGTGGCACCTTTCGTGACACCCCCTGCTCCCCATGGCAGTGGAGAATCTGTACGCGGCCCTGAGGAGCATCGACCGCGGCGAGATTGTCCGCATGATGGAGGGTGCCGGCCGGCTGAGCCACGGCCCAAAGGGCGAGCAGCATTGCGCCGACAAGGACTACTCCCTCTCGCCCTCCCAGATGAATGGTGAGTCGCTGGAACTGCTGGGGACCCGGTGGCCTGCGGGCAAGCCGGAGCCGTGAGTCCCTGGGCAGCGTGGGCAGGACAGTGCTCTGGGTGGGCAGGAGCCAGGCAGACAGAGCAACCCTGCCAGGGTTTGCGCTGCCTGGGCGGCCGGCAGACTGGCTAACTGGGCAGGAACGGTCTCACGCCGAGGGCAGGCCTGCCGGTGTCGAAACGTTCCCAGCCTGGCGGAGAGCAGCGGAGGCGAAGCGGCAGAGTGAGCTGTCCAAAGAGGCCCGTCCGAGGTGCGTGCCACTGTGGCTCTCTGGTTGCCACGCTGCAGGCCCACCATGGCCCACGGGGATGTCTGCACACCAGTGGGGGGTGGCTGTCAATGCTCCCTCTCGTTTTTTCCATCCATGTGTGGCATAAATGTTGTGTGCACAGAGGCATGTGTAGATGTGCATCACCAGTACAGAGCCACGTGAATCTCTGCAGGGCAGCCGCACACGCGCTCAGCTTACCGGGGACACTGGTGGCTGTGCCCGTCTTAGCACTGCTGGAGCTCATGCTCGGAGGGATGTGTAGCCAGCCACGGGGAGCTAAGTGCCCAAGGCTAGGCCCAGCCGGGCTAGAGGAACGTCCTGGAGGCAGCTAGCCCCTCCTGTCGCCTGCGCTACAGCCACGCTCCAGTCCCTGAAATGGAGTGCCCCTAGGTCTGCCACGCTAGGAACCCCTGAGCTCCAGGGTGGACGTACCCGCCCTGCCGGGGCCCGTCAGCCACCAGACCGCACAGCCCTGCAGGCTCAGCCGGGTTGCAGCGTGGTGCTAGTCATGCCTCTGAGCTCAGAGGCGGAGTGGACGTGCCCTGCCGACCCCACCCAGCTGGCAGAGCTCTACCCTCGGCTGCCAGTCAGGCTCGCACGACTGCTCCTGTGGCCTGACGTGACCCTGGGAGGGGGCCCGAGTCACAGCTAGGAGAACACCCTACTGGGTCCTGGGGCATGGTCGGGCACTGCAGTCTGTGTAGTGTCCAGGGTCCCCCTGGGCCAGGCAGGGGGTGAGGCCAGGGGCCTGGGCGGTGGCAGCAGGGTCCCCTGGGCGGCTGTGCCTGTGAGCTGGGTGCCAGGGGCCTGGGCGGTGGCAGCAGGGTCCCCAGGGCGGCTGTGCCCGTGAGCTGGGTGCCAGGGGCCTGGGCGGTGGCAGCAGGGTCCCCTGGGCGGCTGTGCCCGTGAGCTGGGTGCCAGGGGCCTGGGCGGTGGCAGCAGGGTCCCCAGGGCGGCTGTGCCCGTGAGCTGGGTGCCAGGGGCCTGGGCGGTGGCAGCAGGGTCCCCAGGGTGGCTGTGCCTGTGAGCTGGGTGCCAGGGGCCTGGGCGGTGGCAGCAGGGTCCCCTGGGCGGCTGTGCCTGTGAGCTGGGTGCCAGGGGCCTGGGCGGTGGCAGCAGGGTCCCCAGGGCGGCTGTGCCCGTGAGCTGGGTGCCAGGGGCCTGGGCGGTGGCAGCAGGGTCCCCTGGGCGGCTGTGCCTGTGAGCTGGGTGCCAGGGGCCTGGGCGGTGGCAGCAGGGTCCCCAGGGCGGCTGTGCCTGTGAGCTGGGTGCCAGGGGCCTGGGCGGTGGCAACAGGGTCCCCATGGCGGCTGTGCCCGTGAGCTGGGTGCCAGGGGCCTGGGCGGTGGCAGCAGGGTCCCCAGGGCGGCTGTGCCTGTGAGCTGGGTGCCAGGGGCCTGGGCGGTGGCAGCAGGGTCCCCAGGGCGGCTGTGCCCATGAGCTGGGTGCCAGGGGCCTGGGCGGTGCAGCAGGGTCCCCAGGGCGGCTGTGCCCGTGAGCTGGGTGCCAGGGGCCTGGGCGGTGCAGCAGGGTCCCCAGGGCGGCTGTGCCCGTGAGCTGGGTGCCAGGGGCCTGGGCGGTGCAGCAGGGTCCCCAGGGCGGCTGTGCCCGTGAGCTGGGTGCCAGGGTCCCCAGGGCGGCTGTGCCTGTGAGCTGGGTGCCAGGGGCCTGGGCGGTGCAGCAGGGTCCCCAGGGCGGCTGTGCCCGTGAGCTGGGTGCCAGGGGCCTGGGCGGTGCAGCAGGGTCCCCAGGGCGGCTGTGCCCGTGAGCTGGGTGCCAGGGGCCTGGGCGGTGGCAGCAGGGTCCCCAGGGCGGCTGTGCCCGTGAGCTGGGTGCCAGGGGCCTGGGCGGTGGCAGCAGGGTCCCCAGGGCGGCTGTGCCCGTGAGCTGGGTGCCAGGGTCCCCTGGGCGGCTGTGCCCGTGAGCTGGGTGCCAGGGGCCTGGGCGGTGGCAGCAGGGTCCCCTGGGCGGCTGTGCCCGTGAGCTGGGTACCAGGGGCCTGGGCGGTGGCAGCAGGGTCCCCAGGGCGGCTGTGCCCGTGAGCTGGGTGCCAGGGGCCCGGGCGGTGGCAGCAGGGTCCCCTGGGCGGCTGTGCCCGTGAGCTGGGTGCCAGGGGCCTGGGCGGTGGCAGCAGGGTCCCCTGGGCGGCTGTGCCCGTGAGCCGTGCATGCTGAATGCTCCCCCTTTGTTCTGTCTTCTCTCATTCATGCCACCGAGTGCTGCCGGGTGCAGGCTGCTCCTGTGCTGGTCGCACCCGTCACCCTTCTCCTCTGACCTCATCCCGACCTCTTGTTCTCGCCTCTGCACTGCCTGTCTGCACTGTCTCTGCCTCAGCCACGCCTAGGAGAGCTCCAGCGAGAGCGCGGCCCCGGGCACTGCCCGCTCCATGACTGGGTGTGTCCGCTTGGCCCTGCAGGAGCCTGCCCCGAGTGCCAGGGAGTAACGCCGGCCGCCCGCAACGAGCCCCCCGGGGCTGCTGGGCCGTGCCAAGCCTGGCCTGGCTCGCCCGGTGCCCACTCCACGGTGATGCCCATGCCCAGCACTGAGCCTGGAGCCCTGCCGGATACAAACAACGCCGCTGGGCGCAGGCGGATACAGGCGGAGCTGGAGTCGGGCCTCCCGCGGGGTGTTGCTGTCACCCTGCCGCCGGCTGTCGCGGAATTCCCCTGAAGAGCCCCCAGGGTGTGTGCGGGCAGCAGAACCACAGGGGCCCTGCAGGCTGAGGGTGCAGGGGCCATGTTCTCTGGGCTGGGTGGCTCTGGGGAGCTGAGAGGTGGGGATGGGGCAGTCCCGGTGCTGGAGCTGTTGTGGACCGGCCAGTCCCCTGGGTTGGGCCCTGCTGCAGGGGAAGGGTGGCTCTGTGCTGCAGCCACGTGGCCGGGGCCCTGGCTCCAGGGAGAGTTGGGTGCAGACAGGTTGAGAGAGGGCCCAGAGCTCCGGGGGAGGGGTGCCTAGTAATGGGACCGGTCATCCAGGCTGCCCACGCACTCAGCCACTAGATGCCAGGCCCTGGCAGTGCTCGCAGCAGCAGGGACCTGGGTGGGAGACGTGCGCCCCAGTGCACCCCACTGCCCAGCCACATCTCCCACCTGGGGCTCAGCAAGGGCTGCTGCTGGGGCATTATGTCCCTGTGCACCCAGCTCCCCCATGTGCAGCTGCTGCTGGTACTGCCTCCACCCTCCGCGCTGCACCGCCCCGTAGGGCAGGAGGGTCAGAACTGGGGTAGGGAGCCCAGGGTGGGCTAGCAGGGGTTGGGGGCACTGGCAGGGTTGTGGGGGGCAGCTGGCTCAGCACCAGGCTCTGGAGGAGTAAAACATAAGCAGGTGCCCCCAATCCTCCCGGGAAGCCGGCTGGAGGCAGCTCCCCCTGCCGTGGGGTCCTGTCCCATTCTACGGGGAGCTAACACTTATCCAACTCATGGGACCCTCCCTGGTGCAGGTGCTGCCCAAGGCACCCACCTGCCCTCACTGCCGGGTGCCCAGGTTTCCTCAGGTGGCCTGTGCTCCCCTCTCAGACCCTCCTGCTGGGGCACCCAGAGCTGCTAGGGGAGCAGCATAGGGTCTGGGGAGGGTGCTCTCCTGCCCCTAAAAGGGCTCCCCTGAACCACTGCACCCTGGAGGGCCCCATGTTGGGCCTGTAACATAACAGTTTGTGGGGGCTCTGTGGAGAGGGGCAAATCAGGGCAAATTGCTTGGAGACTGGGCTACTTACACGGCACTGCACTATAAGGCACCAGACCAGTCACACAGCACGTCTGTGAGCCACACCTGCCAGTGAGCAGTCACACACGCACTCCCCTTAGACACTCCAGTTTGACCTGTGCCACAACCAGCCCGCTCCTTATGCAGGTGGGAGGTTCTAAACCCAATCTCACCAAATCCAAACGGGTTCTCCCAGTCCTGAAAGACCAGCCACAGCCCCAGGCCAGTTTGTGCCTCGGATCTTACCCACATGAGCACACTGGGCCAGTCCTTTAGCATCTAACTTCTAAAGGGGTATTAATGAAAGAAACAAAAGGTTGAGAATAAACTGGTTAAAGGAAACAAAATTACACAGTCCTTGGGGCAGCGATGGCTTGATCTGCTGTCTCCGGAACATACCCTTAGTTCGGCCGGGCCATGCGCCCTTCCAGGCTCGGTTCACGGCTGAGATGCTTCTGAAGGGAGGAGCTGGAGTGAAGACAAATGGAGGAGCCCCCAGGGACCCTTATAGCCCCTTGCCCATGTGGAGGGAATCCCGTTGTTCTCACTGTGTAAAAGAGCCTCCTAAAATGGAGTTTGTCACGTGGCCAGTCCCCTGCCTGTGCCTGACTCAGGCCTTAGCAGCCCTCGCGCACGTGCTGGTCTGCAGGGCCACAGCAAAGTCCCTCAGATGTGGATTGGCACCACTTAAGGCCCCTTGTCAGGCGAGTACTCGGATTCACTGAGTAGCCGCCCTTCCACAGCGGGGGGGCAATCCTGTTGCTCTCTCCGGGTATGTCTACACTACCCCGCTAGTTCGAACTAGCGGGGTAATGTATGCATACCGCACTTGCTAATGAAGCCCGGGATTTGAATTTCCCGGGCTTCATTAGCATAAGCGGGGAGCCGCCATTTTTAAATCCCCGCTGCTTCGAACCCCGTGTAGCGCGGCTACACGGGGCTCGAACTAGGTAGTTCGGACTAGGGTCCTATTCCGAACTACCGTTACTCCTCGTGAAACGGAATAGGCACCCTAGTCCGAACTACCTAGTTCGAGCCCCGTGTAGCCGCGCTACACGGGGTTCGAAGCAGCGGGGATTTAAAAATGGCGGCTCCCCGCTTATGCTAATGAAGCCCGGGAAATTCAAATCCCGGGCTTCATTAGCAAGTGCGGTATGCATACATTACCCCGCTAGTTCGAACTAGCGGGGTAGTGTAGACATACCCCCCCAGAAGCAAACACTTGGAATACCAGCACAGAGCCAACACGTGTAACTCAGATACAGAAACCATATCAACAGAACAACAAACCATCTGCTTTCAGTAGACACCCCACTTGGCCCACTCTGGGGCAAGCACACACCAGGGGCAGCAGCGTTCTGTGTGTTCACCTTGCAACTCCAATGATGTCGCAGGGAGCTGGGGCAGCGTGGGCCTGTCCTGTCGCCTCCCTGCTGTGCGGAGCGGCTGCTGGAGCTGTCGCCTCTGTCTGCCCTGCAGGTTATGCCTCGCTGCAGGACGAGCTCCTGTCCCCCGCCTCCCTGCACTACACGCTGCCCTCCCCACTGCGTGCAGACCAGTACTGGCACGAGGTGACCGTCCTGGACGCCATGCCCTTGGCCCCCACTGAGCCGGACGCCCTGCTGGAGCTGTCCGACATGCAGGTGTGGTCTGCGGGGCTCACCCCCTCACTGGTGACCGCCGAAGACTCCTCCCTGGAGTGCAGCAAGGCTGAGGACTCGGATGCCATGAGCGAAGGCCGTTTCCCAGGGCTGCTGCTGGATGACACCCACGCCCCGGACCAGCTGGGCTCGCTGGATCTGGCTGAGGACGACACAGTGGATTCAGATGCTATGAATGGCCTGATCGACCTGCTGGAGCAGGAGGAAGGGCAGGGGTCAGAGGAGAAGCTGCCAGCGTGTGAGCACCAGGCCGGGCTGGCGGGGGAGCGGGGCTCGGAGGATGAAGTCTCTCTTGTTGCAGGCCAGCAGAGGGTGCAGGCCAGGATCCTGGAGTCGCCCACTGTGAGCTGGGTTGCAGAGAGGAGCACGGCCAGGTAATGCTTCCTGGCCAGGCTGCTTGGAGGGCAGGCCCATGGGGCATAGGGCAGGGCAGCCCTGTCTATGCTGGGCCAGGGGGAGGGTGGATCAGCCAGGGGGTGCCCATTGCACTGGGGATGGCCATGGGGCTCTTGCCTTCCGGGAGATGTGCTCTGCTGGGGCTGCCCTGCCATAGTGCCTGGGCACGAAGGGCCCAGCTCCCTGCCCCACTCCGGTGCCCTCCCCCTGCGGCCATGCCCAGGCAGGGCCCAGCCGCCCAGGGCCTCGCTGGAGGATGTTCCGTGGCTAGCTCGGGCACCGCAGTGCAAACGGGGCTGGTCAGGGTGGGTGGGCAGAGCAAGGGGCTGGGCCCACAGGTGGGGCAGCAGGCTGGGGGGTTGAAACTGACCCTCTCTCTCTGTCCTTGTTCCTCTCTGCTGCCCAGGCTGAGGGACTGGAATGCAGAAGGCTCCTTTGTCTCCTGCCTGCAGGACCTGCCTGCGGGCTCCTGGCAGGAGGGGGTCCCCAGAAGCCCCCATCTGCTGCCCAGGGCAGCCTCATACGAAGAGGCTCTGGGGCCCCCGAGCGAGCGCCTGCGGAGCGACTCCCCCGAGGAGAGCGACCGGCAGCTCCGGCACACGAGGGGCCAGGGTTACAGCGCGTGGCTGGAGGCGAGCGGCTTCTTCGGGCCGGTGAGGGTACCGGGGGGGCGGCGTGACAGCCGGCCCGGGGCTGTGCACCGCGATGGTTGGAGAGCGCTTGCAGGCGTGAGCCCTAGGCTGCCCGGCCTGCAGAGCTTCCGCAGAGGCAGGGCAGGCTGGAGGTGCCGTCCGCCCGGCAGGATAACCCCTGCTCTGGGCGTTGCCTGCTGCCAGCCTCCCTGCCCTGGCTCCTGCAGGGGAAGGGGCCCAGAATAGGCCAGCCTGTGCTAGGTCAAGGGGTTTGATTTCACTAGCGCCTCGACTCTCCATTTATAACCCAGACAGCCTCCCGCATGCTTCCTAATTGGGCAGCTCCCGGGTGCCTGCCCTCCCCTGGCCAGGCAGCACCCGGCGTGGAAAGTCCAGAAATAGAGCCGGCCCTGGATGGCCTGGGGCAGGGCGGGGGCTGTGGGAATCCTGCCGTGGCCAGGCAGAGCTGGCCAGTGGCAGGGCAGGACTAGAAGGGGTGGGGGGCGCTGTGGGGTGCCTGGACCAATCCTCTCCTGGCCTTTCCAGGAGGCCCAGGGTGGCAGGGGGGAGACCCTGTGGAGAATGCTGCTGCGGGGGGCTGGCCGCTTGCAGCCGGGGGCTGCTCCATGCTCCTTCCAAGCTGGCAGGGGGTGAGGAACAGCCCTGGCCCCTGTTCCCCACGGGGACCCTGGCTCACACCCAGCCCATAGCGCTCCGGGGGCCTGCAGGGAGGGGCTGCGGGTGTCAGTCTGGGCCGGCTGACTGGAGGACAAGCCCGCCTCCTGCCAGCACGTGGTGCAACAGCTGCAGCTACAGCCGCCTGGCCCCGGCAGCGCGCAGAGCGGGGGACCCGCCCGCACCATGGCCAGGCGCTAGGCAGCCGACCGGCACGCACCATGTGGGCCTTCCTGACCCAGCTGCTGGTCACCCTGGTGCTGCTGGGCTTCTTCCTGGTCAGCTGCCAGAACGTGCTGCACATCGTGCAGGGCGCCGTGCGCTTCCTGCTCAAGCACGTGCACCGGGAGCTGGACAAGGAGCTGGGCGAGAGCGAGGGGCTGACGGACGACGAGGAGTCCGTCGCCACCCGGGTGGTCCGCCGGCGCGTCATCGTGAAGGTGACATGGGCGGGCGGCCAGGCAGGGCCAGCCTGTTCCAGCTGGGCCTACAGCTCCCAGCGAGGGCTGGCGGGGTGTGCGGGGGGTTGGCAGTCAGTAGGGCAGGTTGGATTTGTCGTCATTCTTGCCCGTGGGGCCCGGCAGAGGGCCCGGGGGCTGCCCGTGGGGCCCGGCAGCGGGTCCGGGGGCTGCCCGTGGGGCCCGGCAGAGGGTCCGGGGGCTGCCCGTGGGGCCCGGCAGAGGGTCCGGGGGCTGCCCGTGGGGCCCGGCAGAGGGTCCGGGGGCTGCCCGTGGGGCCCGGCAGAGGGCCCGGGGGCTGCCCGTGGGCTGCTCTTGGGGCCCGGCAGAGGGTCCGGGGGCTGCTCGCGGTGCCCGGCAGAGGGTCCGGGGGTTGCTCGCGGGGCCCGGCAGAGGGCCCGGGGGGGCCCGTGGGGCACAGTTAGAGGTCACAGGGGCTGCCCATGAGGCACTGGCTCCCTGCCCTTCCCCCTCACTGCCTCGTTTGTTCTCCCCTCTGGCGCTGCAGGGCAACGAGGTTCAGGATATCCCCGGGGAGCAAGTGACGGAGGAGCAATTCACTGATGAGCAAGGCAACATCGTCACCAAGAAGGTGAGTCTGAGCCCAGCGCCTCCCCCCGGGCTGGAGACGCCTCTGCCTGGGTGTGCCCAGTGTGGGGTGCCGGGGCAGGGCCAAGCAGGCAGGGGCAGGCTGCTCTGACGCCCGTGCTCTGCAGGTCGTGCGGAAGGTGGTGCGGCGGATCAGCGCGGGCGACGAGGATGCCAGGCGGGTGCCCAAGGAGGTGATTCTCGAGGGCTCGCTGCAAGAGCCGCAGGAGCTGGAAGCCGAGGCGGATCACTTCATGAAATACGCCATCCTGCATCAGGACAGCCTGGGCACCAAGGTACAGAGCCGGCTGCTCCTGCCCCTTCCGCCTCCCCACCGGCCCTTCCCTGGCCTCCCGCTCTCTTCTGCTGGGTCCGGGGGCTGGCGCGCCGTGTCCATCCGCCTGGGTGACGCTTCCTGCTTCTGTCTCTGCTGCTGTCCCCAGGAGGAGGCGCGAGGGCACAGCCCGGACTCGGAGCTGACCGGGGGCAGGATGGGGGCTTACATAGTGAAGCGAGCCAGCCTGAAAAGGGGAGAGCAGTGACCCTTCCCATGGGCCCTGCTGAGGTAATGCCCCTTCGTTCTGACTAGCTCCTGCTCCGTCGAGCACCTGTGCCACCGTGCGGGCAGGAGACGCAGCTGCCCCACTAGGGCCTGCTGCAGAACCAGCCAGAGCTGGCAGCCTCTGCTCCCTGCTGCCCAGCCCGCCCTGCTCCTGGCAGAGGGCTGGCTTCTCTCCACCTGGGAGGCTGGCGCTGTAACACCTATCTGGCTTGCATGGCATTCCAGGGGAGGGGTGTGCCAGGGTGTCACCACGGTTACGGCAGCGAGGGGGATTGCTACCGTGGTTACAGGTACCATGGGGACCATGTTGGTGTCACCACGGTTACGGCAGCGAGGGGGATTGCTACCGTGGTTACAGGTACCATGGGGACCATGTTGGTGTCACCACGGTTACGGCAGCGAGGGGGATTGCTACCCTGGTTACAGGTACCATGGGACCATGTTGGTGTCACCACGGTTACAGCAGGGAGGGGGATTGCTACCCTGGTTACAGGTACCATGGGGACCATGTTGGTGTCACCACGGTTACGGCAGCGAGGGGGATTGCTACCCTGGTTACAGGTACCATGGGGACCATGTTGGTGTCACCACGGTTACGGCAGCGAGGGGGATTGCTACCCTGGTTACAGGTACCATGGGGACTATGTTGGTGTCACCACGGTTACGGCAGCGAGGGGGATTGCTACCCTGGTTACAGGTACCATGGAACCATGTTGGTGTCACCACGGTTACAGCAGGGAGGGGGATTGCTACCCTGGTTACAGGTACCATGGGGACCATGTTGGTGTCACCACGGTTACGGCAGCGAGGGGGATTGCTACCCTGGTTACAGGTACCATGGGGACCATGTTCGTGTCACCACGGTTACAGCAGGGAGGGGGATTGCTACCCTGGTTACAGGTACCATGGAACCATGTTGGTGTCACCACGGTTACAGCAGGGAGGGGGATTGCTACCCTGGTTACAGGTACCATGGGGACCATGTTGGTGTCACCACGGTTACGGCAGCGAGGGGGATTGCTACCCTGGTTACAGGTGCCATGGGGACCATGTTGGTGTCACCACGGTTACGGCAGTGAGGGGGATTGCTACCCTGGTTACAGGTACCATGGGGACCATGTTGGTGTCACCACGGTTACGGCAGTGAGGGGGATTGCTACCCTGGTTACAGGTACCATGGGACCATGTTGGTGTCACCACGGTTACGGCAGTGGGAACTGTTACTCTGCTCACTGTGGCTGTGATACCATCTCCGCGATTGTTACCCTGGGTGTACCAGGGTGGCTGCGATAGTGTTCGCGGGGTGACAGGATGTCACCAGCAGTTACAGCATGCGGGGCTCTGGAGACTGCCCTTGGCACAGCCCTTCCCTGCGCTCACCTTGTCCCTGCAGGGGCTGCTGCTATAAATAGCCGAGAGGAGTTGCTGACATCCCCGCCCTCAGGCCGCCCTGCGCTGTCAGCATGTTCTGGGGCCTGGGCCGGGGGTCGGGTTTCCTGGAATGAGGTGCCACATGCCCCAGAGCGCGGAGCTGACACAGGGCAGCTCTTCCTGGTGGCCAGAGCCCTCTGGGGGCAGGGTGCCACAGGGAGCTGCGCATGGAAGCCAGCCCCGCTCGGGGCACCTGGACCTCACACCCATGCCCCCACGTGCGCCGCCTGTGCCAGCAGCACCCACCGTGCAGTGCGACTGTCCGCGTTGCTAGCAGGCCATGCGGGGCCTCCCTGGCAGCCAGCCCGCGGTGGGGACGGGGCTGTGAGCAGTGGAGGAGGGTGCGGGCAGGGGGCCCGTGGGCTGGGGGGCACATGCCTTGGGTGGAGCGTCCGTGTGCCCATGGCAAGTAAGCGGGCAGGAGCAGGGGGGCAGGTCTGCATGCCCAGCGCACTGTGCATGGGCAGCGGGCTGTGTGCGCCTGTGGCGGAGACGGTGGTGTTTGCTGGCGTGGCCTCTGGCTTTGGTGGAAGCACCAGGCTCCAGCCCCACCAGGAGTTCCTGGCTACTCAGGGTCTGTCCCCCGGCCATGCGCATTGAGCCAGCCTGGGCTGCTGAGGGCCGGGTGCCAGGGCATGGGATGAGCACGGTGCGGATGTGGCCTGTCCTAGCTGGCTGCATGGCTGGCTGCATGCGTGGACACAGCACGCCGGGCCCCTTCCCATCAGGACGGACGCTTCCACTGCTCTCCGCCTATGCACGCATGTGTCCATGTGTGTGTGCGTGAGCCGTGTGTTTGCGTGCGTGAGTAGTGCCCATGTGTGTGTGCGAGCCCTGTGTGTCCGTATCGGTGAGCTGTATCCGTGAGCTGTGTCCATGTGTGTACTTGAGCCGTGTGTGTGTGTGTGTGTGTGTGTGAGAGAGCCATGTGTGTCCGTGTGTGTGAGAGCTGTGTGTGTGCATGGCACATGTCCATGTGCTGTGAGTCAGTGTGTGCGCGTGAGCTGTGTGTGTCCATGTGTACATGAGCCATGTGTGTCTGTGTGTGTGTGAGAGCTGTGTGTCTGAGCCGTGTGTGTGTGAGCTATGTCCATGTGCATGAGTCGTTTTTGTGTGTGTGTGTTCATGTGTGTGCGTGTCTATGTGTGTGCGTAAGCTGTGTGTGGCTGTGTGTACATGAGCCATGTGTGTCTGTGAGTCGTGTGCTGTGTGTGTATGTGCGTGAGCCATGCGTGTCTGTCTGTGAGCCATGTGTGTGCGTGAGCTGTGTGTGTCCGTGTGCTGTGTGTCAGTGCATGAGCCATTTGTCCATGTGTGTGAGCTGTGTGTGTGTGAGCTGTGTCTGTGTGTGTACTTGACCCATGTGTGTCTGTGTGTCCATGAGCCGTGTGTGTGTGTGCGTGAGCTGTGTGTGTCCATGTGTGCATGAGCCATGTGTGTCTGTGTGTGTGTGAGAGCTGTGTGTCTGAACCATGTGTGTGCATGAGCTATGTCCATGTGCGTGTGCGTGAGTCATTTGTGTGTGTGTGTGTGTGTGTTCATGTATGTGTGCGTAAGCTGTGTGTGGCTGTGTGTGTACTTGACCCATGTGTGTCTGTGTCCATGAGCCGTGTGTGTGCGTGCGTGAGCTGATTGTGTATGTGAGCTGTGTGTGCGCGTGGCACGTGTCTGTGTGCTGTCAGTGTGTGTGCATGAGCTGTGTGTGTCCATGTGTACATGAGCCATGTGTGTCTGTGTGAGCTTTGTGTCTGTGAGCCATGTGTGTGCATGAGCTATGTCCATGTGTGTGTGCGTGAGTCCTGTTTGTCTTTGTGTGTGTCCATGTGTGTGTGTAAGCTGTGTGTGTCTGTGTGTACGTGAGCCATGTGTGTCTGTGAGCTGTGTGTCCATGTGCTGTCTGTGTCAGTGTGTGTACGTGCGTGAGCCATGTGTCCATGTGTGTGAGAGCTGTGTGTGTGTGTGAGCTGTGTCCGTGTGTGTGCGCGTGCGTAGCATGGCCTGTGCCGGTGCCAGAGGGATCCAGCCTGTGTTTGTCTGGCTGCCTCGTGCTCTGAGAGCTGGGCCCCTGCCCGGCAGCGCAGGACGCCGGGTTCTGTCCCCGCAGCGGCAGGGCTGAGGGCTATTCGGCCCCCAGAGGAGCAGGAGCCCTGCCCCAGGCCGAGGCGGCTCTGGGGGGGGGCATGTTCCTCCCCGGAGCACACGGGCTGCCCAGGAACAGACCAGAGCCTCCGCCCGGGCTCCCCGCTCAGCATCGTCCCAGCGTGGCAGCAGGCCCTGTCCTAGCAGAGCCGCCGGCCGGGAGCAGGCAGGGAATGGCCTGAGAGCCCCCAGCACGTGCCTGCAAGTAACAGTGACCCCTCCTCGCCCCTCACTCCCCGTCGCCAGCGTCCCTGGAATCTGGGCGCATGGGCCCCCACTCAGGGAGACTCCAGTGCGGCCTCGCTGATCAGCAGAGCGCCCAGCGCGGGGCCGTCCCGCCATGCCTGGTGTGCATAGAACATTTATTCTGCACTTCGATGGGAAAACGGCTGCCCAAGGGCTAGAGGGCACGCGGCCCGTCCCCCCCGCCAAGCCACCCAGGGCACCATCCCCCCGGCTGCCTGGCTGCTTGTCGCATGCAGCCGGCCTGGAGCTGGTGGCTGACTCCCGCTCAGGCTGGGGCTGGCTGCAGCATCTGTCCCTTAGCTGGGTGCCCGATGCCTGAGCTGCTCTCTGGCCCAGGGGCCAGGCCTCCGCAGGGCGCTGCGTGTAACCCAAGCACTGTCTTTTCTGTCCCTCAGGGCTTCACCTCCACCCCGACCCACTGAGCTGAGCCAGGTGTGGCCGGCCCCAGGAGGCACCTTGCTCTAGGCTAATGGCATGATTTCTGTAAGAGACTCCTTCCCGTCCTCCTCGCATGACCGACTGACTGCAGACGCATGAGCCACAGTTCTTCCTCCGGACGGGACCCCAGGAACCACACGCGCACTGGCCCCCTGGCAGGAGCCTGCGGCTCGGAAGGGCTGCCTGGGCCGGGGGCATCAGCCTCCTGGCATCTCGTGGCCGGGTGGGGGACAGGGGCGGGCAGAGGCGCTGCTCTCCAGGGGCACCCAGCAAGGGCAGGGGAGCGGGTCGGCTCATGGCTTCCCTGCCCGTTTCGCCAGGGGAGCACCCAGCTCCCAGCCGCACTCGGCTCCTTGCTTGTGTGCAAAGCGCAAACTGTACAGTACTCAGCCTTGTGTATATGAACAATCGATACTATGCAACGCCCGCGGGCACGCGGCACCTGCCCCACAGCCCCGGCTCCGCGGCAGGGCCAGGCTGGCCAGGGAGGAGCGAGGGCGGCAGCAGAGTGACAGAGCCAAACAGCCTGGTGCTTTTACGCCCCTTGGCCTCATTCATTCCCTGACCCCCACCCAGAGCCAGGCCCCACTGCCCCTCCTGGATGGGCACTGGCCCAGCAGGGCGGGGACACCTGCCTCCGCCCATGCTCGGCTCGCCCCAGCACAACGGCCGCGCAGGAGAGATGCAGCAGGGCTCACCTCCCTGTCCTCTGCACCCAGGGGAGGCGGGGTCCCTCGGCCTCTCCGCTAAGCCAAAATCAGCACAGCCCCCGAGTCCCTTGCCCCATCCAGGACCAAGCCCCAGTGCCTAGGGCAGAGGAGGCGCGTCAGAGCTGCCCTGCCTGGGCACCACACACCCTGCCCTGCAGTCAGGCCAGGGCACCGGCCCCTTGGCTCAGGTTCCTGGCAGGGCCGGGGGTGGGCGCAGGTGTGATGTGACCCCAGGAGGGCTGGCTGTAGGACGGGATGCTGGGTGCCATGGCCCTCACCTCCCGGAAGGAGCCTGCATGCAGGGATCCCCGCCAGGTGGGAACCACTGGCCTGCACTCCCCCCGGCTCCTTTGCACAGGGGCTGGCATGTTTGCTTAGGCCGAGCCGGCCCCACGGGGGTGGCGCTAGCAACCCTGGCAGGGGGCAGTGGAGTAGGACAGCGCCCTGCCCATGCTGGCTGTGGAGGGGGGCGAGGTGCAAGCTGAGGCTCGGAGAGCAAAGCCAAGTAGGACACAGCCCGTCCATCCATCCCCCTCCGCTCTGTAACATAACGGCCCTGGAATGGCTGATGCAGCTGCCTTTGCCAGCATCTCCGTAGAGTCTAGTGCGGGCCCCGCTTTGGGCTCCATGCTCCGCAGGGAACGTGCCGCTGCACTCGGCCGGCCCGCGGGGCCGTCGCTTCGCTCTGATCGCTAGGCAGGCTGGAGGGGCGGGCGCTCGACCCGACGCCTGGAGAATGGCGCCAGCTGCGCACTAGACGCTTCTTAGAGGTTTTACAGGCATTTTAGTTCCTTTTTTTACTGTCATGATGACGAGCCATTTGGCTCCCCCGCCCCGTCTTAGCCCCCATGTATAGACCAGTCTCCCTGGACACCAGCTACCAGACTACGACTTAATAAAGAAATCCACACGAGCCAGGTCTTGTCTCTGCTTCTCGGCCGGGGGTGGGTGACCCAGGCAGGCAGCGGCCCCCCGCCCGAGTGCCCTGGAGCCCACGAATGGTGGGAGGGTATCAGCTGCTGCAGCGTACTGGGCGTGCACCCCCCACCTCCCCCGCACCCCAGGGCTGATGGGCGGGAGGGCTACACCCCCAAACACGTCCAGGGCACCAAAGACTCAAGTCTGCTGCCCTGCACGGGGCTGGCCCCTGACCGGCAGGAGCCAGTGGTGGGAGCCCCTGTACCAATGCCCGGAGGTGCGACATCCTGGTGGAGCCCACGGTCGCCACACCAGTGGGGCAGCCCCACCCCCGCTTAGCTTGGGCCGGCACAGCAGCCTTGTCACACCCGTGTGCTGCCCCAGGGCCCTGGCTGCGTTCCCTGCAGTGACACCCCCCCCCGGCCCAGGGAGTGGGGCAGGGCACCAGCACCCACAGCCAGGCACAAAGCCCATGCAGGGCCAAGTGTGGCTGGGGGTGGGGGGGTCATGCAGGCAGAGACAGGCGTGGGGGGGGGCACGTGCCAGGACTGGTGTGCAAGGGGAGGTACCTGAAGGGACAGGCATGCGAAGGGGGGGGCATGTGCAGGGCCAGGGGTGTGGTGGGGAGACCTGCAGGGCCAGGCGTGCAAGGGGGGGACACGTGCAGGGACAGGCGTGCGAAGGGGGGGCACGTGCAGGGACAGGCGTGCGAAGGGGGGGCACGTGCAGGGACAGGCGTGCGAAGGGGGGGCACGTGCAGGGACAGGCGTGCGAAGGGAGGGCACATGCAGGGACAGGCGTTTGAGGGGGGCACATGCAGGGACAGGCGTGCGAAGGGGGGGCACGTGCAGGGACAGGCGTTTGAGGGGGGGCACATGCAGGGACAGGCGTGCGAAGGGGGGGCACATGCAGGGACAGGCGTGCGAAGGGGGGGCACGTGCAGGGACAGGCGTGAGAAGGGGGCACATGCAGGGACAGGCGTTTGAGGGGGGCACGTGCAGGGACAGGCGTGCGAAGGGGGGGCACGTGCAGGGACAGGCGTGCGAAGGGGGGGCACGTGCAGGGACAGGCATGCGAAGGGGGGCACATGCAGGGACAGGCGTGCGAGGGGGGGCACGTGCAGGGACAGGCGTGCGAGGGGGGGGCATGTGCAGGGCCAGGCATGAGGCGGGGAGACCTGCAGGGCCAGGCGTGCGGGGGGGGGCACGTGCAGGGACAGGCATGCGGGGGGGGCACGTGCAGGGATAGGCATGTGGGGGGGCACGTGCAGGGACAGGCGTGCGGGGGGGCACGTGCAGGGCCAGGCGTGCGAGGGGGGGCACGCACGCAGGGACAGGCGTGCGGGGGGGCACATGCAGGGCCAGGCGTGCGAGGGGGGGCACACGCAGGGACAGGCGTGCGGGGGGGCACACGCAGGGCCAGGCGTGCGGGGGGGGCACACGCAGGGCCAGGCGTGCGGGGGGGGGGCACATGCAGGGACAGGCATGTGGAGGGGGCGCGCACGCAGGGACAGGCGTGCGAGGGGGGCAAATGCAGGGACAGGCGTGCGAGGGGGGGCACATGCAGGGACAGGCGTGCGAAGGGGGGCGCGCACGCAGGGACAGGCGTGCGAGGGGGGGCACATGCAGGGACAGGCGTGCGAGGGGGGCAAATGCAGGGACAGGCGTGCGAGGGGGGGCACACACAGGGACAGGCGTGCGGGGGGGCACACGCAGGGCCAGGCGTGCGGGGGGGGCACACGCAGGGCCAGGCGTGCGGGGGGGGCACACGCAGGGCCAGGCGTGCGGGGGGGGCACACGCAGGGACAGGCGTGCGAGGGGGGCGCGCACGCAGGGACAGGCGTGCGAGGGGGGCGCGCACGCAGGGACAGGCGTGCGAGGGGGGGCACACACAGGGACAGGCGTGCGGGGGGGGCACACGCAGGGCCAGGCGTGTGAGGGGGGGCACACGCAGGGCCAGGCGTGCGTGGGGGGCACACGCAGGGCCAGGCGTGCGAGGGGGGCGCGCACGCAGGGACAGGCGTGCGAGGGGGGGCACACGCAGGGACAGGCGTGCGAGGGGGGGCATAAGCTGGGGGACCCCCCTTGTACAAGCAGGGATGATTAACGTTAGACAGTGGAGCCCACCAGGCCTGGGCAAGCGCAACGCCCCCTTCCTGTGCTGTCAGCTGTGGTGCCCTGCGCTGCAGCCCAGGGATGCTGGGCCCTCCCCGCCCACGGCCGCTGTCCAGCACCGGGGCAGCTGCATGCGACCGCCGCGGACGCGCCTGGGCCCTGCTCTGGCACCCCATGCCCCAAACAGGCTTAGGCCAGGCAAGCCCAGCAGCTGTGGGCAGTGGCACCCCCCCCCACACGCGAACCCCCCCCTCCGCAGCCCCGCCAGCCGGGCCCCAACACAGATGTGCATGGACGGCTGGAGGCGCACGCTGCCGTGCATCTCACACTAACCTACACGCACACACTGACCTCCATGTGCACCCCCCCGCTGTGCTTGCACGTGCACAAGCACCTCACACCCACTGGTCCAGGCAGCCCAGTGCCCCCCCACGGCCCCTGAACGCACCTGCATGGCGCTGCCCAGCCTGGGCTCCTGGCACGCTGGCGGGCGCCCCTGGGGCCGGCGGGGGCCGGGTGTAGAGCAGGCAGCCTCAGCCCCAGCTCTGAGCCCCGCAGCCGGGACTTGGTGTTATTCTTTTACAGTCAATCTTTCAAATTGCAATTTGTCTGGGGCGAGCCAATCCGGGGCCTGTCCTGTCACCCAGCCAATGGGAGCGGAGGCCCCAGCACCTCAGCCAATTGGGGCCCCGTATGCTAATTGGCCACATCTTTATCAGAGAAATGTTGCTTGTCCTGAAGTTAAACTTCAGTGGCAGGGACCTGGGTGCAGCTTCTCTGGGCACCTGGGGGTCAGCCCGGCCAGCGCCAGCATTGCATGGGCCTGGGCCTGGCACGGCGCTCCCGGAGCAGTGGGTCCGTGGCTGCCGGGGTGCCCACTGCCTGGACAGGGCCAGCAGGTGACGCCCGGGGCGCCGGCGGGAGCAGCAGGACGGTGGGGCGCTGGCGTGGCCCCCCACGCAGGCTGGGCTGCCGGGGATGGCTTTGCTAGCACGCGGCACGGCGCTGGGGCCCTAGGGGCTGGCGTGCTGCATCATGGACGCCAACCTGCCGGGGACCTTCCTGCTCAACAGCCCCTCGCTGGCCCCCTTCCCCGAGGCCAAGGCCCCCGTGTGCCAGTACTCGGTGCAGAACTCCTTCTACAAGCTCAGCCCGCCAGGCCTGGGCGCCCAGCTGGCCGCTGGCACGCCGCACGGCATCACCGACATCCTGAGCCGGCCCAACAGCAGCCTGCTCTCCGCCTACGCCCCCGCCGGCAGCTTCAGTGGCCTGGGCTCCCCACCCGTCTACTACGGCGCCCCGGTGGGGGGCTTCGCCAAGGCAGGGAGCGAGTACCCGCCCCGGGGCATGGACTGCTGGGCAGACAGCGGCCAGGAGTGGCGAGGCGGCCGGCCGTGCGGCAGCAGTAAGTACCCCGCGCAGCCGGGGGGCGGGGAAGGACCCTCGCTCGGCGGGAGCCGCAGGTGAGGCAGACACCGCGGTGGGGTGCTGCAGGCTGCGCCAGCCCCGCTGCACCCCTGGACAGGGCCACCCCAGCCAGATCGTGCTGCCAGCCTGGTCTGAGACCTCAGCTCCCTGGGCCTGGCCCTGAGCCGGGGAGACCCTCAGCTGGCCGGCAAGTGCCGTGCTGAATGCCTTGCCCAGAGGGTTAGGCAGGAGATGGCACAAGCGCTTGGCTGGGCCCTGAGTCCCCGTTACAAGCCGGAAGCGGGTCCCCCAGGGACACAGCTGAGCCTAGGACCCCGACCTGGCAGCAGGACCTGGGGGTGCGGGCGGGCGCTGCTCTCCTTACCCCGCGCCGGCTGCCTTCCGTCCTCGGGGCGGGGACGGGGCCACGCCAAGACCCCACCCCAGGGCTGGGGCAGAGCTGGGCCCTGCAGGAAGGGGCTTGAGGGGCTGATGGGACAGTCCCCGCCCCCCAAAGATCTTCCTTCTGGGCTCAGCCCCATCCCGGAAAGCCTGGCCCGGCAGCCCCACAGTGGCCAGCCCTGAAGGAGCGGCTGCCCTGGGGCACTGCCCCACGAGCGCCTGGGCTGCGGGTGGCTGGTGTTGCCAGCCAGTGCAGAGCCGGGCCCTGGCCAGCCCGGCGAGGCCGTGCGCCCCATTCCTTGGCGGGGACCACACGGCACAAGGGCTGAGGGGCCTCTCAGGGCGGTCCTCGTTCCCCGTGACGTGGGGCTGGCGGCTGTGGTGGAAGCACCTGGACCAGGCCTGGCAGACACCAGCCCCCGTGCGGGGGAGGCCGGCGCGCCCGATACGGAGCGTTACTGCCCCCCGGCGCTGGGGGCACCAGGAGCAGCCCCACTGGGTGGGGGGTGAGCAGCCTGGGGGGTTCCTCTCGCGCGGGGCAATAGGGCGCATCCCACAAAACGTAGTGTCACTGTCGCACCGGGGAGACGCAGCCTGGTCGGAGGGGGGCAGGGCCTGCATGGGGGGTCGGTCTGGGGGGGGCAGGTCCTGCATGGGGGGGTCGGTCTGGGGGGGGCAGGTCCTGCATGGGGGGTCGGTCTGGGGGGGGCAGGGCCTGCATGGGGGGGTCGGTCTGAGGGGGGCAGGGCCTGCATGGGGGGGTCAGTCGGGGGGGCAGGGCCTGCATGGGGGGGGTCGGTCTGGGGGGGGCAGGGCCTGCATGGGGGGGGTCGGTCTGGGGGGGGACAGGGCCTGCATGGGGGGGTCGGTCTGGGGGGGCTGCCAGGTCTATTGCCCCTCGGGGGGGCCACGTCCTGCTGGAGGCGGGGGGGCGAGGGGCCCTGGGACGCGGGCAGCACGGTCCCAGCATGGCTCCCTTAGGGCGACCGCCTGGCCAGACGTGCCCTGGTCCCGCTCCGGGCGGACCCCCCCCCCACACTCTGCTCTCTCCCGCTGCCAGCGCCCGCTCACCTGCCGGACAGCAGCCACCGGAAGAAGCACACGCGCCCGACCTTCACCGGCCACCAGATCTTTGCGCTGGAGAAGACCTTTGAGCAGACCAAGTACCTGGCCGGGCCGGAGCGGGCGCGCCTGGCCTATTCCCTCGGCATGACGGAGTCGCAGGTGAAGGTGAGTGGCTGGCCGGGGCAGAGCTGCGTCGCGCGTGGCCCCTGCGCTGGCCGCGCTCCGCGGGGCCACGGGAGCCGGGGCCAGGACCCCCCGGCTTGGGCTGGCGCCGTGGGAGGTGCTGGTTCCCTGGGCACTGAGGACCTGGCATGGGGACGGGGCTGGTCCCTCCCAGCAGCACCGGGAGCCCGCAGGGAGGGAACCCCTCAGCCCCGTGCAGCCCTAACCCGCCCCCCCGCCTGGGCCAGGTATGGTTCCAGAACCGGCGGACCAAGTGGCGGAAGAAGAGCGCGCTGGAGCCCTCCTCCTCCTCGCAGCGGGTGGCGGGCGAGCGGGCTGCCTCGGAGCCCGAGGACGACGAGTACAACAAGCCCCTGGACCCCGACTCGGACGACGAGAAGATCCGCCTGTTGCTGAGGAAGCACCGGGCAGCCTTCTCCGTGCTCAGCCTGGGCACCCACAGCGGCTGAGCCCCCGGCAGCGCCCGGCGCTGGCCCCGTGCCCAAGCCCCCTGCACGCCGGCGCTCAGAGCCAGAGACTCTTGCAGGGGCTGCCCTGGGCAGGAGGGGGCAGGCCGTGAGGCTGGGGGTCCTGGCGCAGCTGAGCCGTGCGGGGACAGGAGCAGCCGAGGCCACAGAGCCCGGCTGGGAACCGGAGCAGGGGGCTCCGCCCCCGTCCCTGCCCCATGCTGGGCAGGAGGGGGCAGGGCTCCCGCCCGTGCCAGGCTGCTGGTGTTAAAGATCCTCTGTGCCCCGAGCAGGGATGAAATAAAGGTCCCAGCCCCGTCTGCATCTGGGCCGTTATTTGCTGGAGGCCCCAGCAGGGTGCAGCTGTCTGGAGCCAGACGCTGAGCTGGGAGCAGCTACCGGGAGGGTGATGCTGCTGGGGGGCAGCTCGTGGGGCCCAGCGCTGGGGTCCTGACAGCCCGGCTGGGGGGAGCCTCCTGCGCTCACGCCCTGCGAGACAGGATGTATGAACACGATAAGCTGAAGTTTGACCTGGGGCGTTGCCCCATTTTCCTCATTAGCCCAGCCTTGCCCTCTGCCCCATGGACCCAGCAAGCCGCCACCCGCCCCGCGTCAGGGCTGGTCACCGAGCCAGACGCAAACAAGCTGCATTGCTCCCTGCTGGGCCAAACCGGACCCGGTCCCTCCCTCAACGCGCCCTGGGCCAGATCCACTGACCCACACACCTTCCTGGGCCAGATCCCCCCTCGCCACTCCCTGGCTGTTCCCTGAGCCAGCCCCACCCACCCCGCTGCTTGGTGTGGGGCAGGCAGGTCTGGCACCCTCCCGCCCAGCGCCCGTGGGCCGGCCCGTGGCAGGGGGCCATGGTGCCGTTCACACACAGGCGCTGTTGCTGTTGCTGTTGCTGTTGCTGTGGCTGTGGCTATGGCCGCCCTGAGCCCTGGAGGCAAAGCCCAGCTGTACAGGGCACTGGCTGCCAGGCCGGGGGGAGCTGCCCAGACAGGCCGGAAGCTGCAGACCAATCCTGGGCATGAGGCTGGGGACGCGCCCCGAGACCCCTGTTGTCCAGCCGCCGGACGCAGCATCTGCCCCCCCGTGCCGGCCTTGCCCAGCAGGGGCAGTGCCTGGGGGGCAGGGCCGTGCGCGTGGCTCTTGGATACGCAGCGTTCCCTGAGCTACCGCAGGAGGCACCAGTTCAAAAGTCGCTCGGTAGGCCTCTCGGCGGAGCACATTAGCAGCAAATAAATACCATTTATCTTGGGGTGGTGAGCACAAGCCCATTCACCTGTCGCAGCCCCACGATTGATGCTGTGTCAATAGTAAAGGCTTGTTTCCTGCCACGCCGGCCTGCGCACACCCTGCACCTGCCCTGTGCACAGGTCCCAAGCAGGCGTGCCCCTCGCCACGCCAGGCCAGCCTGCCCAGCCCCTCCGCATGGGCCAGCGCCCAGGGGCTGCGTTGGCCTGTGCTCCAAGCCGCAGCCGGCCTTGCCCTGGGCCGTGCTGCATGGGGAAACGTGCCACGTGGGCCATGCATGGCCACGTGTACAAAGGCGCCACGTCCCCGTGTAAACACACAGGCTGCTTCTACAGCCCCAACCACAGATGCTGACCCAGCAAACCCAGGCTGGGGCGCAGGTGCCCCAGAATGGCAGGTGGTGCCTGGGAGGGTTGGGCCATGGCTGTCGCGCCGTCATTGCCAGGCCAGGCACTGCAGCAGGGTGACGGCCCGGCAGGAAGGGCTGCTACAGCTGGAGAAGGCCGCAGGCCTGACTTTAGGTTCCACCCCCACAAGCTGTTTGGTCCCTGAGGTAGCGAAAAGGACAAATGGCGGGTGGCAGGGGGTTGGGTGTCACTGCACTGGCCACGCCCAGGTGTGTGTGGGGGGGGGGGGGGGGGGGGTGTCCCGCCAGGTGCTGATCCTGGGCTCCCCGATTGCGAACCCACACGTGTGCCCGACGCTTTGCGCCAGCAAACAGCCCATCCCGACAAGCTGCCCCCCGCCACGGGCACGAGCCAATGAGAGGCCAGCGGTGAGCAAACGGGCGCGGCGTCCCGGGGAGGAACTCACTAGTGCTAAGGTGCTCGTGGCATCTCATAGTGGTCAGCATGGCGGGGGGGGGGGGGCAGCACAGACCAGCTGCCATGACCCAGAGCCTCAAGGGGACAGACCCCCACAGAACACCAGCAGCGCCCTCCACCCCCCCCCCCCCCCCCCCCCCCGTGCCTGGCAGCAGCACAGCCCAGTGCAGTGCGAGCCCCAGAATCTCCATGCAATGCACCCCCAAGACAGCACCACAGCATGCCCCCCCAACGCCACAGCATGGCCCCCCAACGCCACAGCATGCCCCCCCCAACGCCACAGCATGGCCCCCCCAACGCCACAGCATGCCCCTCTGCAATCCCAATGCCATGGCCTGGCCCCATGCAAACCCCCCCAATGCCATGGCATGGCCCCCCACATGGCTGCCCTCATGACCCCCCCCCAATGCCATGGCATGGCCCCCCACATGGCTGCCCTCATGACCCCCCCAATGCCATGGCATGGCCCCCCACATGGCTGCCCTCATGACCCCCCCAATGCCATGGCATGGCCCCCCACATGGCTGCCCTCATGACCCCCCCAATGCCATGGCATGGCCCCCCCCACATGGCTGCCCTCATGACCCCCCCCCAATGCCATGGCATGGCCCCCCCCACATGGCTGCCCTCATGACCCCCCCAATGCCATGGCATGGCCCCCCACATGGCTGCCCTCATGACCCCCCCAATGCCATGGCATGGCCCCCCCCACATGGCTGCCCTCATGACCCCCCCCCAATGCCATGGCATGGCCCCCCCCACATGGCTGCCCTCATGACCCCCCCCCAATGCCATGGCATGGCCCCCCACATGGCTGCCCTCATGACCCCCCCCAATGCCATGGCATGGCCCCCCCCACATGGCTGCCCTCATGACCCCCCCAATGCCATGGCATGGCCCCCCCCACATGGCTGCCCTCATGACCCCCCCAATGCCATGGCATGGCCCCCCACATGGCTGCCCTCATGACCCCCCCCCAATGCCATGGCATGGCCCCCCACATGGCTGCCCTCATGACCCCCCCAATGCCATGGCATGGCCCCCCACATGGCTGCCCTCATGACCCCCCCCAATGCCATGGCATGGCCCCCCCCACATGGCTGCCCTCATGACCCCCCCAATGCCATGGCATGGCCCCCCCACATGGCTGCCCTCATGACCCCCCCCCCCAATGGCATGGCCCCGCTGCACAATCCCCTCAACACCATGGCATGGCCCCCATGGCACCGCCCAGCCCCACCCCAATACCACCTTGCAGCCCGCCCCTGAACACCCCCGACTCTGCAGTGACCCCCCCAGAAGCCACAGGCCCTACAATGAGCCCCCCCCCCCACACACAGCCAGGCTCCTGGCAGCACAGGACCCCCCCGCCCCCCCCAGCTGAACGATGGGCCAGGCACGCTCTTTACCCGGCACTGGGGGTGGGGCAGCCCCAGGGTCTGCATTGCGGGAGGGCCCCATCAGGGCGCAGGCTGAGGCCGGTGGCAGGGAGACTTAAGGGCCCCACGAGCCTGGCCCCGGTTGTGCCAAGCCCTGCTCCCCAGGGGCCCCAGCGCGGCTCCCTGGCCTGGAGGAATCCCGCCCCAGCGGGCTCTGGTGCTGGGCGGCTGGCTCCGTGCACGGCGCCCTCGGCGGGGACACAGCCCCGTACAGGAGGCGCGAGATGCCCCGCCCGTTGGCCTGCACCCTCTCCCCCGTCCCCCTGGCACCCCGGCTGCCAGACCCCACAGCCAGGCGACGGGCGGCGAGGGGCCGGCCCTGCCCAGCAGACACGGTGGCAGCCATAGCACAGGCCCTCGGCCGGCCCCAGGCTGAGCACAGCTCCTGCCTCTTTACTGGGGTGCCTGGCTGGCTGGAGGCAGCACCCCCTTTCCTTTGTGTGCCAGCTCGGGACCAGGCTTCCCCACAGAATGAAGAGGGGCCGGGGCAGCCCTGGGGCGCAGGTGGGGCCCGCCAAAGAAGTCCCAGTGTGCCCGGGGAGCGGCAGGCCGGCTGGAAGCCTCTTACCAGGGTGCCAAGAGCAGCATCCCGCTCTGGTGCCTAGCCAGGAACACGGGCGCGCTGGTAGGTAGAGAAGCCCCGCCCAGGAATATGGGGCTCCCCTGCAAACCCCTCCAGCCGGCAGGGTCTTGGGGCTCCTGGCCGCCCGGCCAGGAGCTGGGGCTCTGCTCTGCAGAGGACGCCGGCGGGATATTTTTTTTTGACATTTTCTAAGCTGGCCGGTGGGCTGACAATTTTTAATGTACTAACTGCCTGGTCCAGTGAGCTGATTAATTGGTGCTGGAGCGATCAATACAAAACAGAAAATTAAAACAATTTTAAAGTGATTAAGTAGTTTAACACCTGTCTGCCGCCACGTCAGCGCTGGGAGACAAATAAAGCAGGTGGCAAAGGGCCTCCTGCAGCCAGGGAGAGTGACAAATAGCAGCTGTAGCCAGCCTGTCCCAGCCCACAGCCTCTGCCTCCGCCCTGCCAGCAGGGCCGGCTCTGCCCCACAGCCCCTGCGCTGCCAGGGAGGGTTCACTCGCCCACCGCCCTGCTCATGTCTCCAAGCCAGGTGGCACGAGGAGGCAGAAACCTGCAAACCCCCTCCCCCCAGACTCCCAGGCATCGACTGGACACTGCCACAGCTGCACCTGGCCTGGCCTGCACCGGGGCGCCAGGGCCAGTCTCCCACCTCGGCACAGGACTCATGGGGCCAGCAAGCGATCCAATGGACGGAGAGTCGCTCCCCTGAAAAACCTAGTCCCCCCTTCTGTTCCCTGGGGCCCTGCTTCCTGTACCATGCACTGCTCGCCCTAGGGAGCTCAGCCTGCTGCCGCCCTGCGCTGCACACTGCCCGGTCCAGCCTGGCGCTGACACCCTAGTGCTGTGGGGATGCCTGCCTAGGCACAGACAGGGCACTGCTATGCAGAAGCTCACAGCACTTGCATCTGAGCCAGGCACTGCACTGGGGAAGCTCACAGCAAGCTGCAGGCCTCTCTCCTGGCACTTGCTGGCTCCTCCCGTCCCTCCGGATCCAACGCCGCAGCAGCGTCTGTGCTTGGCCTGCAGCCCTCAGAGCGGGGTGGCAGGACTCAGAGCAGAGCCCTGACCCAGACAGGCCCCGGCCGGCCGGGCTGTGGGTGTACAAGGAGACTGTTTGCGGGTGCTGAGCACGGGCAGGCCGCCCTGGCAGGCAGATGGATGGTGTCTCCACTTCAATTCCACATCCCTTTTCTCCCAGACAAACCCCGTCGGATTTTCATAAATCAAAGCGCCACGCTGTTTAATAAAAATTTATTGACTTACAAGTGATTATTTATCAAAAGGCCATTAATAGCAGCCCCGGGAATGATGTGCTGCGGGGTGGTGCAGGGAGACTAATAGGAAATCAATGCTGGCAGCAGGGCAGAATGCAGACGAGGGGCCGAACGCCCCTGCGCCTGCCTCCCCGCTGCTGCACCAGCCAGAGCCGGCAGCGGCGCCTGGTGGGCCGCCCAGAGCACCCCTGTTTATTTATCGCTTACAAATGAAATGATCGATACTTTTAATCTAGAGCTAAATTTATTAACTTTCCCATCGGAGAGAGACGTATTGACTGGGGCCACGGGCAGGGGGAGCGCGGCAAGATGGATGGAGCCTGGCCCGGACACAGCTCGCCTGCCGGGCCTGCCCAGGCAGCAGGAGGGCACAGCCAGGCCGGCCAAGCGGCTCTCAGCCTGGGCAGACACTGGCAGCAGCGGGGAGCGGAGGGAAGGACCCCCCAACATCGCCCCATCCTGTCCCCTGCTGACCCAAGGGAGAGCCCCTCCCTGTGAGAGCCCATGTGAGCTAGGGGTGGCTGTCAGCGCTGCGGTGCCCGGGAACCGCCTGGCTAAGAGGGCACACTGCAGCTCAGCGGGCCCCAGCGCCCCTCCAGCCGCCCACTGCCCGGCCCAGCTCTACCCAAGAGGAGCAGGAGCCTGCGAGCAGGCACTGGCCCCAGGCCACACCCTGCAGGCCTACCAGACCCAGGCGTGGGCCCCAGGGCTGGAATTGTAGGGGGACAGGCCAGACCGAGGGGTGCAGCTGGGGGGAGCGCAGGCTTTGTTCATCCCCCCCCCTCCTCCCCACCCTGGGGCAGGGCTCTGGCCCTTGGGGAAAGGGCACCCCCTGCAGGCCCTGCCCAGCACAGGCAGCCAAGGGCGAGTGCCTCAGGCAACAAGGCCCGCGAGAGGGTCTTAGGGAAAGAGCCAGTGAGGCTTCTGCTCTGGCAGGCTTGGTGGGGCACCTGTCAGCAGAGGGCCCAAGCAGCCCCCGAGGGCCCTGCCCCTCCCTGTAGTGCAGGGCAGAGCCAGTCCCCTAAACCCTCCAGCTACCTGGGCTGTGGCTTACTCCAACCCCCACGACACAGGCAGCTGGATGGGGCAGTGACCAGACATCTGCTAGGAGGGGCTTTGTCTTCCATTCCCCCGCCCAGCCCTGCCAAACCAGCGTCCCGACTGCTCTCACTTGTGGCCCCCTCACCTGAGCTCCTGCTGACCCCTCCTGATGCACAGGCACCCTGGGGACCCCGTACACTGGCTCCAAGGGGGTGGCAGGTGCTCACTCAGAGCCTGGGATGCAGGGCTGGTGCCTAAGCCTCTTTGCCTTGCAGCATGGCAAGAGGGGCTGGAGGAACCCCGCCGAGCCCAAACGCCTGGTGGCTCCCGGGGCTGTTCCTACCCAGCGGTTGCAGCCCCTTGCCTGCAGCAACCTGGTGCCTTCCCTCGTGCAGCGTCCGCCCGGGTGCTGGAGCAGAGCCCTCTCTGTGCTCCATGGAAAGGCCAGAGTGAGGGGGAGGGGCTGGCCCTGGCCCTGGCCCAGCGGGAACCAGCACCCAGCACTGCCAGGCCTGCCCTTGGAGCTCTAGGCCCCCACTGCCGGTGGTATCACTGCAGGGGCAGAGGGAGGCGAATGGGGCTGTGGGCAGCCTCCCCGGAAGGCCGCTGGTGCAGCACAGCACAAAGGGAGAACAGCCCCCAGGGCGCACAGAGCCAGAGCCCACCCCAAGCTCTCCTGGGGGGCAGAGGGAATGGCTCTAAGGTGCATCCATAGCTCAGAGGACCCGCACCCCCGGGACCAGCCGCTGCAGTGGAGCCAGCACTTCGACCCGTAACTTCCACCTGGCACTTGCCAGCAGCCTCAGCCCAGCGGGGAATTTATCCAGAGCACATGGCCAGGCTGCCAGCTAGGGGGCTGGTGCCTGGTGAGCAGGGCAGCACTTCTTTCCCCCAGGGAGCTGGGCTCCTAGCCGTGCAAGAGGCCCTGTGGCCGGGCAGCCTGGACTGCCCGCTCAGAGCAGAGGGGAAAGGGCTGTAGTACAGCCTGACTGATGGCTCCACAAGCTGGACGTCTGTGCCCACGGTACTCCAGGGAGCAGCCCTCGCCCCCAGCCAGCTGCAGGCTGCTCTCCGCCCCCGGAAGTGCTCATGCCAGCTGGCTCCCAGTTCCACGCCCTTTCCACATGATGCCATGGGCAGTGAAACGCCTGATACACTTGACCCCAGAACTGGTCACGTGTGTGGGGCTGCAAGAGAGGAGGGCAGGAAGGCAGCAGGTACAGGAGACTGGCAGCCCGTGCTCTGGGCGGGGGGTGAGTGTGCACACACCTCCCCTCCCTGCAAGGCCTGGTACAGACACAGGGCCTCAGCCTCACCAGCAGCTTCCCTTCCTGCGCCCCACTGCCCAGGGAAGAAGATACGTGCACCACCCCAGTGCTAGAGCAGGGTCCCTCTCCACCCTGGCTTCCCCCAGAGGTTTGAGTTGGAGGGAGGGCATGGACACACCCTTCAGGGCTCCCCAGGGGATTCCTGGGGGGACCCCACTGTGCAGCACCTGGGCACAGAGCAACGTGCCCAAGCTGGGCAGCTCAGAGACGCCATTCAGGAGCGTCTAAGGGACCAGCATACAAGGTCCCTTCCTGCCGTCAAGGCACCTGTGGGAGCAGGGAGCCTCTCCTGGCAGAAGCCTGGCCCAGAGCGACCCCCCTCAGCCCCACACACCACGGCACAACTGTCGGTGTCCGTTTAATGCTGGCCCTGCAACGGGCTGAGCTGTAACAGTAACGAGAAGGCGTCTTTGCCGGCAGCCACTCAGGGCCGCAGGCAGCGCGGTGCCTCTGGGGCAGAGCCAGAGGGTGGAGTAGAGGGCGGAGCAGCCCATGTCCGAGGGTACATGGCTCCCGAGGGCCCGGGGCAGCACTGGAGGCAGAGAGCTCAGGACCGGCTCCGGTTCTCGTGGTTGCCCACGAGCGTCTTGCTGTAAAGTTTCTGCTGCTCCTCCTTGAACGTGTCCTTCACCTTCTCCCTCTTCAGACCCCCGTCCCTGGGGAGAGAGTGGGGTGATCAGACTCAGTCACTGGGTTGCCCCAACCAGGAGTACGTCTCAGACCAGCTGTCCTCACTTTCCAGCCACTCAGCCTCCAGGCTCTGCTGTGCTCGGACCCCACAGCAGCCGAGGGGCCGGGCGGCTCAGCCACTGGCTGAGAGACTTTGGTTCTCAGCCTCTGACGCCCTCCCCGGCAGCACCCAAGGGAGAGTGTGTGTAGCAGCAGGGTGCCCCTGCAAACTGGCATGCGAGAGAAAGCACATACAGCATGACGGGGTACTGCCAGGGCAGGCTCAGCACATAGAATCATAAGACTGGAAGGGACCTCGAGAGGTCATCGAGTCCAGCCCCCTGCCCTCAAGGCAGGACCAAGCTCCGTCTACACCATCCCTGACAGATGTCTATCTAACCTGTTCTTAAATATCTCCAGAGAGGGAGATTCCACCACCTCCCTTGGCAATTTATTCCAATATTTGACCACCCTGACAGTTAGGAATTTTTTCCTAATATCCAATCTAAACCTCCCCTGCTGCACTTTAAGCCCATTACTCCTTGTCCTGTCCTCAGAAACCAAGAGGAACAAATTTTCGCCTTCCTCCTTGTGACACCCTTTTAGATATTTGAAAACCGCTATCATGTCCCCCCTTAATCTTCTTTTTTCCAAACTAAACAAGCCCAGTTCATGAAGCCTGGCTTCATAGGTCATGTTCTCTAGACCTTTAATCATTCTTGTTGCTCTTCTCTGTACCCTTTCCAATTTCTCCACATCTTTCTTGAAATGTGGCGCCCAGAACTGGACACAGTACTCCAGCTGAGGCCTAACTAGTGCAGAGTAGAGCGGCAGAATGACTTCACGAGTTTTGCTTATAACACACCTGTTGATACAACCTAGAATCATATTTGCTTTTTTTGCAACAGCATCACACTGTTGGCTCATATTCAACTTGTGGTCCACTATGACCCCTAGATCCCTTTCCGCCATGCTCCTTCCTAGACAGTCGCTTCCCATCTTGTATGTATGGAACTGATTGTTCCTTCCTCAGTGGAGCACTTTGCATTTCTCTTTATTAAACCTCATCCTGTTTACCTCTGACCATTTCTCTAACTTGCTACGGTCATTTTGAATTATGTCCCTATCCTCCAAAGAAGTTGCAACCCCACCCAGTTTGGTATCATCTGCAAACTTAATAAGCGTACTCTCTATCCCAATATCTACATCATTGATGAAGATATTGAACAGTACGGGTCCCAAAACAGACCCTTGAGGAACTCCACTTGTTATCCCTTTCCAGCAGGATTTAGCACCGTTAACAACAACTCTCTGACTACGGTTATCCAGCCAATTATGCACCCACCTTATCGTGGCCCTATCTAAGTTATATTTGCCTATACATGCTGCTCCAGGCAGGGCTGTGGCCACCTGCCCTTCCCAGGAGCCCCCGAAAACGCTACCACGCCCCTGCAGGGGTCAGCAGACCCGTGTGCCCTCAGCGCCCACCCAATGCACTGCACTTAGGAGCTTAGCCCCTGAACCAGGCAGGGGTGCTCTGCTTCTGACTCACCACAGCAGATCCACAAGGCCTCCCTGCCGGGCGATTGCTGACTTCACCCGGTTGGCAAACTGGACAGCGTCCTCCTCGGGCTGTGGGAGAGCAGAGCTGTTCAGTACAAGCGGCCCAGCCCCCTCCCCACTCCAGGCATGGCACAGCCCTCACCCACCTGCCTGCTCATGGGGGGCAGGTACCAGACGCTGCACACGATGGCCCAGCTGGTCATCATCCGCAGCAGGTAGGTCACCATCCCGTACTTGCTGCTGTTCCAAAAGGCATCTCCAAACTGCGGGTCGTACTGCAGAGGGGGAGAGCCCGTGAGACCCACAGCAAGGCTGGTGGAGGTGTCCCCCTCATGCCTGGCCCCAGGCAGGCCCACACTGCCCAGACTACAGGCACAGCCAGATCTTGGCTTCCCCACACCCAGACTCACCAGGCAAGGCCCAGAGATCCAGGACCTCCTCCCTACTGCCCATGACTCCAAGCTAGACCAGGCCCTGGTGCAGGGAGCTGGGCCTGTGCCCTCTGCCTCCCCCTCAGCCCCCTGGGAAGAGCCTGGTATCCTCAGCACCCAGCAAGGCACCTAGTGGGGTAGGCTACACGCAGCCCAGCCAGGAGCCCCCCTCACCTTGATGGCTACCGGATAGACTGTGGCTCCAATTTCAAAGCTTCCCTTCTTGAACATCATCACGGAGGTGTTGTTGATGCAGGTGCCTGTGGAGAGAGGAGCGTAGCCCCTGTGAGCACACCCCGGAGCCCTGGCTGGGGCTTCTCAAGGACCCTTCCACGGGCTTTCCTGCTGCCCAGCGCCCAGCCCTGGCGAGGGCTCACGCGGCCAGGCTGAGGGTGTGGGCCACTGCCTTGCCCCAGAGGATGGGGTGTGATGCGGCCGGTCTGCAACTCACCTTCTGGGAAGATGAGGATGGGCAGTTTGCTCTTGTCCTGGACGTGCTCCGTCAGCCTGCAGGGAAGACAGTCACCGACTGGCATGGCGCCCTGGGGCCGCCCTGACCAGCCATTAGCCTCCAGGCGGCAGCGTGCGTGAAACGCCCCTGGAATGGGACAGCTCCCAGGCTCCCGAGAGCCACCTGGGAACCCAAGCCCACCCCTGGATAGCTGTCTGGGGCAGGCCCTCCCTCCCCCGCTGGGAGAACGCGCTCAGCCGCTGTCCTACCTTTTGGCCACGAGGTGGCGATCTTTGACCTCAGAGCGTTCGAACCAGACGTGGGGACACGCCTTCACCACAGCCCTCTGGATCATGCCCATGAGGCCCCCGTGGATCTGACCCACCTAAGCCAGAGGAAGACGACTCCTGTTACAGCCTTGGATGCAGGAGTCCAAGCAGCTCCCAGCCAGACCCCCGCTGCCCAGCAGGGTGCCCTGCTCCTCTCCGGGGGCTGTGGGGAAAGCCACCCTGGGGCGGGAGAATGTGCCAAAGTTGCCAGAGGGGGAGTCTGGAAGGATCCCAAACCCCCTCTCACCTTCAGGGCAGCCAGGCTGAGATGGCAACCAGCCCAGCCCCCAGCGCAATGGCCAGTAGCCTGGGGCCTCGGCAAGCTGTGAGCCCCCACACCAGAGCGGTACAGGCCTCAGCAGCTGGGTGCCCCGGGGTGGCCAGTCCCCGCCGGACAATTAGCCAGAGAGGGGCTGTACACAGGCAGCGCTGGGCAGCCAGTGCCAGGCAGTCAGCCAGAGAGGGGCTATGCTGGGCAGCCAGACCCAGGCCCCGACAAGCCCACGCGCTTTGCCAACCCCCACCCCCAGGCAGCACCGTGGCCTGCTCCGGGCCCAGCCCTCACCATGGCGTAGTAGCCGTCACTGGCCAGGATGATCACGTCAATGGGGGAGGTGTGATTAGCCACGCAGATGCCTCCGTTCCGGGGCCTGTTTTCCCTGAACAGAACACAAAGCCAAGACGGACGACATGGAAACAGCCTAGCCCGGCCTAGCCTGAGCCGGGGAGAGCAGTGGCTGGGGAGGCCCTTACCGGTCATGGTAGGTGATGATGGCAGTGAGGGCGCGCACGCAGATCCGGTAGCACATCAGGTGAACGTGCTTGCTCAGGAACTCCTTCCACCTGCCGGGGCAGAACAGAGCTTGTTCCCCAGCCGCACAGACCGTGCAGGTGAGACAGTGCATGTGCTGTGCTGGGGGATCTGGGACACAGGGCGGACAGCGACCTGAGAGCCCTCCACGAGAAGGGCCAGCGACTCCCCCACCCTCTGCCTCCAGGAGCAGAGGCATTTGTAAGCGCTCCAACCCAGTTCCGCTGGCCCCACCCCACCCCATCCGCCAGCCAGCCCCAAGCCAAGAGACAGAGTGAAACTGCTCAGCTAAGCTGGGCCCTGGTCTGCTCCTTTCAGTGAGGCTGCTGCACAGGGGCTGTGCTGTGTGTCCCACAGCCACTGAGGCATACATCTCCCCCGCCTGCCCACAGCCGGGCCAACTCACCTTCCATTGGGCAAATATCCCACCACTGTGGTGCCAACCACCAACAAGCTGATGCCTGTGAAGGCCAGGGCGATCCTGCAGGAGGGAGAGGGATGTTACAGGCTGGCCAATGAGCTCCATGCACCCAGGGATGGAAGCCTTGCCTCTCAATGGAGCCGCTGCAGACTGGGGGTCCCTCTAGGTCCTCGTGCTACCAAGAGGGCCCAGCTGAGACAGCTGCAGAGAGGATGGACTGAAGGGAGTGCAGGGGACTTCCTGGGACCCCCAGCCCCACCACTGCTCTAACCTCTAGGCCCCACTCTTCTCCCAGAGCAGAAGGCAGAGGCCATCAGCGGAAGCAAGCAATGTGCCAGGCAGTGCAGTGCTGGGAGGCCTCTGGGCGCTCCTCACCTGAGTGGCAGCAGGAAGCAGTACCGGATGAGCACGCCCAGCCCCCACAGCACCGTGAGGCGCAGGCTGATGTACTGGAAGTTGTAGTTGGTCCGGCTGAGCAAGTTCCAAGACTCCAGCTCCTCAGCGGAGAACCGCTTGGTCACCTCATCATCCATGATGGTCTCGATGCCCTTGCGGCAGAAGTAGAAGATGTCGGAGAGCTCGAACTCGGGCGCGTCCAGGGCTTTGCTGCTGCCGCTCCGGCGGATCTCTTTGATCTCCTCCTCCAGGGACGTGGGCTCCTTTGCAATGATACCTGCGCCACGGGTGGGCAGGGGTTCCAGTGAGGGCAGCTTGACAGGCCTGTCTACCTGCAGGGGGGCCAGCCGACCTGCGCATGGCCCACCCACCCACCGGGGGGCCAGCCGACCTGCCCACGGCCCACTCTCCCATCCATCTGCCCCACCCACCCACCGGGGGGCCAGCCGACCTGCCCACGGCCCACTCTCCCATCCATCTGCCCTACCCTCCCACAGGGGGGCCAGCCAACCTGTCCCCAACCCACTCTCCCACCCACTGGGGGGCCAGCCAACCTGCGCACGGCCCACTCTCCCATCCATCTGCCCCACCCACTCGCCGGGGGGGCCAGCCGACCTGCGCACGGCCCACTCTCCCATCCATCTGCCCCACCCACTCACCGGGGGGGCCAGCCAACCTGCGCACGGCCCACTCTCCCATCCATCTGCCCCACCCACTCACCGGGGGGGCCAGCCGACCTGCGCACGGCCCACTCTCCCATCCATCTGCCCCACCCACTCACCGGGGGGGCCAGCCAACCTGCGCACGGCCCACTCTCCCATCCATCTGCCCCACCCACTCACCGGGGGGGCCAGCCGACCTGCGCACGGCCCACTCTCCCATCCATCTGCCCCACCCACTCACGGGGGGGCCAGCCGACCTGCCCACTCTCCCATCTATCTGCCCCACCCTCCCACAGGCGGGCCAGCCAACCTGTCACCAACCCACTCTCCCACCCACTGCCCACAGGCAGGATCAGCCCTGGGCTCTGCCCTAGACATGAGACCCCCCCAGACATCCATCCCACCCCCATGTGGCCACAAAGACCCAGAGCTGCTGATGGGAGGGGCTGGCAGGCCCTCACCATTCACATAGGGCTTGTACAATGGGTGTTTCTTCTCCTTGGCGCCACGCTCTATCCGCAGCGTCGCCCACTGAAAGAGACAAGGTGAGCCGATTCTAAGCCCCGGCTGTGGGGACAGAGGGGTACTCCACACAGGCTGGGCAAGCCCCAGGCGGCCAGGCGGGACGGCATTGCCTATGAGAGGGCGCCGGTCACGGTGGCACGGCCAGGCGCAGAGCACGGGGAAGCATTTGCTTTGGGTGCTGGGTTACCGGAGGGACACCCTCAGAGCCGAAGCATTTGAGAGCAGAGCAACCCCTCTCCCGGAGCCGGGTGGTCCGCAGCACCTTGCCCAGCCCGAGAGAGTGGCCTGCTGCCTTCCGGCAGTCCCGGGCACTCTGCTGCTCCCTTAGCAGGGGGCCCTTGGCTGGACTCCATGTGGACTCTGATCACTTGCTCTGGCCGCTGGGCGGGGGTCTCCAGCACAGGGTGAGCAGGTGACCAACCTGGCACGGTCCTCCTGCATCTCATCTCCTCCCTCCTGGGATCAGAGGCTGCATTTCAAGGTTACTGATGCAACCAGCCAGCCAATAGCGCGAGGGGCTGGGACCCCTCCCTCCTCCCTCCTCCCACTAAGCTAACAGCTGCGGCTACTTCTCTGCAGGGCTGCTCATGGCCAACCGGACCGAACAGTCGCCAGGCAGCTGTCTGACAGCTACTGCCAGAGTCAGTGCCCACATCACCCTTATTCACAGAAATCTCCCCCTCGGCTGCTTCCCAAGGGCATCAGACAAACACACAGGCTGGATTTCCAGGCGGTCAGCCTGCCCTCCACGGAGCCGTCTCGATAGCGAGTCTGGGAAGGGTTCGATTCTGCTCCGAATGGCTATTTCACCGCACGCACGCAACCATGGGAAAAATAATCCCACATGACTGCTAAGCAGAGGAGAAAAGGCTGCTTGAGAGCCTACGAGATTTGCTGTGTAAACTCTGACGTGATACTGACGAGCTGTGTTTGAACCCTTCCACAGCTCCATCTCAAATCTCTAGTCCACTGTCATTCGGTAACTGGCCCCCGCAATTTTCCATAAGAGTGAACATTTAAATGGAGGCAAATTTAAAAACGCTCAAAAATGAACAGAATTCTCTCCAACCTGTCTCATCCCGGAAAGCAAACTGTGCACACCGACTCCAGGGTCCGTTCCCCTCCCCTCTCTCCCAGCAGGGGCAGGTGCTGGCTACGAGGGGAGCTCCCAGCTATGCCAGCCCCCTCCCGTCTCTCCCACAGGGAGGAGGCAGGGCTGGCTGTGGGGGGAGCTCCCAATACGCCAGCCCCCCAGCAGGCTGTGAGGAGGGAGGACTGGACAGGAAGTACTGGGATAATGGCAGGAAGTGGTGCTGTGGCAGCCTTTGGAGAGGGTCTGGTCTGAGTTCAATCCTTTTGGCCAAGCTTTGGGGCAGGGCCCTTGCAGAGTTCTGATCGCACCCACTGAGCTGGCAGCCCTGAACCAGCCCTAGGCCCTGAAGGGCTGGGGGAGAACTTCATGGCCAGGCAGACTCGTCCAAGGGCAGCCTCTGGTCCCAGGAGCTGAATCCTCCCACACAACTGGCTAGTTACATGACAGAGCCCCACCTTCCCCATGCGAGTAAGGGACTGGATGGGCCTGGACAGAGAATGACCTGGCTGCTCCCAGAGCCTGCAGGGCTCACCCTGGAGCCCCGTCGCCCCAGGGCAGCACGGCCACAGAGCTCCGCTTCTCTGCATGGAACGTTGCTACCAAGCAGCCTTGGCCTCCTCCTGGGAGCGCGGCAGAGCCCACGCCTGCACGGATCCTGTCTCGCAGGAGGCCCCAGCCCTAATGCAGCCAAGGGCAGGCAGGAACAATCTAGAAAATTCCACTTGGCATCTGAGGGCTACTGGCTGCCCCTCAGAGGCTGCAGTTCTGGAATCAGCCCCAGCTCCACACTGGCAGCAGGCCCCAGTGCCAGCCTGTTTCCTTGGGTAGGCGAGCAGATGGCAGCACAGACCACAGAGCATGTGGGCCAGGGCCCCTGCACAGCGGAGCGCCCAGCTGACACCCAGCTTCCTTCACTCATCTGTGTGTTCAAGAAGAGATGCTGCTGTTGCTGCCCCAGCCCTCCCCACCCCCAGGAATGAGGCACCTGCTCCTCCCCTGCTCCCCTTGGTCTCCCCCTCCCCGCCCCCCACTGAGATGTTCTTGAGAGGTGCTGACATCATTGACTCACCCAAAGGGGACAGACTGGGGCACTTGTTTACAAGGGCTCTGTCCTCAGCATGGGGGCACTTTGGAATGATCTAGGGAGCTGGATTTGGCTCGATAACGGAGTGTGGCAGATATGCTGGAGCCACTCCAAGGGCCCCTTCCCCCCAGGAGGTTTCTTGCACTACCAACAGCCCAGCCCTCAGTCAGCACCCCACACCAGGGACAGGGACACCCCCTACTCAAAGGCACATGCCCCTGCCAGGGATTTCCCCCAGGCTCATGAACAGGGCTCAGAGCACCCAAACTCCCCCGCAGGACAGCCCAGAGGCAGGACTCACCCGGAAAATCTTTAAGAGTGTTTTCATGTAAATCCTACGGATGCCAAAGGAGACCCCGAAAATGGCTGGCACGATGATGAAAACCAGCAGCAGCGTGAAGAGCACGGTCAAGGAGATCCCCAGCAGGTTAACAACCAGGCTGTCAAAGGGGAGCAGGAGGAACATGATGGAGGGTCCAGGCAGGGCCAAAGCCCAGCGACCCTGAGGCAGGAGAGAAGGGGTCTCCAAAGTGATCAGCCAGTCCTGCTACTCAGCGGCAGTTCCATGCATGCTCCGAGTCCCCAGCTGATCACGGACTCCATTCCAAAGTTCACATCCTTTTCTAGCAGCCCCCGGGAGAGGAATGTGAGGGAACCAAGCAAGGGGACGGTCAGGTGAGACGGCGGCTTGGGGGTCAGCACGGTCTGCGAGTGGCACTGGAACAAGGCAGCTGTGGGACTGGGGACTCCCCTCGGGGCCCACCAAACAAGTCTTGCTGCAGGCCGACCCCTGAGGGGCCTGGCAGCGGAATCCCCTTTGGCTTGCTCAGAGCAGGAAAGGTCTCGTCACAGGGGTGAGGTGGGCTCCATCCCTGCTCCTGCATTGGGGGAGCTCCAGGGTGCCTACTGCCTTTGCCACCGGGTGCCTCTCACGCCGACTGTAACAAGTGTCATTCTGGAGTCCTCTGGCAGCCGCCCACGCTGGAGTCCTCGCGGAAAGGGACGGTGCCTCCGCCCCTGTGAGGGCCCCCAAGCTGCGAGCTGCCTTCTTGGCAAGAGAGCTCCTCACATGCCACCACAGCTAGGGGAGGCAAGAACAAACAGAGTCAGGCCAATCAGGGGTGAGGCGTCAAGGCAGAGGGTCTCCTGAGGTCTGGGAGCAGCAAGGGCAGGGTTCCGGAGCCTGCAGGATCTCACTGCTGCCTCCCACTGGCAGTACAGTGCAAGGCGCTGGGAAGAGCCCTGCATTTCCAGGCCAGATCTGCAATTCAGATCAGCACAGGAGCCTTGCTTGCCCTGGGTCGCTGCAGAAGGCTGGTGTGTCTCCAGAGAACAGGAGCAATTGGAGTGAGGGACAGCCTCCCTGCTGACACAGTTTATCCCTCAGCACCTCCATCCTGAGGGCTCTCCCAGCACTTTATTAGCTGCACTTAGGGCCCACTGCCTCTCCACTGAACCCTGCCTCTTGGGGTGGGGCTTGCCAACTGTTTGACTCAACTGTTGATTACTCAAGTGAAGTAATCCCGCAGAGAGAATTAAAGGAGGCTAAACATGATTATCTGACCTGGAACTGGTCAGGACACTGCAACCAAAACCAAGGTCTGCGTCTTCGCATTACATCTCGCTGAGAGACGTCCCAGGTGTACAGCATCCTTTGTACCACCATGCTGGGGCACCAGCTCCGGTCCCACTCCACTCATCACTGGGGAGTGGTGAGGGAGGTTCCACTCCACCTACCACCCTGGCCTGACCCTGAGATACTCAGCGACTGAGGGGCACCCAGTCAGCTCTGCTGGTGCGAAGTGAGGGGCACCCAGTCAGCTCTGCTGGAGGAATCATTCCCGGCAGCAGGAGAGCCCTCCCTTCCCCTTTCAGGCAACCTCTAGCCCCATCTTGGCTCCCCTGCTGCTTCCCACAGCACACTGGGGGCTCTGGCTGCTGGCCCAGCACCACTGTACCGGGCACAGCTAAGAGCATCCCGAGTGCTTCATGGAAACCACGTGCCAATAAACCCTGCTTCCCAGAGATACTCTGCTCCCCAACACCTGGCTCCCCAGGTCAAACCCCTCATGCACCAAACCCAGGAACCCCACCTGGCAAACTAACCAGTCCCCCAGCCAGCCTACCCACGGCCACGGGAAGGGGCCTGGGATGGAGAAGAGAAAGAATGAATAGGACTTACCCCTGCCCTGGCCTAATGGCCCAGTTCAAGTCAGGCCCTGGCAATAACCAGAAGCACGAGGCACAGCACAAGGCAGCCCTATTCAGCCACATTAATCTCCAGACTAGGGATGCGAGTGGCAGCAAGGTGGGAGGGGAAGCAGGTGCCAGTGCTGGGGGGAGCCAGCTTAAAAGCCGGTTCTCTCCAGCACTGTCTCAGCGGTGCCTAAGGGCGGGGAGGGGAGAAGGGGAGTCAGAGCTGCAGCGGTCCCAGAGCCGGCATGAGCTACTCCCACTGTGGCTCTGCAGTGTACATGTAGTAAAAGGTGGGCTGCCTGTGCACCTGGCTCCTACTACATTTAAAACTGCAGAGCTGTAGCGGGGTTAGTTCCTGGACCTGGCGTGAACTGAGACTGAACGCCTCCCCTTATCGACTGATCGTGTAGTTGATACAAAATGTATCAACTACACGATTAGCCAATTACTCACCTCTTAACATCCTTACTACAGACAGGGCGGTGGCAATGCCACTGGGGTCTCTGTGGTGCAACGCTCCCCCTGGAGAGCCTCCTGCGGAAAGATTGTCTCAGAGGTCTGGACCAGAATGCACAGACTGCACAGCCTGAGTGAGCGCCAAGGGTCCATGCCCCATGAGACCAAAACCTACAGAGCCCAGGCTCTCCTCCTCCACCACCTGCAGGGCTGGATGAGGAACTCTTGTCCCAATGACCAGATTTTTCTAGTATAATGTTGTAGAAACCCTGGGCACTAGTCAGGGGAGCAGCATTCTCCCCATTTTACTCACTGGCATAGCTGCACGAAGCAAAGGGACCAGACGCAGAGCATGCTGCAAGTCAGTGAAAAGCTGGCCTTCTACCCAGGACTTCTGCCCTCAGCAGTAAGCAAGGGCAGCATACTACTGTGAGCAAAGTGGTCCTAAGTCGAACCCTACCGAGATCAGCGATCCGTCCCTCAAGAATGGCTCCTCCAGCAGTCACAGGACATCAGGGGGTTGCTCTGGGGAAACGCGGTCTGCCCCTGCGAAGGGAAAGGAGAGTCACGTGCAATCACTGGACACCTCCCACCCACGGCCCAGCAGCAGCTCCGGTTCAGGGGCCTTTGGGGTGCAGGGCCACAGGGCCTTACCGAGCAGCACGGAGCCGGGGGCTCCCTGCTCCACCAACCAGCACCATGGGCCCGCGGCAGCAGGCTGGGGGAGCCCACTGGGCCAGTGCTGGGGGGCTGCAAGGCCCATGCCCAACTCTGGGTCATGGGAGGGAGGGGCGCTGCGCGGGCGGGCCCATGTCACAGAATGGATGGGGGGCGGGCGCGCCCATGTCACAGGAGGGCGGGGGGGGCGATGCGCGGGCGGGCCCATGTCACCGGAGGAAGGGGGGCGGACGGGCCCATGTCACCAGAGGGCCGGGGGGGCGATACGCGGGCGGGCCCATGTCACAGGAGGGGGGGAGGCGCGCTACGCGGGTGGGCCCATGTCACAGAATGGATGGGGGGCGGGCGCGCCCATGTCACCGGAGGGAGGGGGGGGACGGGCCCATGTCACAGGAGGGCGGGGGGGGGCGATGCACGGCCGGGCCCATGTCACAGGAGGGATAGGGGGGAGGACGGGCCCATGTCACAGGAGGGAGGGGGCGCTGCGCGGACGGGCCCATGTGACAGGAGGGATGGGGGGGCGGACGGGCCCATGTCACAGGAGGGATGGGGGGGCGGACGGGCCCATGTCTCAGGAGGGCGGGGGGGGGCGATGCGCGGCCGGGCCCATGTCACAGGAGGGGGGGGCGCTGCGCGGGCGGGCCCATGTCACAGGAGGGGGGGGCGCTGCGCGGCCGGGCCCATGTCACAGGAGGGATAGGGGGGAGGACGGGCCCATGTCACAGGAGGGAGGGGGCGCTGCGCGGACGGGCCCATGTCACAGGAGGGATGGGGGGGCGGACGGGCCCATGTCACAGGAGGGATGGGGGGGCGGACGGGCCCATGTCTCAGGAGGGATGGGGGGGCGGACGGGCCCATGTCACAGGAGGGATGGGGGGGCGGACGGGCCCATGTCTCAGGAGGGATGGGGGGTCGCTGCGCGGACGGGCCCATGTCACAGGAGGGAGGGGGGGCGGACGGGCCCATGTCACAGGAGGGAGGGGGTCGCTGCGCGGCCGGGCCCATGTCACAGGAGGGATAGGGGGGAGGACGGGCCCATGTCACAGGAGGGAGGGGGCGCTGCGCGGACGGGCCCATGTCACAGGAGGGATGGGGGGGCGGACGGGCCCATGTCTCAGGAGGGATGGGGGGGCGGACGGGCCCATGTCACAGGAGGGATGGGGGGGCGGACGGGCCCATGTCTCAGGAGGGATGGGGGGTCGCTGCGCGGACGGGCCCATGTCACAGGAGGGAGGGGGGGCGGACGGGCCCATGTCACAGGAGGGAGGGGGTCGCTGCGCGGACGGGCCCATGTCACAGAAGGGAGGGGGGGCGGGCGGGCCCATGTCACAGAAGGGGGGGCGGGCGGGCCCATGTCACAGGAGGGAGGGGGGGCGGGCGGGCCCATGTCACAGAAGGGGGGGGCGGGCCCATGTCGCATGAAGCCGGGCGGGGGCTGCGCGGACGCCCTGCGGGGGGCTGGGGTAACGGTTTCCCATCCCGGCTCCGGGCGGCGCGGGACTCCCGCCAGGAACTCCCGGGAGGGGGGGCCAGGCCGACCCGGGCCAATGTCACTCACCTGCCGCCGCTGCCGGGCTCCCGCCCCGCCTCCACCACGTACCGGGCCCGCGTCCGCGCTGCCACGTGTGACGTCAGCATGCGACGCCGCGGGGCCGCGCACGCTGACGTGCCAACGCTCTGCGAGCCGCTTGCGTCGGGAGCTCCGCGGGGCGGGCTGAGCAGCTCGAGGGCGTATCCGACCCCGCCCCCTGAGCCCGCGCCGAGGGGCACGATCACGTGGTCGGAGAGGCGGAGAGCCAGGCCCCGCCCCCCTGCAGGCGCCAGAGAGACGCCTCCGTCCCAGCAGAGGGCGCCACGAGCCCAGGCTGGGGGCGGGGCCGGGACACCCCTCCCCGTGCAACGCGCCCACGTGCCCGCCCCCCTCCCCGTGCAACGCGCCCACGTGCCCGGCCCCCTCCCCGTGCAACGCGCCCACGTGCCCGCCCCCCTCCCCGTGCAACGCGCCCACGTGCCCGCCCCCATCCAGGGACACCCCTCCCCGTGCAACGCGCCCACGTGCCCGCCCCCCTCCCCGTGCAACGCGCCCACGTGCCTGCCCCCCATCCAGGGACACCCCTCCCCGTGCAACGTGCCCACGTGCCTGCCCCCCATCCAGGGACACCCCTCCCCGTGCAACGCGCCCACGTGCCCGCCCCCATCCAGGGACACCCCTCCCCATGCAACGCGCCCACGTGCCCGGCCCGTCCAGGGACACCCCTCCCCGTGCAACACGCCCACATGCCCGGCCCGTCCAGGGACACCCCTCCCTGTGCAACGCGCCCACGTGCCCGGCCCGTCCAGGGACACCCCTCCCTGTGCAACGCGCCCACGTGCCCGGCCCGTCCAGGGACACCCCTCCCCGTGCAACGCGCCCACGTGCCCGCCCCCATCCAGGGACACCCCTCCCCGTGCAATGCGCCCACGTGCCCGGCCCGTCCAGGGACACCCCTCCCCGTGCAATGCGCCCACGTGCCCGCCCCCCATCCAGGGACACCCCTCCCCGTGCAATGCGCCCACGTGCCCGCCCCCCATCCAGGGACATCTCTACCTGTGCAACGCGCCCACGTGCCCGCCCCCATCCAGGTAGGCCTCTCCCAGTGATGTTACTGGCATCACCTTCTGCGTCAATTGGGCTCTAAGACCCCTCACCTGTAGGCAGGCCCAGGGCCATCTGGGGCACAGATATTGCTGGGGTGTCGGAGGGTTTTGCTCATGAGGCTTCTGGCTGGCCAGGCAGGCAGCTGAAGCGCTCTGGGGGACTGGTTTGTGGCCTGTTTGGGAAGGTCTCCAGTCTGGGGATTGTAAGGAGCCCCACATTTGAGCAATTCGTCCTGAGCGGACGCCCTCGGCTGTGCCCAGACCCGGCCCAGTCTGTCACGGGGGCCCAGGGTACAGCAGGTGTACCTGTTAGTAGAGGCCTGTAAATCCTCCACAGATCTCCACAGCTCATTTTTGCAGATGTAGATACAAATTTTGTATCTAGAACCCCTGCAAATGTGAGGCAATCTGATTTAGATCCGCAGGTGTCTGCATCCACAGCTGTGCGTGCAGATACTCGTGCATCCACAAAGGGCTTTACGTATTAGACACAGGCCTGTGCGCTCTATGGCACCCCATTCTCAGTGGTGTGCCCACCCTGTGTGCACCACAGGAGCTAAGCCTCACTCAGGCAGGGAGTTTGGTGAGCACGGGGCAGATGCTGGCCACTCTCGTTTTGTAAGAAACCAGAATCCAATGCACCATGCCAGGCCCATTGGCATGTGGCCACATGACCAAGCAGCACTGGCCAAAATGACCTGCGGGTGTTTCTCAGGGTAGTTAGGTCCTTTCCATGTGTAGCCCGTGCACCCCAGTCCACTGCCTGCACAGCTAACCTACTCCATTCAGAGGGACGGCAGTGTGACCAGCTAGGTCTACAGCCTTCGCTCCCTTCCGTGGGCGCAGTGCAAGCCCTGAGCTACAGGTTCCGCCACCATCTTCCTTCTTCGTGCCTCAGTTTCTTCCTGTAGCCTGCGAAAGGGCCGATGGCCGGGCACGGACGCATTGAGGGAAAGGGGGAAATTGTTAGTTCTATGGCGCAACCGAGGGCGCCTAAAAACTGCCCTTAATCCTGAGCTGCAGCCCAGGCCACGGCCCTGGCAGGGGAGAAGCTGTTTGGGACGAGAGAACATGGGTGCTCTGGCCAGCGGTTGGGATTACGGTTGTGCTGGCTGTTTGCCGTGCACCATCTGAACACTTGGGCTTCACTAACCTGCGGCTCACAAGTCACCGGGCTCTTGGTGCTAATCGGAGCCGTGCGTCAGCCTCCAGAGGGGCAGCAATTGACTTACCAAGCTGGCGTGAAGGCGGCAGGTTTTCCAGCCAGGCAGGGGGAGAGCACTGGAGGCAGGAGTAACATGGCTGGTGGTACCAGTTCGCCACGAGTCTGCCATGACTGCAGCCTCTTCCTAGCACCCCCCTCCAACCTAAGCTTGCTGGGCTCCTCCCAGAGGTGCAGGAGCTCGGGCAGTTGCTGGAGGAATGAGGGTGACCTGCTCCGGGAAGGCTTGTTCTGTAATAGGCAGGGTTGCTTTGCCTTCACCAACACAGGCCAAACATTATGCTCAGCAGCATGTGCTGCAAACAGCCCAAGCTGGGGGACCCCTGCAGAGGCCAGCATGCACCTGGCATGCACCTCACCACAGCGGCCAGCCTCTCCGAAGCCCCTGCCAGTTGCAGCAGGATGCAAGGAGCTGAAAGGGGCAGCGGCTGGCTCCGTGCAAGGTGAGTCTCCGGGGACCCATGGGCCTGCCTGGAGCAGTAAGTCACCGCAGCCCAGGGGAGTTATGTGCTGCTGCTGCATGGTGCCCGCTGGGCCACAGTCCAACCAAAGGAGCTTTTGCTTTAATGGACTCAGGAATTAGGAGCTATAGATATCACAGTGTCACCTTCCAAACCCCGCTGCCTGCTAATCACTGGCACTGGACACAGGAGCTAACGGGCTTTCAGTTCCATGACGCAAGCCCCTGAAATCCTGGCTCACCTTGCTGCCTAAGGTGAGGTGGGGAGACGGGCACAAGGCACCCTACACAGAAACGGGTGGGGGGGGGGGACTAGGGCTGCAACACAGGAAAGCCAGGCAGAGCCCCCCTGTGTCACTCACTGGTTCCTGGCTGGGGGGGGCATTTCCTCCCCCAGCTGCCCGGGCCTCCAGCGGCCAGCCCTGCACAGAGTGGGGGAGGCAGGGCAGACGGGGGAGAGGAATGGCCAGTGGCGCTGCAGTGACCAGAGGCCCCCAGCAGGGGGTGCTGGGCAGGATGGGAATTAGCAGCTGCCATGATGAGCTCTGTTCTGGGGAGGGGGACAGGAAACCTGGGGGCCTGTCATCCACCTCCCCCAGGCCCAGTCAGGACTCCTGTGAGTCACTGGGGGGGCTGCCTTACAACACCCCCCCCGTGTGTGATGTGGGGTCTTTCCAGCCCATTAGCAGCACAGCGGGGGCTGGACCTTTGGCAAAGCCAGTTTCTGCCCCTCAGGTTGGGGGAACGAAGTTAAATTGACACTCCAATTATAAGCCAGTGCCCCCCCCCCCCCCCCGGCCCTTCCGAGCTCACAAACCCACTCGCTCGCCAGAGAGAGAGACCCTTCCAGGCCTGCTCACGGCACTAGAAAGCCACCAGCTCTCCAAGCTCTCCCTGCACTGCCAGACACAAGGATGGGCTAATTGCCCCTGTAGTGAGAGCGGGCCCCCCACCCGTTGGCAGCTGGCCTTCCCCTCCTGCTTGTCGAGCTGTAGGTCTGGCAGGGACCTCAAAGCCATCCAGTCCAGAGCGCTGTCCTGAGCCAGGACCTCGGCAGCCTAGCCCGGGCTGTTCTTAAACCCCACCAAGGCTGGGCGACCCGCAGCCTCCTTAAGAGCCTTTTCCAGGTTCCTGCTCTCAGGGGAGCTGGGCTCTCTCATCGTATGGAGCCTCAGCCTCTTTGCTCAGACCAAGCCCAGTGGTCCCGGTCCGGCCTTGGGGGAACAGCTGATCCCCAACCCTTACCAGATCTGAAGACTTGTCTGGTTCCTGCTCAGTCATCCTGTCTCCAGCCTAAACAGGCCCAGTTCTTTAACCTTTCCTCCCATCACCTTCTAATCCTTTTATCATTTTTGCTGCTGTCCTCTGGCTCACAGCAATTTCTCTCTCCCCCAAAGTGGGGCACCAATAATAGCCAGTTGCAGCCTGACCTGTGCTAACGCAGCAGGACAATTACCTCCAGTGTCTTGCATCTGACGCTCCTGCTAATACCCCAGACTGATATTAGCCTGTTTAGCAGCTGCATTGCACTGCTGGCTCAGAGCCAATTTGTGATCCTCTAACTCCCAGCACCACAACCACCTCACCAGCTAGCCCCAGTTTGTGCCTGCACGTTGATCTGGATCTGCTCTCCCAGCACATGCAGTTGTTGCCTAGTCCTTCACCTGTCATTCCGGGAGCACGGGCTGTGGCAGCACTCCGCTATTGCCAGGAGGAGTAGGAAGGAAACCCGTGTTGGGATTTCGCAAGACAGATTCTTTCCTGCCCTGAGCAGAGGTCCAGACTGGGCCCTAAAGCAGGGAGCTCAGAGCCTTAGAAGGCAGCCCATAATCCCCGTGCTGGAAACCACCAGCGCTTGGGCTGCAGTCCTACGGAGACAGGCCTGTCTATGGGTCTGCAGCCGCAAGCACAGCAGCAGGGCTGCTCTTGTAACAGAATGAAGCTAAACTTCTGCAACACTTGTTGATGGTCACAAGCTCTGCCACTTTGCCCAGGCGGCTGGCAGGGAAGCTTGAGGGGGGGGAGAATGCAGGGCAAGTGCCCTACGACCAGGCACTGCTCCCCTCTCCCCCCAGGGGCCAGCACAGCCAGTGGAGGATGGGCCTGAGGTGGAGACATGCTGTGCAAGAGGCAGGCGCTGTCCATCGGCCGCAGAGACAGGAGCCAGGTTCATAAAACAGACTTTATTCAGGTTCGGAATCTATTCACAACAGCTACAATGGGAAGGTTTCCCAGTGGCCCTACAGGCGGCGGCAGCAAGCCTGGGACGCACTGACAGCCCGTTTGGCTCGGGCTGCGCCCTGCCCAGGCTGCAGAGACAGACTCAGAGGGAGCCCAGCACATCGCAGTCACTGCACCCCCTGAGGGGAGCCAGGGCCCCAGACAGCGAGCGTGGTCCCCTCCCAAGGAGGGTGGCTGCAGCAAAAGCTGGCGGAGCCAAGGCCAGCCGCTTCCTCTGGTGAGCACCCCAGTGCACCCCTCAGCAGCAGGCCAGGCCACCCACAGCCAGGTACCCTCAGTGTGAAGAACCTGCCAGCCTCCCCCTCCAGACGTCCCCAGAGCCTTGTCCCCCTGCCTTTTGCAAGGGGACTGAAAGCGACACAGCCCTTGGCTCCCCGTGGGGGGGAGGCAGGCACAGCTCACGGTACAAAGACATTTGTGCTGTTATCTGCAGCGCGGGCCAGATGCCTGTTTGTTCCAAGCCCTTCCCCACACAGGGGTCCGGACAATTACAAGGCACATGGGCAGCCTCTCCCTCTCCGGTTTCTGTGCCTAAAGGGGGTGGCCATTCTGCCTCGCACCCCCACTTAGTCCAAAGGCCCTTGGCTGCTAGACCGGCTGGGCAGTTTTCACTGCAGCTTGGGAGCTCAGTTGCTTGAGCCACCCGTAGCCTGAACTTGCCTCTCGCGAATAAGAAAACCACAGGAAGTGCCCCTACCCAGTGTCTCGTAGTGACGCCTTCTGCACGGAGAACCCAGGCCAGGATTCACGCTGAGCTACGGTCACCAGCTTCCACAGCAGGGCCTGGCAACCAGGGTGGACACGGACAAGCTAGTGGAGTAGCGAGCAGTGTGTTCCGCAGCAGGGCCCTTGCAAGGCCTTGCCTCTGCTGGAGGCAGAGAGGAGCCTTTGTACAGAGTGGCAATCGCACCCAGAACTCCTGGTACTACCAGTAGGGGCCACGGTTCTCCGAACGCCTCCAGGTCTGCAAGTGAGAGAGGACCAGCATGGCTGCTTTGGAGGAGCCCAGCTCCTCCCCAGCCACACTGGAACCCCGCACCAGCTGGGAGAGGCTGCTGGGCAGGGGTGAGGAACCTGAGTGGCGTATCTTGTAGTTGATCCCCCGGTTGTTGTCCCAGTAGATTTTCTGCCCACACTGGAAGGAAATGCAGAACTCGATGGCTCCGCAGAAGCCGGGTGCTCTGGGCAGGGTGACGTCGAAGGAGAACGTGTCTGCATCAGCGGCGCTGTAGGTGTTGTGCATGTATTGGCAAACGACATCCCGGAAACTCCTCCAGGAGTCAAAGGTGATGCGGACGTGCACCTTCTTCTCGTAGCCGATGTTCCTGACCTTGATGGTCCCTGACAGCGACTGCTCCTGGATCAGACAGTTCTCCAGGCACACCAGGTTGCTGTGCAGGCGGCTGCGGAAGGCCATGTAGTCAGCAGACGGCTGGGGGAAGTCCAGGGTGTACCTCTTAGTCTCTGGGCGGGGATCTCGCAGCTTGGGCCTCAGGCAGGTCAGGTCAGATAGGGCTTGCTGCAGGTCACACAGGTCCTCCTCGATTTTGGAAAAGAAACGGACGGCTGTCAGCGAAAGCCCTTTCATGTCAGCAAACACTACCCTCTTCTTCTTGTTCCTGCTGCCCTTGGCGCTGTCCCACCGCTCCAGCTCCACACTGGCCTTCTGGTTCAGGCAGGAGCGGAGGGGTTTGCGCCCCCGGCCACTCCGCAGCTCCTCATAGGAGTTCAGCAGCTTGCGGATGGGAGGAGAGCGGGTCAGGCAGAGCCGCATGGCAAAATCCACAGGCATGGCTGGGGGCGGGCTGAACACCTGGAATAGCCTGGAAAGACGACAGATGGAGGTTAAGGGAGCATAGCCTGGATGCAGGGGAGCCAAGAGCAGCAGGAGATATCTGGCAGGTCCAGGGGACATTAAAAGCAGAGTCCAATTAACCCCTAGCAACCTCCCACCCCTCAAATAACCAGCAGTCCCACTGCCAGAGACCTACAGCCATGGCCCAGTGGCTGCTGCTGCCCACCCGCCAGTCAGCAGCCCCCCAGCCTCCTGCAGACTAACTACCCACCCGCCCCACACAGACTGGCAGCCACTTTGCCTGAGAAGCCAAATATCCTACTCCCAGCCCACCAACAGTCCCTGCTAGTGCCCTCAACAGTCCCCCAGGTCCTCTCCGACCATGCCCCCGACCTCCCCTTCAGCCCCCCTCCACCTGCCCCCTCTGTCCCACTGAGCAGCCCCCCTTCACCCACTGACCTGCTTCCCTTCACCCCACCCACCTGACCCCCACTGCCCCCGTCACCCTTCCCCTCCAGCCATCGGCCCCGGCCCGGCGCTCACTCGCTGCAGCTCATGGCTCCGCTCCTCGCCCCACTGCTCCAGCTGAGAGCGCGAGCGGCCGGGACACCCCCAGCCAGCCACGCGGGACACGCCCCCTCAGGGCAGAGCGCCCAATGGGCATGCGGGACTGCCGCTGTCGCCCCGCCCACGGAGCCGAGCCCAGCTGCTGCAGCGTCAGCAGGTCCCGGGGCGCGCGGGGGTGCGGGCTGGGCGGGTCCGGGCTTGCGGGAAGCGTGGGCGGTGCGGGGGGGACGTGGACTGTGCAGATCTCGGGGTGCGGACTGGGCGGGTCCCGGGGGTGCGGGCTGGGCGGGTCCCGGGGGTCCAGGGGGTGCGGGTCTTGGGGTGCGGGCTGGGCGGGTCCCGGGGGTGCGGGCTGGCCGGGTCCAGGGGGTGCGGGTCTCGGGGTGCGGGCTGGGCGGGTCCCGGGGGTGCGGGCTGGGCGGGTCCCAGGGGTGCGGGTCTCGGGGTGCGGGTCTTGGGGTGCGGGCTGTGCGGGTCCAGGGGGTGCGGGTCTCGGGGTGCGGGCTGGGCGGGTCCAGGGGTGCGGGTCTCGGGGTGCGGGCTGGGCTGGTTCCGGGGGTGCGGGTCTTGGGGTGCGGGTCTCGGGGGTGCGGGTCCCGGGGGTGCGGGTCCAGGGGGTGCGGGTCTCGGGGTGCAGGCTGGGCGGGTCCCAGAGGGCATGACTTTGAGGTGCCAGCACAGCCCCAGCGGTCCTGACCCCCGAGCCGGCTCCGTGGTCCCCCTGTCCAGACCCCGCACCCCCCGGGATACGTGGTGGGCGCGGGCGCAGGCACAGCCCGGAGCAGCGTGGGGTGAGGAAAGAGGAGGCAGCGTGTCATTGCCCTTCGGGGAAAGGGCCATTGCTTAGCCCCCCCCTCCCCCCCGCCGGCTGGGCAGGGCACGCACAAGGGCAGGGATCAGGAGCAGTTCACTGCCTGATTAGAATTAGCTTGTCTGGGCCCAGCTGCTCATGGCTAATCCTCCCTCCTCTGCTAGCCAAGGGCCCTGCACCACTGGAACCCACTTGATAAGCCTGGGAGCTGGATTTCCAACAGCCCCGACACCGGCTCTGTGGCCAGCTATAGCCCCCAGAGTTGTCAGTGACGCCAGGTAGGGTGACCGGCTGGCACCCAAGTGCAGGGTCTAGAACAGGGCCAGTGGTGGGCATCCTGCGGGCGGCCTGTGGCCCATCGGGGTGCTAGGTGTGGCCCGCGTGGCATTTTGTTACCGTTGCCCACACGTGGGGCTGCCATATTCCTTTGGTTTCTGTCTGTGTCGTTTCTTTCCTCTCAGGATTGCTAAAGTGACATGCAGGCAAAGCAAGGGCACGTGCAGCAAGGTGCGTGCTGATTGCACACAACATGGACTGTGAGGGCCGTGTGCCCCTGCATCCAATCGAAACACAGCGACAGTTCAATTGGCACCTCCTGTCAATTCTAGGGACACAAGCGCAGCCCACTGAGAGGAAGGGAGGCCACTCATGCTGGCCACTCACTAGCCAAGGTTGCCCGTGGCTGATCAGGACTCTTGCACTAACTGCTGGATGCTAGGATGACCCTGCTCATAGCTAAGCACCCTGCAAGCAGGACTGGCTTTTCCCCCACAAGGCCTGGGAAGGTGGGGAAGGGTCCTCATGCTACAGAGGGAGAAGCCAGACCCAGAGCAATGCCTGGAGTTGTCTGAGGTCAGAGTGCCAGAGCCAGGCACTGCTCCATTTGGCTTGACACACTTTTCCAAGCATGCTGCTCTCCAGTCTCTAGCTGGGGCATGTCTGTGTGGGGACACCATGGAACGGGGCAGAACTCCCAGTCCCTTCCCAGCTGAGAGGCCGTGTTGGGAGAGCAGCAGAGGGAGAGGCAGGGAAAGGCAGACTGTGATTTCTGAATATCTCGACTAGGCTCCCAGTGGCTGTACTTCGATAGCTCATGAGAGCAGAGCGGTTCTCACTTCGCTGACCGGGCAAAGGAACGAAGAGTACCCATCTGTGTGAGGCTGGGTTAGCAGGGCAGCAGCCTAAGAGTGGCTCCAGTGTGTATAGTGGAAAAAGCTAAAAGAGTTTGACAGTATCGCCATTTTCTGTTTTAACCACAACCTCAGCACTAGCCCTGGGAAGACCTAGCCCAGGATCCAAAGGTAAGGTGGGGGCCATAGGTTCTAAGGTCTCCATGGCTAGTGGTGATGGATAAAAATGGTGCGCTCTGAGACCCCCCCCTTCCAAGATTTAGTTCTCCAGTGTCTAAATACGGAGATTCAATCTCAAATTCTTTGGAACTGTAAGTCTCCGGTTTCCTGCAAGAGCAGAGAAATGCAGCTGCAACTTGAGCACAGGAGAGAGCCTGAAAACGTGAGAGCCCCTATTAGGCTGTCCAGGGGAAAACATCGATGCTGCACCTCAAGAAAGAACATTCAGGCCCAGCCTTCCTGGGCAGCCCTCACAGAGCTTGCTTGCTGGCAGAAAACATCGACTCCGAAGCAGTTTGCCCCTTCCTGTCTTGCTGGCTAATCTCCCCCTCACACTGTAGCAGTTGGCCTTGGGCACGGGACAGCCAGAAAAAGGTACTTGTGCAAGGTGGCCAGTTCTGGGCAGATGTGGACCAAGTGAAGGCCCAGAGATGTGATGACAGGGCCAGGTGAGGCTCTGGGGCAGGGGTCTCAGGCCACGCCTGTCACTCTGCTCCTGTGACTGGGAAGGGCCTCTGGGAGCAACTCCCTGGAGAGCTGTGGCTGGCTACAGACTGCGCTGTGTCTGCGCTCACGTAGCTCCCTTTCCACCCCGTGGCCGCGTGTCGCTGTCCGGCAGTGACTCAGCCAGCGGATGTCTGCTCTCTCGGTTTCTCCAAATCGCCCTTTCGTCACATCCCCTGTGGTCGCCTCTTCCTGGACCCTGCTTTTGTGGCAAGGCAGATCAGCACTGCTGAGCATTTCCCCAGAAACGCAAGAACCTGCCCCCTCTTCCTGTGGGGAAAGGATCTAGCTCAAACCGGAGGCTGTGGAAATCGGCGCCCTACAGGTGCCCTTGCCCTGGGCTATGAACTCATTGCACAGACCAGCCAGAGCCTCGCTGAGTGGCGGCGAGAGCCAGCCCTGGCCCCAGTGGCAGGGACATTCATTTCCAGGCTCCACTTACTGCTCCGGTGCTCGGCTTCGTCCTGTGCTGTGGCCTGGGTGGCTATGGGAAGTCAAGGAGGGTCCCCATTAGCCTCTGGGGTATGCAAGGGCAGCCAGAGCCCTGACTAGCCCCTCTCCTGGGAAGGCACCAGGCAGTCACATCCTGGCAGTCACATTCCTCCCGGTACCGTGGGGAAACCAAGGCATGGAACGGGGCAGTCACTTGTCCAGGGCAGAGAGCTGCAGGCCCAGCTTTGTGAAGTTAGTTACCCACTTAGTTACAAACTGGCAGCTGAGGGGATTTCAGATGTGCCTAAGTCCATCAGGCATGTGCCTAAGTCCATCAGGCACCTGCCTCACAGCTCTCAAGGGACTTAGGCAGGACAGGTGCTTAGGCCCTTTTGGAAAATCCCAGCAGGTGCCTCCCTGCTTCAACCTCTCAGCATTCTCTGGCTGCAGCTGGGGCAGCGCTGCCCAGTGGGATGCCAGAGCTTTCGTGTGCAAGGGAGGGAGGGTGTGTCTGGCACAGAGTGAGCTGCATTTCCATTGGCAGAAAGAGCCGAGAAGTGGCACCGGCGGAAAGAGCCAGCGTCTCTCTTCTGCCCAGGAACAGGAGTGACGTCCCCTGCTCAGTCCCTGCCGCAACCCGCTGAGACTTGTCAGCTCTAGGGGAAGAACTGCCCAGACAGCTGCTTGATCGAACCCGCAAGGGGAAGAGATCCACTGAAAACGTGCTACCTTGCTTTCCGGGTGTCTCACTTTAGCAATACCAGGAAACAACATGGACAGAATCCAGCAGAACCTGGCAGTCTTGTGCATGGACAATGGTAACGATTTCTTGCAGGCCACACGCACAACCTCAGTGGACCACAGGCAACCCACCGCTGTGCTCAAGAGAAACTCCAGCACGTCTCTTCCCCCACCTTCTGATTGTCCAGTGGAAACTCAACAGCTATTTGTCTGGGAGCTGCAGAGCCTGTGGGAGGGTTGTCAGAGGGCTGTTCGTGGGGACAGACCCCCACCGGGGGAGCGGCAGAGCCTGTGGGAGGGTTGTCAGAGGGCTGTTCCTGGGGACAGACCCCCAGTGGGGGAGCTGCAGCAATCTGCCTTTGGGGCCATTTGTTTGGGATTAATCCCAGATTCTTCTTCACCTTTGTGCCTAATGAATCCATTTATGTAACGGAGATTCATTAGGGATGCACATGCAGAGCCGCTACCCTGTGCTGTCCTGCACATGTTGCCCTCATGCCTCCTGCTACCGGGGGGAGCTGAGCTGCTCCCGCCCACCCCCAGAGAGCACATGCAGGGGAGGGCATGGCCTAGAGCAGTGGCCACCCACCAGACGACGGGCTCTAGGGGTAGATCCTGGTGCCTCAGGTGATCCTGATGGGAGGAAATAAGGTTGATTTGACCCAATTTGCTCTTGGCAAATCCACACTGGCGGTTCGTTATTGCCCCACACCGCTCAGGTCCTTAACTCAGTGGAGTTTTGGAAAATAAAATTCAAGTGTCCCTGCTCCATGTCAAGCACTGGTCTGCGTGTGTCGGACGAGGGGCTCAGTTGCAGGCTGGCTGAGGGAGAAAGGACAGCCCCAGCAGCTGGGGGCCAGGCGAGAAGTGGGCAGCCAGGGGACAGAACGCTTGTTTCCCGGCTAGGGTAGGTTCAGGTTTGTCTGCCCCTGCACTCCCCAGCCAGAGTGAGGAATGCAGCACCTGTGCACTTTCCCCACTCCCTGATGAAGGGAGCAGCCAGCAATGTTCCTGTACAAATCGGGGGGAGGGAGCTTCAGCCCCCCCACTCCCTACAGGCCACCTAGCGGGTGGGAGGTGTTCCCCTGAAAGCCCCTTGCACCTGCCTGCTGATTCCGTCTGCTTCTCAAAAACCAATCCTATTCCAGGCACAGCCCGTTTTCCTGGCACAGCCAAACCCTTGCTTTTTAAATAAGAGGAAGCTGCATCCCAATGTGGTGGTCCTGGCTCTTAGCGCTCAGTTCTTGGACAGACCCCCTCAGACATACAGATTGTTCTCCAGGCGCTGTGTGAGCTCCTGGTGGAGACAGGAAGCAGCAGGAAAAGCGGAGGGCTGGAGAAAGAATCAGGGAAGGGAATTTCGGTCTCATTCTCTGGTAGGAAACTATTGACAAGTTACTTTGGGAAAACCACTCCCTGCAGCCAGAGCACCAGCCACTGCAGGCAGAAAAAGCCCCGTTAAGAGGAGGCCACAGGGACTCCCTCAAGCTACTTAGAAAGTGTCCCCAAAGCCCTCCTGACCAGAGCCCACCAGCCAATCACCCAGGCCTTCTCTGTGCACACAATGGGTGGCAGGGAGATCATCTGCTTGCACGGGAACTCCCTTATGAACCCGCGGGAGTGGCTGGGCACCTCCCTCTCCTCTCCGCTCCGCTCCCTGAAACAAGTCAGTACAGACAGAAGCTAAGAGAAGGTTCCGGACCCTGCCCCTATTGGACACTACCAGCTGCAAGTGGCCCCAAAGCAAAGTCATTCAGGATGCCAAGAGGCAAAACTCCAGCCACTAAGTCCTCTGTTAATGGTATTTCTTCGAACACTGGTGCAGCACATGGTCTCTCCATGGAGGGAGATGGCTCGGGGAGCTGGGCCATAAATCTCACCTAGACCAGGCTCTTAGAGACCCTGAAACCTGCAGAAGTGATGGAGGTTCTGGCCCAAACCCCACTGCTCAGCTACTACCACAGGGCCATGCTTCGTCTGTCACAGCACGTGAAATGTAGACAAGCCTGTAGCCACAGGCATCACTACAGTATAGGGGTGTAACTGTGGCCACTTCCCAGGCTGCTGTCTGCCTTGCAGGGAGCAATCTCCAGTACAGCACCCCATTCACCGAACGAGGTGCTAAGTCAGTTTCCTTTCATCCTCAGCAGCCCTTCCCCATTTGTGCAGAGGTAACCTGGCACTTTGCATGTTTGGAACATTCAGCGATTGCTCCCCACCCCAACAGGGCCTCTCCCACCTCTCCACTACCTGCAGTGGGAATGAATACACAGTGGGTGCACCTAGACTGGCAAGATTTTGCACAAAAGCATTTGCTTTTGCACAAAAACTTGCCAGCTGTCTACACTGGCCACTCGAATTTGTGCAAGAACACTGACTTTGTAATGTACAAAAATCAGTGCTACTTCCACAAATACTTACACGCTCCTGCTCGGGAAAAAGCTCTCTTGCGCAAGAATACTCACGCAAGAGGGCCAGTGTAGACAGGGAAGAACTGTTTTGCGCAAAAAAGCCCCGATGGCTAAAATGGCGATCGGGGCTTTCTTGCACAAAATCGCGTCTAGACTGGCCGCAGATGCTTTTGCACAAAAGCGAATCTTTTGCGCAAAGGCACTTGCCAATCTAGACACGCTTTTGCGGAAATACTTTTAACAGAAAAACTTTTCCGTTAAAAGTATTTCTGCAAAATCATGCCAGTCTAGACGCAGCCAGTGCTTTTTGGGTGAATGGATCACTCCAATATGGGAGGGGGCTGAGAAGTGCTTAAAGTGGAGGTCAGCAGGTCACAAGGGGTCTCACACCTGGCCCAAAAACCTTTAGTCAAGCCAGGATGCATTTTAAACACCACCTTAGCAGAGCTGCTGCTCCCACAGCACGACAGGCACCCCGCTTCCATCAGAACATGGTAAGCACTGGTGCCCCGGGCTGTGCGCTATACGCAAGAGGTACCAGAGCGCTCCCCGGGGAAAGGCTGAGTGTCTCATGCACAGACCTCGCTGCCAGCTCTCAGGAAGAGCGGGGATTGTTTGACGGGCCCCAGGAATACAGCTTTGCTGTCAGGGATGCAGACACCACCTCCTCATCGAGCTAGAGCCAGAGATACGTGGCTGGTTTATTTGAGCCCGGTCGGGCGGATTCTTCTACTTGCCAGTAAGAGCTCCTCCAGGTTCCAAACACGCTCAGCCCCACCCAGGTCCTTTGGAGCTGGCACCTGCTGCAAACCCACACAAGCCCCCATCCCTTGTCTAATCCCCTCCCCACACAACATGAAAGGGTCTCTCCTAACTGAGCTGCACAGGAGGCCTGGTCAGGGTCGTGGGCGGCGGCAGTGGCCCTAGAAAGCAGACTTGGAGAGTTTGGCAGCTGTCTTTGTAAGGCAACTGCTCACACTAGCCCTCGCGCCAACTCATCTCGCCTGACTGTGTGTGGGCTGCCACCTGGCCGCAATATCCAGAGTGTATGCATGGGGGCGGCGCCACCTGCTGGTTCCACACCAGAGCAGCAGCTTTGTAGAGGCGGAAGAGCGGCCTTTCCTCCAGCAGCAGCATCCGCATGCCCCAGACAGGGGCCCTCGCTGATGGCACCTCTCTCTGGCTCTGTGCCTTTCTATCCCCAGGCTACATGCACACAGGAACATGGAGCTGCTGGGCCCAGGCGGGGGGGCAGGATGGGCATTCGTAACTGTCCACAGCCGTTGTGCGTCCACACGCCGACCGGCAGGGCAGTGCTCTCAGGTGGCCCTGGCCTTCCCTGCCCCCTTTAAGTCTTGTGACGTTTTAAATGAGCTGAACTGCTCCAGAGGCCACCAGCGGGGCGATGGTTTTGTATCGGATCAGATGCTGCGAGCCCTCCTCCAGGTCGATCACATATTCCCTGAAGGGGGGGGGGGGGGAGAGAGAGAGAGAGAGAGAGACAGACAGGGTGAGGGGGAAGGGCAGCAGCAAGCCAAGCACAGCACTGAATGGAAACACACCAGGGAGGAGAGAGGTGGTGCAGTCTCCTGCAATGGCCACATGACTGGATCTGGCCAGTCGGAGGGGTGCTGCTCTCCCCACAGCTGACGACGCCCCTTCGCTCTTCCCAGCAGGAAGCTGCGCGGTGTACAGGGAGGGTGGCATTTCTAAGGCATGTGCATCTCAGGGCACAGCAAAGCAACAGGCCACCTACCTCTGCTCATCTGTCTCTGGCTCCACCAAGATGTTTTCTTGCCTCTCCTGCACCCTCAGGAATACGAAGGCATCCAGGTTGGGTTTGGGAACTGCAAGGAAAGTGACGCACTCAGAGCCCTGACAGCTGGAACAAAAGACTGAGCACCATGCACCACAAGCCACTCCTGTGAACAGTCTGCTCCTCTTCGAGCCCTTCATACTTGGGGACACAGAGCAATGTGGGTCAGCAGCACCAGCAGCGTGGACATCACAGGCAACCAGCTGACCCCCAACACACCAGCCAACACGCACTTGAGACGGAAGGAGAGCCAGAACACAGACCAGTGAGAGCAGCCTCGGGAGCCCCCTTGTCACCCATAGGGCATTCTAGGAAAGAACCATGCGAACATAAGCCCACCACCTTCTAAAGGACCAGCAGCATGGAGAGGGCTAAGCTCAGACACCAGCGTCTTTCAAGCACTCGCTGCAAGCTGTCGAGGACTTCAAGGCTCATGCAGGGTGAGCCCCCAGGGAGCTGGTGCTAGAATCCTCATGCCTGGTGCTGCAGCCAGGTTTCTCTTACCCAGTCTCAGGAGATCAACCTTCTGCAGGTTGGGAGGCATGTGTTTCAGGGCCATGTTTTTCAGGTAGGTTTCTGTGTTCGCCATGTACCTGAAACAGACCTTACTGTCAGTGAGATCTTGGCAAAACCTGCTGGGTCACAGCTGACTCCAGCTGCCGTCATAAGACCAAAAGGAAGTCTTTCTTCACATAATGCAGAGACAGCCTGTGGAACTCCTTGCCAGAGGATGCTGTCAAGACCAAGACTGTAACAGGGTTCAAAAAAGAATTAGATACAATCATGGAGGATAGGTCCATCAATGGCTATTAGCCAGGATGGGCAGAGATGGTGTCCCTGGCATGTTTGTCAGGGTTGGGAATGGGCGACAGGAGGGATCACTGAATGATTCCCTGCTTGGTTCACTCCCTCTGGGGCACCTGGCATTGGCCACTGGCAGAAGACAGGACACTTTGGTCTGACCCAGCAGTTCTTAGCCTGCTGCTCCAGGGCAAATCCTTCGGTGCCCCAGGGTACAGCCTATCTCCAGGTGAAGATGACAAAAGGCAGTGAGGTCTCTTCCAACCGGCAGGAGCTCAGGCAGCAGAGGGAGCTTTTCTAGCACAGCTTAGCAGGTGGCTGAAGCGAGACTGCCCGGGCCAATGGCTTGGCCACAAACTGCCAACAGAGGGTGGCCCGGAGCCAGGAGAGGAAGCTCTGCAGCAGGAAGTGGCTCCTTTCACCACTCTGCCTTGCACAGGGAAAGAGGCAGCTGGTTAGACACCAAGATTGATGGAGGCTGAGTGGGGCTCTTTTTTCAACTCCTTCCCAGGGTGTCAGGAACACTCAGGGCCAAACTGCCAGCTTCACTGCAGGCCCAACAGAGAACAAGGAAGGTGTTAGCTGGTCAGTAGAGGACAGGGAGGATCTACATGCAGCCTGTGCAGCAGAAAGGAAGATCCAGAATGTATACAATCCCAGGTCTCCAGGCCTAGCCTGCAAAGTAGACCAAGACTTTGCTCACCCCACTGTCCAGCCCTCCTTCCACATCCACTCACTCTTTAGCAAAGGCAAACTCCTCTGGAGAGAGAATGGAAGGCTCTCCTTCTGCTCGGGACTTCTCCTTCTCCAGGATATGGGGAAAAAACTTCTCGATCTGCCAGGAGAAGAAAATCCCCAAAGAAGCGTCAGCTGGGATTGAAACAGAGTCCTGTTATAGGCAGCTCCTGACCTGTACAGGGCTGTCTGTGCTGGAGAGGCAGGATAACTATGGCATTTCCAGGACCCTGTCCTGACCTTACCTAGGTCGAGGAACATGCTCACCGCATGTGCACTGTGACACTCCCCCCCCCCCCCCCCCCGTCTCTGAGATACCCTCTCCCCAGAACAAGGTGCTGTGCTTGGCACCAATGAGGAATGAATTCCTCAGGTGAACCTTATGGTCACTCTAGTCTAACCAAACATGTCAAGGGTCTGTGACTCAGAGTCCTGCGCCAAAGCAATCTGCTTTCAGAATACGATGCCTTCAGCCACTCCCGGGAGTCATGTCCCACACATAGCACAGCAAGGTGTTACCTTTGCAAGCCTGCAGCGCAAGTAACTGCTGAGGACATAGCGGATTCTCTCAATCTCCATGCGGTGGATGCTGACCTTCAGATCTCCGTGCTTGGCTCGTTTCAGATTTGACTCCTGCCAAAGGGGCACATTGGGGGAAGTCAGACTGTACACACGCTCAACAGTTAATGGCAGAGAGGCCAATGTCTGCAGAGCTGTGGGGGAAGAGCCAGATTGCAGCTGCCTCTTGCAGATAGAGCCCGGGCACCATGCACGCAGGTTACCATCTCTCTCTGCCACCTGGGGAAGGGAATCCAAAAACCTGACGCCAGATTTTGCAGCATATGTGGGTTTTGGAAAGTAATGGCCAATTTTGTCATCCAGGCACCTGCAAGTCTGTCTGAAGCAGGAGGTTTACGCCCCTCTGGAGCGCACAGTTGAACAAAGAGCCAGGAGATGGTAAGCGGTGCAGCCCCCGCTGGCTGGCATCATGCTACAGGGCTTACAGAATGGCAGATGAGCGGACAGCTACTAGCCTCTGTGACTGACAGCAAAGTGCCAGGAGCATGGGGAGCTCGCAACACATCCACGCCAAACCAACAGCACTTGGGCAGAGCGCAGGGATGCTCGCAACTACCCCCGTCGTGTGGGGGTACTGGGGAGAGGGATGGCTGGAGGAGCACGGGCGGGTGCTTCGGCACAGAGCCCCACATGCTGCCATGCCCGCAGTGGGGAGTTCGGTAAAGCCGGCCCGACTCCGCCCAGCCATTCCCAACCACGGCCCCCTCTGTGCCCCTGGACACGCACCATGTGGTCCAGCTGCTCCATGACACATTCCACGATTTCAGACTTGCTCTCCAGTAGCTCCGGGGCAAACTTCTCATTCAGCCAGGCCTGAGAGCACAGCAGGGCGGTGAGCCACAAGCCGACCTGACAGCCAGCCCCCTGCCCTGACCCACCACCCGCCTGCCCCCCCGTCACCCCCCAGCCGGGAGAGGACCCGGGAATCTGCCCCCCCCTCCCCCCAGCCGGGAGAGAACCCGGGAATCTGCCCCCCCTCCCCCCAGCCGGGGGAGGAGCCGGGAATCTGCCCCCCCCTCCCCCCAGCCGGGGGAGGAGCTGGGAATCTGCCCCCCCAGCTGGGAGAGGAGCCGGGAATCTGCCCCCCCTCCCCCCAGCCGGGAGAGAACCCGGGAATCTGCCCCCCCAGCTGGGAGAGGAGCTGGGAATCTGCCCCCCCAGCTGGGAGAGGAGCCGGGAATCTGCCCCCCCTCCCCCCAGCCGGGAGAGAACCCGGGAATCTGCCCCCCCAGCCGGGAGAGAACCCGGGAATCTGCCCCCCCAGCCGGGAGAGAACCCGGGAATCTGCCCCCCCAGCCGGGAGAGAACCCGGGAATCTGCCCCCCCAGCCGGGAGAGAACCCGGGAATCTGTCCCCCCAGCCGGGAGAGAACCCGGGAATCTGCCCCCCCAGCCGGGAGAGAACCCGGGAATCTGCCCCCCCAGCCGGGAGAGAACCCGGGAATCTGCCCCCCCAGCCGGGAGAGAACCCGGGAATCTGCCCCCCCAGCCGGGAGAGAACCCGGGAATCTGTCCCCCCAGCCGGGAGAGAACCCGGGAATCTGCCCCCCCAGCCGGGAGAGGAGCCGGGAATCTGCCCCCCCCTCCTCCCCCCAGCCGGGAGAGAACCCGGGAATCTGCCCCCCCAGCCGGGAGAAGAGCCGGGAATCTGCCCCCCCCCTCCCCCCAGCCGGGAGAGGACCCAGCCGGCTGGCCCCGCCCCCAGCCGGCTGGCCCCGCCCACCTGCTCGAGGCCGCCGAGGAGCTGCGCGGGGGTCAGCACCAGCTCCTCGCTGCTCCCGTCCGAGTCCAGCTCGCGCAGCGCCGGCCCCGCCGCCATCCCGCCCGCGCGCCGCTCCCGCCGAGGCGCTGACGTCAGCACGCTCCGCGTGGCGGCCGGGCGCCTCCTCATGCATATTCATGACCCCACCTCCTGCAGCGGCTCAAAGGGGTGGAGTCGCCCGGCCAGACTCCTCCCCTCCCCCGCCACGCCCCGCCCCCCCGCGGCCCCCGGGGACCCGCAAGGCCGGGCAAGAGCGCCCGGGGCCGGCCGGAGGGATGGAGGCGCGTGTGGACGGACAGACGGACACGGACAGACACGGGCGGGCGGGCGGGCGGGCGGACAGACGGACACAGGGGCGGGCGGACAGATGGATGGACGGGCGGACAGACGGACACAGACAGACACGTGCGGGCGGGCGGACAGGCGGACACAGGGGCGGGCGGACAGACGGACACAGGGGTGGGCGGACAGATGGATGGACGGGCGGACAGACGGACACAGACAGACACGTGCGGGCGGGCGGACAGACGGACACAGACAGACACGTGCGGGCGGGCGGACAGACGGACACAGACAGACACGTGCGGGCGGGCGGACAGGCGGACACAGACAGACACGTGCGGGCGGGCGGACAGACGGACACAGACAGACACGGGCGGGCGGGCGGACAGACGGACACAGACAGACACGGGCGGACAGGCGGACACAGACAGACACGGGCGGGCGGGCGGAGAGCCAGATCCCGGCACACACGGACAGCGCGGCACGGCAGGACAGAGGGGCGGGCGGCTGCAGGCTTGGGTGGACAGACACACGGCCAGCGGGGCCAAGGACAGACAGCGGCTCTAGCGATCACACGGGGTAAGTTTTCTGACTCCTCTGTACAGATGCCCCAACACTCCACTTTGATCCCGCCAGCTGCAGGTTTGTTGGCTACAAGCTCCGGGTTCTCCGCAGGGGCCCCAGGAGCAGCCCGAGGACACCCAAGTTGAACGCTCAGACATGCTGCATTCACGCTCAAGCCTCTCCAGGGTGGTTCTGGGCAGGCAGGTGCTCTCAGAGAATAAGAGGCCTGGGCCACTTTGAGTTTAGAGGCCCCAGCCCCTCCCCTGTGTCTAACCTCTCATTCACAGGGTCATCATAAAACCAAAAGAATGTATGAAAATAAACAACTGAAACGTTAATTTATTAACAATTCAATCCTTATACCAGTAGCATGTATATTAAAAATGGCGAGCAGTCCTGTGGCACCTTAGAGACTAACTGAAGTGTTGGAGCATAAGCATTCGTGAGCAAAGACCCACTTCGTCAGATGCATGTAGTGGAAATTTCCAGAGGCAGGTATAAATATGCAGGCCAGAATCAGGCTGGAGATGAGGAGGTGGATCCAATCAGGGAGGATGAGGCCCACTTCTAGCAGCTGATCTGAAGGTGTGAATTCCAAGAGAGGAGAAGCTGCTTTTGTAGTTAGCAAGCCATTAACAGTCTTTGTTTAATCCAGAGCTGATTGTGTCAAACTTGAAGATGAACTGTAGCTCAGCAGTTTCTCTTTGAAGTCTGGTCCTGAAGTTTTTTTGCTGCAGGATGGCTACCTTTAGATCTGCAATTGTGTGTCCAGGAAGATTGAAGTGATCCCCTACAGGTTTTTGTATGTTGCCATTCCTAATATCTGATTTGTGTCCATTGATTCTTTTACGTAGGGACTGTCCAGTCTGGCCGATGTATATAGCAGTGGGGCATTGTTGGCACATGATGGCATATATTACGTTGGTAGATGTGCAGGAGAACGTACCAGTGACAGTATGGCTGATCTGGTTAGGTCCTGTGATGGTGTTGCTGGTGTATATATGTGGGCAGAGTTCGCACCGAGGTTTGTTGCAAGGATTGGTTCCTGAGTTCGAGTTATTATGGTGCGGTGTGTAGTTGCTGGTGAGAATATGCTTCAGGTTGGCGGCTTGTCTGTGGGCAAGGACCGGCCTACCCCCCAAGGCCTGTGAAAGCGAGGGATCATTGTCCAGGATGGGTTGTAGATCACTAAGGATGCGTTGGAGAGGTTTTAGCTGGGGACTGTAGGTGATGGCCAGTGGTGTTCTGTTGGTTTCTTTCTTGGGCTTGTCCCGTAGCAGGAGGCTTCTGGGTACACTTCTGGCTCTGTCAATCTGTCTCCTCACTTCCTCGTGTGGGTATCGCAGTTTACAGAATGCTTGTTGAAGATCTTGTAGGTGTAGGTCACTGTCTGAGGGTTTGGAGCATATGCGGTTGTACCTCAGTGCTTGGCTGTAAACAATGGATCGTGTGGTGTGTCCAGGATGGAAGTTGGAGGCATGCAGGTAAGTGTAGCGGTCGGTAGGTTTTCGGTATAGGGTGGTATTGATGTGACCGTCACTTATTTGTACCGTGGTGTCCAGGAAATGGACCTCCCGTGTAGATTGATCCATGCTGAGATTGATGGTGGGGTGGAAGCTGTTGACATCATGGTGAAATTCTTCCAGAGTCTCCTTCCCCTGGGTCCAGATGATGAAGATGTCATCGATGTAGCATAGGTAGAGAAGGGGTGTAAGTGGACGGGAGCTGAGGAAGCGTTGTTCCAGGTCAGCCATAAAAATGTTGGCATATTGTGGGGCCATGCGGGTGCCCATAGCAGTGCCACTGGTCTGGAGGTATATGTTGTCACCAAATCTGAAATAGTTGTGTGTCAGGATAAATTCACAGAGTTCAGCCACCAGTTGTGCTGTGGCATCATCAGGGATACTGTTCCTGACAGCTTGTACTCCATCTGCATGTGGGATGTTTGTGTAGAGAGCCGCTACATCCATGGTGGCTAGGATGGTGTTTTCTGGAAGATCACCAATGCATTGTAGTTTCCTCAGGAAATCAGTAGTGTCACAGAGGTAACTGGGAGTGCTGGTGGCGTAGGGTCTGAGCAGAGAGTCCACATAGCCAGACAGTCCTTCAGTGACAGTGCCAATGCCCGAGATGATGGGGCGTCTGGGATTTCCAGGTTTGTGGATCTTGGGTAATAGATACAACAACCCTGGTTGGGGCTCTAAGGGTGTGTCGATTTGTTCCTGTGTTTGTGTAGGGAGGGTCCTGAGCAGATGGTGCAGTTTCTTAGTGTATTCCTTAGTGGGATCTGAGGAAAGAGGCCTGTAGAATTTGGTATTGGAGAGTTGTCTGACAGCCTCCTTTAGGTAGTCAGACCTGTTCATGATGACAACAGCACCTCCTTTGTCAGCCTCTTTGATTCTAATGTCAGAGTTGTTCCGGAGGCTGTGGATGGCATTGCGTTCTGCACGACTGAGGTTACCAGACAAGCGATGCTGTTTTTCCACAATTTCTGTCTGTGCACGTCGGTGGAAGCATTTTATGTAGAGGTCCAGACTGTCATTTCGGCCCTCAGGAGTCCATGTGGAGTTCTTCTTCTTGTGCTGTTGGTGGGAAGGTATCTGTGTGTCAGTGCACTGTTCAGTGTTGTGTTGGAAGTATTCCTTGAGACGGAGACGGTGAAAGTAGGCTTCCAGATCACCGCCTGGTATATTAAAAATGGCTACCCCTCTGGTATATTAAAAATGTAACTAATTGTGAGTTTCCACTGCAAACAAAACTCTTCATTTTAGGAATGTTTTTTTGGTTTTATTGTGAGCAAACTTGTTTATAATTGAAGAAAAATCTAATGTATGTGCAACATCACTATTAATGTTAAGCACTGCGAGCCCAATTCAAATGCTCATCTCATTGTAGAATGATGGTAGTTCTTTACTTGGTGTAACATGTTGAATGTGCATTCACCTGAAGCCACTGATGCAGGGAGACTGATAAAAATATGTAATGCAATTGTGATATTAGGCTGAGATTGAACATTTCTTGAAGCATCTATTTTGGCTTGCAGTTGGTGGAATGCATATGATTTAAAGTTAGTGGAATGTATGTTTCAGGAAGACTCTGTCATCACAGAGATCTCTTGAAATTCCATTGTTGTACCTTCGTTGAAACTGTTCAACTGCTGAATATAGATCTTCATCACTTCATTCTTGGAACTACCAAAGGAATCCCAAAAGGGTACAAATTTGTTGCAGTGACTCAAATCGACATGTAAGACCAGATTTGATGGGACTCAATAACAAAAAAAATTTGGCTTAATAGTGCCTTTCTGCATCAGACTGAGATGTTAGACTGCAATTCGTGGAAAACTCAGATGAAAAGTTAATAGCCTGTGCTACTGATTTGGACTCAGAAAGGATTGCATCACTTTGATCATGAATCTTTTGAGTATCTTTAAGAAATCATTCAGTGTTATCCCTCTCAACATCTAATGTAGCATTGTGTGCTTCAATTTCAAGATTAGTTTCATGGATCATTTTTAGCAGCTTCATCCACATGGACAACATTAAAATGCATTCAGATTTGGATGTATACTTCTGAATTGACTTACAGCACAGACTTGCCCTGAGTTTAAGAGATTCAAGCTCACTTAAAGCTTCTCAGAGTCCAAATGCTGTGCAACTGACTTAATGCCATCAATTCGTGTTAATCATCTCGTTGTCAAAATGACGTGAAGCAAAACAGGCAGATGCTGCTTCAGAATTTCCCACTTTCAAGGACTGCTACTAAAGAAGTTGTACAATTGCTGGATTGTTCCAAAATATGTGATTGCTTCCTTGCATGATTCAGTGCAATCAGTGCTGACAAGATTTAGGGTATGTCTTCCCCAAGATGCTGCTCTGTCCTGCTCTTTCTCTCTGGGCTTTGAGGCCAGGCTCTCCACACAGCCTGTGCCTGGTTCTTCAAAGTTTGGTAGCCATTTGTGGCTAGTCTTGTCTCTGGGCCTGAGCCAGGTTTAAAGTTCAGCTTGCACTTGGAGCTGTCCGAGGTGCTGTTGTCCTCCCAACCTAAGCCTGGCTAGGTCAAGCTCCAGTGAGGAACTGCCAGGCCCTGGCCCAGCAGCTTCTTTATATCAGCCTGCTGGGCCCTGATTGGCTGCAGCAGAAACAGCTAGTCTATCCTGCTTGGAGGACCTCTCTTATGCTCTTCTCCATGGGGCAAGGTGGGGCAAGGCCTCCAGCAGAGAGCATCAGGCCCAGTGCACCCCGTCACAAGTCCCTATAGCCTTATTTCAAAGTCTTGAAATTTTAACATGTTCCCACTATTAAATTCCTCTAATAACTGGTGCATTATGAATATGAACATGGGGCAATTGCCAGACTAAGTATAAAGTTTATTAAACAACTAGAATTAAAAGTTTATTATACCAAAAAAAGCCTTTAAAGATTAATCTAAAACTGGACAAAGAGGTAGCTTACAGCTGACCTGATGTGGTTATTGTATACAAAGACACACAAGAAAAAACAGGAATACAAAAAAAATCTCCTACAGAGATAAACATCTAATTTAAAGGTTAAACTCACTCTCAGACCAAGTAAAAATCACTTCATAGGAACAATTAATTACAACTTTCAAAACCTCTAAACTATGTAAAGCCTATTAACAGCATTTCATAATGTAGACCCACTAATCTCAGAGGCTACTCCCATCTCCAGTCATGCAGATGAAAACTCAGATGTGACTGAAAAATTGGTGAAGACCCAAGATCCCACAATGATTTAAATAATTTTTTGCAGTTTATTTTTATATATATAGCGCTTCTTTTGTTGTCTGTTATAACTTCAAGGTGTATAATAAATGGAAATAACTTGATAAAAAATGTCAACATTTCAGTTGTCTCCTGAGGCCCAGGCCAAATGGCTCTCTTGCCGCCACTCCCCCCCCCCCGCCCCCGCCCCCGCCCCATAGGGCCTGTGGGTAGGTCATCATAGCAAACATTCTGTTTTTTGACCTTACTGTCTTCCATACAGGGAGGGGCTTTGCTATCTTCTAGAAACCTTCACACAAAACCAAGAAATGGTCATGCAGCACCTGAGAGAGTAACAAAAATGTTGATGGTATCATGAGCTTTCATGGTCACACCCCACTTCTTCAGATTCAGACTTTTAAGTTACATACTAACATGGCTAAACGCTATTCAGAGAGAAACCTATTTATGATTTCTGGATTGTAAAATATCCAACCTATCATTTATTCAGACATACAGAACAATTTTTACATTTGCTGAACTCCCTTGCTGTTCCTACTTTTAGGGAACAAACGTCACAAACTCTTGGAACTGCATCCAAAATTTGTAAATATCATCCAGTTGTAAGCAGTCTTATATAAAATACATTGATGTGCCCAGCCTGAGCTACAGTCAGCTCAGACATAGAAACATGTTGATTGAAACCTACATGGGCTCAACATGAGGTCATAAGAATGGCCATACTGGGTCAGACCAAAGGGCCAACTAGCCCAGTGTCTGGTCTTCTGATAGTGGCCAATGCCAGTTGTCCCAGAGGCAATGAACAGAACAGGAAATTATCAAGTGATTCCTTCCTTGTTACCCATTCCCAGCTTCTAACAGTCTAAGGACACTCTCTCTGCATCCTGGCTAATAGCCATTAACGGACCTATCCTCCACAGCATTATCTAGTTTTTTTGAACCCCATTAAAGTCCTGATCTTCACAACATCCCCGGCAAGGAATTTCACAGGTTGACTCTGCATTTCATGAAGAAATACTTTGTTTTAAACCTGATACCTATGAATTTCATCTGATGACCCCTAGTTCTTATGGGAACAAGTAAATAACTTTTCCTTATTTACTCTCTCAACATCAGTCATGATTTTATAGACCTCTATCAACTCCCCCCAGTATCTTTTCTAAGCTGAAAAGTCCCAGGCTTTTTAATCTCCCCTCATGTGGCAGCTGTTTTAAACCCCTAATAGTATGTGCTGCCCTTTTCTGAACTTTTTCCAATGCCAAGATATCTTTGAGATGAGGCGACCACATCTGTAAAGGTCTGATCACTAGTATTGCTGATAACATTTTATTTGTACAGAAACAAAAATCTGATGCTTTAACAGAAAGTAGCAAGTCCACCCTCATAATGCATAACATTCATTAGATTAATAAGGTAGCTGTGTAAGGGTATGCATCTTTTAGAATCTTGATGAGCAGCCACCTGTTTTACTGAGGGAGTTATTACTTGATTCATGTCAGTACAACAAAGTACAACGCAGACACAGTTTATTTAAGAAAAATTTACTAATCCATTAATATTTCTTCAAAATTATTGCAACAGGTCTGAAAAAGCAAACACACTGTTACAGCTTAGAAAAACAAGTATTTGTACAGTTAAAATATTAAACAAGACTCCAGGAAAAATAATCAGTGTATGAGGAAATTAGATCTGGAAGCTTTGACCCAGTATTAGCACCTACAGTACCACTGAAAGCAGAATACTCTGTTCTGGACAGTTGTCTTGTTTTGTAAATCCCTTAATTCCTTCCACAGGAAAGGATGATAGCTCTTAAAACAGAAGGACTCTGCTAATTTATGGCAAGGCTAGATAGAGAGTTCCCTCTAATAAGGGAGAAGGAAACAACAGAAAATTACACCAACTTGATTTGTAGGAAGTTTTACTCAGAAGATGCCCAAGTTATTTTAGCAGATGTTGCCAAGGAATGTTAATGCACAGGAAATACGACATACTGCAAAGGTTTACTCTTCAGCAGTTTGCCAGTGACTATCTTATATACTGCCTAGTACTTTGTCAAATCAAGTGTTCCTATAAATTATTTTAATAAAACAAGAAAGTTTATTACACTTCACATATTAAACATTAAGGGATAGTCGGGATGGTTACACGTATTGGTTCAGCATTCATTTTATTGTGCTTACACAGCTTAATGAAACAAGCGATAGAGCATTTCCTCTTAGGAATTTAGGACAATGCAATAACAATAGATTCTCACAGCAGCAGCAAAGCACCCAGCACTAATGTTAGCTTAGGAATAACCAGAATATGAAAACAGAAAGCATTTGCATAATTCCCAGAGCATCACCTCTGAAAACTTAAAATGCGCTATGCCTCAAGTCACTTCCTGCCAGGCAGAGGCACTCTGTACAACGGACATATCTACCCGCTTCCCTCCCCAAAAGGCTTTATGTGGAGTGAAGAATTTGTTTTTGAAAATGCCTGTGCCCCTAAAGTCAGACTTGTTGCTTTCTAAAGTGTCTGATGTGCATGAAAGCCCAAGAGGCTGGGGAGGAACAGTACTGCTCTCACATTGCTGATTTGCCAGCTAATTTGAAGGGCACTGCCTTTTCCTTGGGAGTTAAGATAATCCCATCACCTGAAGCTTGCCATAAAGACACAAAATGGATGCTGACCGGCCAGAGGGTCACCCCATGTGGAGTAGAATTCTAGGAAATTAGTCCTTTGGTGGATGGCACCATGGATCTGGCAACAGAGAGGAATGATGCTCTAGACAGGAGGTAGGTGAACCTTCTGGTACAGCAAGTCCACCACTAAGCTGGGTGCTAGAAAACAAGACAGAACAAGTTAAACTTCTGCTATGGCATCTACAAGCAATCAGCCACCCAATGATGCAAGGCAGCCAGGAGAGTTTAATTTAAGGAACAAGATTAAAGAGATTTGGAACCATCACATGGTGAAACAGCTACCTCTGTGGTCACAAGATTTCCCTTCCATTATCACAGCATTCTTCAGCAGCCCTGCAAATTATCAGCTACACCCAATGAGGCTTTACCCATTGGTTCTGGGCTCCATTTAATGTCCAGATGTCCACACACTCTCAAAAAGGTAAACAAAGTTTCCAGGTAAGGCTTCCTTCTGCAGGTCACTGTTCCTTCCTTAAGCTTCCCTAGCCACGCACACTCAGAACCACTGGCTGGTTTTACTCACTCCCTTCCCAGGGCTGGCTGTTCCCAAGCCTCTGACCCTTAAAGGGCAGCCCCTATTACACCTCCCTATTTCCCTTGTAACTCTCTTGGAGCAGGGGACGTCTGTACTTTTTTGTATGGCACTTTGGCTCTACCACAAAACAAAATAATGTGTCCAGGTTTAAGGAATGGCTGTAAAGTGTTTTGGAAGCCAGTAAGGATTCCAATTATGTGTTTTTAAAATCAATGCAAATTAATCCAATTTTCATAATTGAACACTGACTATTTTCAGCAGCTTTGGGGAAAGACACCTGGATAGTTTGGGTATGCAGAGTGGGACGACACGACCACACTTTGCTGGGGAAGGTTACTGTGGCACAAAGAACAGATAGGCACTTAATTTCACTTCCCTTTTGTGCCTCCGAAAACGTGCCCAAGAGGCCTGCAAGAAGATTCAGAAGCACCAGTCAGGAATCTGTCAGATCATGGCCTCTCCAGTCAAAACAGTAATTAATGCTAATGTGTCTAGACAGTTGGAGTAGTCAGTGTGTACTGGTAAGAGTTACTGACAATTTGCATCTCTACTCCTAGCACTGGCATGTAACATGCAAGCTGCTGGGAGTTACTAGCTAGCAGGACTGCAATAAAGCAACTGATATTGATTGTGGAGTAAGTTCAGAGTTGGACTCCCTGCCCAATGAATTTCGATGGACCATGGAATCAGCATTCCAATAGCAGCAATACTTGTGAGTTATTCTGAATTTACAGCGTGTTGCTGAAATCACACTGACCTAAAGTGCATTCTGTTTTCAATCAGAGGCATATTCCCTGCTGTTCTAGATTCTTTTACTAAACTATGTAGCCCACATGCACTACTCAGACTGCTTAGGAGACTTTGCAGGCTACAGGTTGGGGGTGCTGTTGGTTTAAATTTGGGAAGACAGATAATTAATAAAGCCTTTGTTCTACATTGGGCATGCTCCTGATACATGGCTTCAAAAACAAAGTTATGCTGAACAAAAATATTTGCAATTCATGAAACTATCCAGAAGTTCCCACTGTAAATCTTTTCCCATTTTAGAAATTTCACAGTTGTTTTAACTTTGATAGAGTAGGCTCTTGTGTGTAATTGCTCAAACCCCATACCACCTAGGAAAAACATTCTGTTTAGCAATAATAGTTGTGAAATGAGTCATGACAAATGGATTGTGCCAAGTAGATGCAGCTGCAATTGATAAAACACCAACTTATTCCCAATGGCAGAAACAAAAACCACATAGTATATCAGGCCCCAGAGTGCTAATAACTAGAGCAATTGGTGTGGACATTCTAAATCGGAAGTCATCTCTAAGAAACACATTGTTACAGTGCTACTCCAGTATTCCACAGCTTATTCTTTTAGCTGCACAATATTCAGCCTCCTGCTCTAGGAAAGTTTCCTGTCACGGTGTGGTGAGCCTCTCAGGGCTTTGTCTACACATACAGCACTGCGGCAGCATAGATGCAGTTGTGTTGCTGTAGTCTTAGTGGAGATGCTACCTAAGCTGTGGCGTAGATATTCCACCTCCCTGAAAGGCAGTAGCTATGTCAACATTTGAAGCCCTCCCATCAATATAGCACTGTCTATATCAGGACTTCAGTCACTATAACAGTATTACTTGGGGTGTAGATTTTCTATACCCCTAGTGATGTAGTTATACTAACGTAAGCCTGTAGAGTAGATCGAGACCCAGGGTTTGTCTTTGTAGTGCTTAGTGCCCATTAGAGGGGTATGATTTGCAGAGAGCTCTAACATGCTGTAGATTCTGCTGCGGAAACTGAACGATATCCAGACTATGTTAATGCAAATGAGGTTACCTCATAGTTCATACTGGCAGAGTTTCCATGGGGCATGTTACTCACATGTGATGTGTAAAGCTCCAATATGCTTTATATACAGTGTTGACAAGCCTCAGTGGAGAAAGCCCTGTAGGCAGAGGTCATTCCCTAGAGGCTCCCAGCAAAGCAAAGGAGGGAAGAGCACTGGGGGAATTTCGCATCACATAGAATTTGGTTTCTGCTCAGGATAACATACTTTGCACTGAGACAGTGCCTCCCACCTAAGGATCTCAAAGTGCATTACAAAGCTGTGATGTGTCACAACTATGTGCGTGCATGCGTGACTTCAACCAGTCCTGAACACAGCCATGGTAGCAGTGGACAGGAACTGAATACCCCAGGCCAGTTGGAACTAAAGGGTGACACTAATGAAGGTGAGGTGTCACTGCTCCACTTGGAATCCAAGTCAGCATACTGGGCTCAATATCTTGACTCCTACGAAAAGTGCCAGAGGAAGCTTTAAGCAGAAGATGGCAGCTCCAGCCACAGTGTCCCTACTCTTACGCTATGGCTTTGGTTCCACACGGACTCAGGGTAGCAAGCAGCACCACAGCATTGACTAAACCCTCAATAGCACATCTTGCAGCACCTGGGTTTTTCTTAGTCATCTCCCACTCAAGTACTGATCTTGGCTGACACTGCAGTCACACGAAGCTAAGTCGTAGGGTGATTGGCATGTTAGACTGAATGGGAGTCCCACATCACCTTAGGCCATCCATAAGAGTCACTTTGAAATCCAGAATAGCCATTTAAACAGTGATTAATTCAACTGTTGCTTTTTAAACAGGATTGTTCAAGTTCTGCACTGTTCAGAAGAACTGTGATCTATCAAACCTGAAAGATAATGATTTTTGATGCATTATGGCATAAATTACATTTAAGTTTACGCAAGTAATTAAATCTGGATTTCATCAGGGTTAAATGTAGTGTCATCTGAAATACATTATCATTCAGGGCATACTGCCAAGTATTGATGTTTTTACAACTTCCACTGGGATTTAAAAATCTAACCCACGCATAAGATGTATTTAAAAAGCCTCATGATTACAGGCAGTGGTTGGATAAACATTCAGTCTCAGCAGGGGAAAAGACCTGCCTCTTCTGAATGTACAGAAGCAGGTCATGGACCTAACATCTATGCAAAGTTAACAGTTACCTTAGACGCCTTTGTTTTATCTTCCACTGTTCATACTTCTGTCTTCGTAAATGGTAATTTCAATCTGCACAGCATGGCTGTTAAGAAAACATGCTATAAAAAAATCATGGAGCTAAAATAGGCAAGTCAAACAAAGCAAGGCAGTGGAGCATTTGATCTTTCAGCCTAACATCTGCCATTAAGAAAGAGAATTTTGCTAAATTTCTGAACTACAGAAAGCAAAACAGTCTTTGTGGCTTTTGGCTCTGCATTCTGGCCTGTGTTATAACTTCCCTTTAGACAAAAACGCCTGTTTGGAGGCATACAGACTTTGTAATATTGCAGTGAAGTTGTTAACAGTCTTATGAACAAACAGCTTGGCCCATTACACACATTTTTGTTTTGCACTCTTCTACTGTTCAATCATTAATCCAATCTCCAAATTAAAATCACTATTTATATGCCTGTTTACCAAATACAAGTAATTTTTCTGTATTTACGGAAAATACAGCACATCAAGGGTAATGAAATTACACAACTGACAACTAAGTTATTTAGGCAACTATTCAGATAAGCCCAAGAGACTGCAGTTAGTTAGGACGACAACTCACCACACACTATGAGTCTATGCATTGCAAAGGGGCTTCAAGTTCAGAACTCTTGACAGATGAAATGCATTACTCATACTTCCCCTTTTATTGCTACAAGATGCCCTCTCAACCACCAAGAAAAATGGTAATTAGAATGCTAAGCCATTTGCACTGAGGTCCACAGCCCAGAAGAAAAGTTGTAGAGAGAACAGCTGTAGCCAAGAACAAACTCCAGTGTGACAGACCTCACTTCTCAGGCAGGTGGTGGTTGAAATTTTACCATAGGCACCAGGTGGGAGCAACAATGTATTGTTCCTAAGCCAAGATCAACATTTAAAATATTTCTACAGAGCATTTACGTTCCATGTTTTATTTCTGTTAGGAAGACCGTTAGCCTTTCTAAATGGCTAAGTTGCATCTTCCAGAGGTAGCAGAGTTTGAAGGAAGATAACAGCACCTTTCTAAGAAAGATTTTTAAATAAAATATGATGAATGTGATAAGAGACTTTCTAAACAGATAGTAATTTTATCCTAAAAGCCTGGGAGGAACGGCTGGGTACGTTACATACCAGATGTTATAACACCCAAGGAGTGTTCATTTTATAAAGTCACAGAATCAGAGTGCCTGCAGCGTGTCATGCAGCCTCTGAGGTAAGATGCACTATTACTGCTTTGAGGAGAGAATTCATAAGAGGATTAAGAATCCATAAAAAGATACAACTCTTAGTCCTCTCTCAATGGGATCCGTCAAGAGGAGGCCCTGGGGTGCGTAGATCTTCTCATTCTGTTCCTGAATGAATTTGGCAATTTTCTTAAGAACCTGGTGACAGAACACACAGACTTTACAGTTTCTGTTTGAGTTTCCACATCAACCTTCCTTTAAAAGCCCCCATCTATACTACAAACACAGCCAGGTCAGGCAAGACCTAACTACACAGCTCCACTAGAATGTAACTGGGATTACCGCCCCCTGCATAACCAGGCTATTATTTTTCATCCCCCCTCCCACGCCCTAGGAGTGGGAGGGAAGAATACATGGATGGTATTTGTCTATACCAGCACTGAAACTATATTGCAACTAGGTCATGAAACAGCTGTAATGTAACAAGACTCTCTGACGGTTCATTTGTATAAGAGTTGAATATAGGTTATAGCACTATGCAGGTCTCTTTTCCAGGCTATGAAAATATGCTGTTTAAATTACCGCACAAGCCATTTGCTTACTGTATGTCATGGTGTGACTCAGAGAGAAGAGGCCCCTTTCAATGTCTATTTCCATTAATAACAGACTGCAAATACAAAGTGCTGATCTTAACTACTCCAAAAATAAGCCCCCCCCCCCATGCTGCTTCTACAGTGTCAGAAAGTTCAAGGCCAGAGAGACAATTAAATCACGTAGGCAGACTTGTGTCTCACAGGACATTAAATTTCACCCAGTTACCCCTGTGTAGAGCTAACAACTTTGTATCTGGCTAAAGCATAACTTCCTGAAAGGCACCTAGATGTGAAGACTCCAGCATTTCACATGGTAGTTTGTTCCGGTGGTTAATCATCCTCACTGCTAAGCCTTATTTCTAAATTTAATTTGTCTGGTTTCAGCTTCCAGAAAGTGGTTCCTGTGATCTATTTCTTCACTATATTAAGGAACCCTTTAGCACATAGTATTTTCTCCCCAAGAATATACTTAACACACTAATCAAGTTCTCTCTCAATCTTCTTTTGTGACAAGGTAGTTTAAACTCTTATGTTTCTTACCATAAGGAATTTTTGCCAGTCCTCAAATCATTTTTGCTGATCTTTTCTGCATCTGCTCCAATTTTTCAACATGCCTTTAAAAGCTGACATTAGACCTGTACATAGCATTCTAGTATCAGACTTACCAGTGCCACATTCAGAGATAAAGAAATCACCTCTGTGCTCTTATTTACTACACCCCTCTTCATACATCCAAGGGACCACGTTAGCCCCCTTTGTCAGAGCACTGCACTGCAAGACTCATGTTCAGTTGCCTGTCCATTATGGAGTCATTTCCTTCCAGAATACAGCCCCTCCTGCATGCAGGGATGGCTTGCATTCCTTATTCCTAGATGCATTTAAACTATAATAAAAATTCAAAGTTATGTATTTTGTTTGAATGGGCCGAGGTTACTAAGTGATACAGATCATGCTGTGGGACTGCTCTGTACTCAATTTAATATGCCATCAATCTTTGTGTCATCCACACCTTGGATCAGTAGTGTTTGCGTTTTCTTCTAGATTACTAATGAAAATACTGTAAAGCATCAGTCCTTCGTTGAGCCATTTGTTCTACTCTGCCAGTCCAACAACAGTCTATTTACTGGCTAGTATTCGTCTCCCCCATCCTCAGCAATAGCATCTTTGAGCTTTTGTCTCCTAATCCAACAAGTACTGCTGCATTACACATGTGGGAAGACATTACACATGTATGAGGGAGGGCAGTTTTGAAGGGGTTGAATTCTGCTGGTTGCTGGGTGGGATGTCAAACTTCTATTTGAGTCTACATTTTGTTCTAACAAGTTAGGATACCTGTTGCCTTGGATGTCTGCTTTATTTCTGTAAAAGTCCAAACAAAACATGTCCTCTGATGAACAATGTAGCTATCACTTTTCCTTGGATGAATGTCACCTTTGTGATGTACCAGTTGTCACCTGTTTGAACAGCATGACTCCCAAGTCATTATTCCCTTTAAATGAATTCTGCACATTAGCACAGAGCTCTGCTCCAGTGAAATATTGTCTGGGGCAAGTGCCAACTTGAGTATCTGGCCTATGTGTAAGCAAGGCAAACAGACTGCATTAGCTTTATATAGCACAATTTCCAAATGCTTTGATCCAAATAGTTCATACATTGATTACTAAAGTCAAAACAGAACGAACACACACACACACACTTCTTGCTTTGTACATGCTCAGTCTACTTTGCTGCAAGATCGGACACTGAGAAGTTAGGGGACAGGCTCTCTGGCAGATAGTGATGCTTTCGTCACTCCCAAATTTATTTCTATAGTGAAAACTAACTTCATATACATAATCCACTGAAAGCTATTTGATTAAAAAAAAAAAAAAAAAAAAAAAAAAAAGATCAAAGCCAGCTTTTGCAGGTGACTAAGCTCCAACATTACTAGTCCTACCAGCTTTCTGGTATTTCCGCCACTGCTGAGTCATGCACCTATTTAAATACTTCAGAAACCTTAGGAAGAAAGGTGGGAAAATAAACTGAGGGAAGGGCTTGAACATAAAAATACCAGAGTGGAAATCCTCAGCCTGCATATATATATTGGGTCAAGAAAAGTTTAAATACTTTGAGATGTCAGATCTTATAGTCACCAGCAGGGATCATTAGATAATCTAGTTTGACTTCCTGTCTTACATAGGCCACAGAATTTCACCCAGTTACTTATGAATGGAGCCCTATAACTTGCGTTTGACTAAAAGCATAACTTCCAGAAAGACATCCAGATTAGGACCAAAGGAAGTAAATTCACCGAGGTCACATTAATATAAAGGTCTGCAAAATGCAGCTTACTTCTGGAAATTCAGATTATATGTTTGTATAAAGCAAGGAGTATCTTGTTTTAAGAGAACAGACTATGCACAGTAACAGCAGAAAGCCAATACAACCTCCAAAACAGTCTTAGTTGAGTGACTTTTATATTTTATTAGCAGTGTGAAGTTTCACTTTGGTCTCTCTTACACACTGCTCCTTCAGATTTATCGGAACCTCCCGACGTTTCAGTTCAGGAAGCTTTTACTAGTCAGAGTTTTGTTTCTTATCTCTGAATGGGTACCTGTCAGCCCTCTTCAAACAAATAATGGAAGCAAGTAAGCCATAAAGATATCCAGCTCAGATCTCTTCAACACTCCCATTTCCTACTCAGTCAAGCTGCAAGAAGTGGAAACTAGAGATGTCATATCCATCTCCACAATCCATTACTATTTGAGTTTGTCACAAAATGACTGCATGACTGATTTCAAATAAAGAATTCCTGAAATGCAGCCATCTATAAATCTACTAAAGGGTTACTACAAGAGACACACCAGTTCAGTTTAATCAAATTTAAGTTTTGATGGATGAGCTTTCTGGCGAGGTTTTAGCTGCAATATTATGTATTTAGAATGCTATTCTGATTAAAGAAAATGACAAGATGATTACATTATGGAAATCTACCTTATCTTGAGAGTGTCAAATTATTTATAAAAATAACTAGATATTCAAACAAGTTACAGAGTATAGTGCAATAAGTCACAAGTCAAGAAAGAGTGAGTCATAAGAATTAATCATCTCTTTGAACTGTTCTCATTAGCATGACCATAAATGCTGCATTTTCCAAGGAGATTTGAAGTTATCTGCCTTGCCATCCCTACTCTATCTAGTTCAGTTATAAAAAGACATTTCAGCTGGTGTCAGCCCAATCTTCAAAAAAAAAAAAAAAAGAAAAAAAAATCACTCTTCTTACATAAGGTGAGCCAAAGATATCTAGCTAAATAAAATACTGCAAACCAGCACTATTTATCACCCTGCTCAGAAGGGATGATAAAGGGTTCTGTTAATATATAATTACAGCAGTAATCTTGAGCAGAATTGTTTGAAACATGTTTTTATTTCAAGTCAGTAATATTAAATCAGACTTCTTTACACTCATTTAATCCAAAGGAATGATGAATGTATTCACATATTGACTTGGCTATCTACTCATTGGCTTTGTAAACACAAAGGCTGTGTCTAGACTGGCAAGTTTTTCTGCAAAATCATCTGCTTTTGTGGAAAAACTTGCCAGCTGTCTACACTGGCCGCTTGAATTTCCGGAAAAGCACTGACGATCTCATGTAAGATCGTCAGTGCTTTTCCGGAAATACTATGCTGCTCCCGTTCGGGCAAAAGTCTTTTTCCGAAAGACTTTTGCGCAAAAGGGCCAGTGTAGACAGTACAGTAGTTTTCTGCAAAAAAGCCCCGATCGCGAAAATGGCAATTGGGGCTTTTTTGCGGAAAACCGCGTCTAGATTGGCCACGGACGCTTTTCCGCAAAAAGTGCTTTTGCGGAAAAGCATCCTGCCAATCTAGATGTGCTTTTCCGAAAATGCTTTTAACGGAAAAGTTTTCCGTTAAAAGTGTTTTCGGAAAATCATGCCAGTGTAGACGTAGCCAAAGAGCACAAAATAAAGAAGAACTGACAGTATTAAATACAGACTACATATGTAAGTGTGTACACATGGAGGTGTGACAAGTATGTATGACTTCTAGCTCTTCAAGCTAGTATGTCATGGTGTTTAAAAATGAAGCTCTTCATTTTTAAAGAGAAACTATCAGAACAACATTTTTATAATTTTAGAATGATCTCGTGGTTCACCAAAAGACTGGAAATCAGCAGTTCTGCATGAGACAAACCTATACTTGATTTGACCTAAATAATGGGCATAATATTGATTTCACAAGAAGGGCAAATGGACTAATCTGATGCTCATGAAGAAACTGGGTTTTATTTGGAAATATTTGCATGGGTGTTAGATTGTTCCCTTAGTGAATGCTTACCTGGAGCTTGGAAAAGTCTCAAATAGAGGGTACTGTATAGATATGTGCGAGAGGTAGATTTGGAGTAGTTATAGCCCACCATTCTCTAGCTTAACATCTCACCTAAACCCAAACATAAAGAAGACAAGCAGTAAAATGGTAAGATGCAGCAGAAGATGCTGAAAGGTAGGGTAAGATGCAGCAGAAGATGCTGAAAGGTAGGCTAAGAGCAGCCTGAACTCCTGAGGATTTGTGGAAGCAAATGGAACACAGGGACTAGTATTTAGTAGGGAATCAGGAATCTTTCTTGAGCTACAGAGCTGTGAAGCAACTCTCTTGATTATTAATCTCTATGGGATTAAATTGCTGAAAATTTGGTGTAAAACTCGCCAGTTTAGTGATTGCCTAATGGATTTTAAAAATGAAACATAATTGGATTTAGAAACAGTCCTACCAACTTGACACTATATGACTGATTAGTCAAAGATATATTTTTCAACTAATTAATTCTTTGACTAAAACGGCACACTATTTTTCTATGGTTATGTATAGTTTACCCTAGCAGCAGGTGATCACTTCCCGCATCTGGAAAATGACATATTTCTTTGTTACTCTCCAACCAGTGACTGAAGCTGGCATTTATTTCAAATATATGCTTATAATTCTCAGGTAGCTGAGTCTGTGCTCTCACTGATATGTCCCAGTATTTTCAGGAAGCTAGGCTAGCAGGTGAAAGCTTATTCTGTATTTGTACTATAGTAATGAACGAGGCTGTCATAAGAGAAAACCTTAGAAATAAAGTTAGAAGCTAAAGCACCTCTGCTGATGTACATAAAAAGTTATGATCCAACATTGTGATTTTCATTTGCTTTAAGTTAATTGCATGAAAGGTAACAGGCTCACCTTTTCATAATGTGTCTCCATGCACAAAAAGATAGTGTAAGCAGTCAGACAGGCCAAACATCCTTCAAGATAAGATTGACCCCCAAGCTTCTCAGCTTCTGCATAAAGGTTATTTAGAGTTTGAACTGTCTCTTCAAACTGCTGCCTATCGATCTGCAAAAGATTGACAGTAAATTGCTTAGTCAGAACTCAATCCCTAAAGCAAAGATGTACCTTCTGTGTAGAACATTCTTAATCACCAGTGTATCACCTACATCCAATTAGCTTCAAGCACAACATGGAGAACCAAGGTTGTGTTCTGGTACAGAAGGACCTCTGTGTATCATAGCTGCTATTTAACCCAATGCTAAGTGATTTAAAGTTACTAGATCAAATGTGTATTCCCATATTACACATTTACAGCCCTTATTTAAGCTGTGTTGTGTGTACAGTATTAGATTCAAAGTACAACCTACTTGGAAACTGTTGACCTGGAGTAGGGATACAAAAGTGTAACCATTTAAATGATTAGCCTACAAACTTCATCTTATTGGTTTTGGTTAGAGTTACACACAGGCTTCTTGGGAGATTCTGCAATGCATGCCACTGGTGTAACCACTAGGATTTTTAGCTGTTACATGGTTATGTTTTTAAACGAGTTTTTACATTCCTAATCTGGAGGGTGAGGTCCTCTAGATTTCAAAAATAAATTATTCGCAGGGGACATGGGTTAAACTAAACCTCATATGCTCTGACTAAGGCCTTGACTATTTTGCATTATTATGACAGAGTTGATCACTAATAACATTAACAAGGAAAGCTAAGGTGATTAGTGTTCCATACAGGACAGGCAAGAAGCAAAAAGCCCCAGAAGTGACATTTACTAGCCATAGAAGACAAGCACAACTGGCAAGAAGCATTTTCTTTCTAGCTTAATAAAATATCACAATTGCCAGCAACACAATGAAAGGAAGCACTTGTAAAGCCATGTAAATGCAAGTTCAACAAAAGAGTCCTCTCACCATCAGACAGGACTGTGGTAGAGAATACATACTTTTTCACTGACATAAGAGATGTAATTGATGATACAGTTAAAAGGGACACCTTTCCTCAGGATTACAGAGAGCATAAAAAACAAATGACTTCTAAACATGGTCAATAACAAAAGAGAGGAGCAGATAAGTCAGAATTTATACAAATGAACCACATTTTCACTTCTTTATAAAAAATAAACATGCCTTTGATGTGCTTTAAAAAAAAAGTTATGTTCCTTTGCGTGCTAAAGACCACAAATCTCAGGTACACAGCAGGTAAGCTCTCAGGTCAGCCATGTGCAGCTAGCTCAGGACTTCAATCATTCCTAATTCAATCATTCATACAATCCCAGATAAATTAAAACAAAGCTTTTACCCTGTTTTCTAACTCTGGGGGAAACTTGGTCTGGAACTGGCACCTGGTGCCGCTACTGTAGTCTCTCTGGACAAACACTTTACCAGAAACAGGTGCCTGCTGCGGCCGCATCGCACAGGTAGAACTGGCTGTTCTAGGAGAAGAAACAGAGTCGAATGCATTACATGGTCACCAGAAGCACCCTACAGCTCAGAAATACACCAAACTGCCCCCACACCTGAAGCCCCTCCATAGCTTCAAGGCAGCTGTTAGACTGTCACAGCTTGGCCCTGGCCCAGGGCTCACTCTGGGGTCCCATCCCCACAGCCCGCCCGAGACACCAACTCCCCCCACCCCCAGAACTCCCCACGCCCACGGACCCACCCCATCCCAAACTCCCCCCCCCACATTTCACCCACACTCCCCCCCGTCCCAGCCTCCGCCCCACCGCCAGGATCCAGCCCACCCCGCCCCAACCCCCCGGGCCGGACATCCCCGCCCACGCACTCCCGCCCCCGGCTTCAACGCCCTTCCTGAGGCGCTTCCCGGCCCCCACCCTTACAGACAAAGCCAGGCCCCTGCTCCCTCCGCTTCAGCGGCCGTCGAGCTCCCTCCCTTACGACTGCCGTAAAAGCACCACCCCAGTTTCGCTGAAAGCCGTAAGTGAGCAGCGAAGCCACTTAGAGGAGTCATGCGCATGCGCTGCTGCCAGGTCGCGCGACAGGCGAGTACGTTGGCCTATTGTGCGCGTGCGTCAGTTTCTGCGCCGGGAAAAGATTCTGCACATGCGCTATTCTGCTCAGGGGCGGGGGGTCTTCGTGCTGACGAGGCCCGCAGGGCCCGTTTGGCGCCTCAGGGCTCACGCGGCAGCAGAGCTCCTTGTCATGGCACGGTCAGAGGTACGGCCCGGTCTGTGGTACTGCCGCCTCGTGGCAGAGCCCCCCCACGGCACGGTCTGTGGTGTGGTCTCCCTCCCTGTGCCACACCCCGGTCTGTGCTGTGCCCCCCCTTTTCTGTGCTACGGCCCCTCCTCCTGGTACAGCCCTTCCCCCCCCCGCGGCATGATCAATGGTACCATCTCTGTGGCATGGCCTCCCACAGCAAAGTTAGTGGTACAGTCCCCCTGTCCTGTGGCGTGGCCCCCCCCATTGCATGGTCAGTGGTTCAGCCCCCCCCCCCATGGCACAGTCTGTGGCATGGCCTTTCCCATCTGTGCACAGCCCAGTGGCACGGTCTCTGCTGGCTCGCTCTTCCCATGGCTCGTTCCGTGGCAGTGCCCCTTACCCAGACAAAAGGCAGGACCATGCAGCACTTTAAAGACTAACAAGATGGTTATTAGGTGAGGAGCTTTCGTGGGCCAGACCCACTTCCTCAGAGCCCACGAAAGCTCATCGCCTAATAACCGTCTTGTTAGTCGTTAAAGTGCTGCATGGTCCTGTCTTGGCTGCATCTCTAGCACTACCTTACCTGAGAGTCATTTGAAAGGTGAATGCAGACTGATATTGTGGTATTTAGCTGGATGTCTCCATTCCCTCCTCTGATTTTGATCAAATTCTATTTTTGCTCTGGCAAGAAATTTAGTAAGCATTCAGAAATTTAGTACTCTTTTTTTTCAAAGTGCAGTGGAAACAGAGGCCGCAGTTCACAACAGTGTGAAAGAATCATATTTGATCATAATATTTAATTTCTTACTGTTTTATTGTCATTGATTGTGACTGATTTTTAACAAAGGCTTTAGATGTGATACTGGCAATTACAGGCTGGTAAGCTTAAACCTCAGCTTGGAGAAAATTGGTTGAAACTATAGTGAAACAATAGTAAATATCATAATGACACTGCCTAATTCTGTGAGAACATGCCGGTCGCCCCATCTAATATATATATATATTAGAACTGGAAAAAGTGCGGAGAAGGATATCAAAAGTGATAAGGAGAATGATCCTACACGTAGATTAATACAATTTGTTGCGGAAGAGTCAACATGGCTTTTGTAAAGGGAAATCATGTCTCACCAATCGGTTAAAATTCTTTGAGGGATTAGCAGTCATGGACAAGTGAGAATCAGTGGATATAGTTTGTACTTGGATTTTCAGAGAACCATTGACGAGGTCTCTTGCCAAAGGCTCTTAAGCAAAGTAAGTAATCATTGGAAAAGAGGGAAGGTACTGTCATGGATTAGTTATTGGTTAAAATTGTATGAGAACATGCTTGCATTACTTGGGGGAGAGAGCTTTGTGCAATGGGGGTGAAAAGGGAGCAGATTGGAGGCAGGGCATTGGGGAAGGGGTGGAATGGGGCCTTTTTGAGTCTGTAGAGTCACATTTTTTCACTTTTCTCTGCAACCATAAGATCTGGATACTATTTTTTCAATGAAAGTGGAGGCTCTCCCATAATTATGTAACGCTAGGAGCTGGGAATTTAAATCATCAAATGTTGTGAGATTTGTAATAAACTTATGAGCATTTCAAACACTGTGTTTTTGATATGGACTAAAGGGACTAGGAGCCATATGTGCTCCAGGGCTGGAGCACCCATGAAGAAGCATTGGTGGGTGCTGACCACCTATTGACAGCCACCTATCAGCTCTCCCCATCCCCCAGCGTAGCCTGCCTGACAGTGGGAGGGGATCAGTGCTTCCCTCTCCCTCCCCACACCTCCCGCCTGCTGTGATCAGTTATTTGCAGCATTTGGAGGCTGGGTGAAGGGAACGAAGAAGCAGCGCGCTGGAGGAAAGGGACAGAACTGGGCAGGAAGAGTCAGGGTGGGGGTGGAGCAGGGGTGGGAAGAGGCAGGATGGGGTTGGAGCTTTGGTGGAAGGCATGGAGTTGGAGCAGGGTTGGGGCAGAACTAGGGGCTGTGCTGGAGAGGCCTCTGTCTGAGGGGAGTTTGGACCCCCCGTGGACAGGCGCTGCTGCTTCACAGGAGCCTCTGTCCGCCATGTGCCCAGGGTTGCTGTCTACAGAGGCTGCTCTGGGGGATGCTGGAGCAGCGCCTCTGTCTGCGGGGAGCTCAGGCCCCCCCATGGACGGGCTGGGCCACCTCATGCTGTTGCTTCTGTATCAGAGGCAGCAGCATGAGGTTGCAGGTGGGGGCTGGTCTGCGCGGGGAGCTGGTTTTTAAACTGGTTCCCTTTGCAGACCAACTCCTGCCTGCCATCCAGCACGGCTGCCTCTAATACAGTGCAGCCGGCCCCACCTCTGGGACTATCGAATAGTTGTGTAACCACTAAAATGTAATGCGGTTACACGACTATTCAGTTACACTATTTCTATCTTCCCTACTTTCAAGTCCATCATGCATGAGAACCCTATGCTTGTGTGGTTCTTTCATTTCCAGTTTGTAGCCACACACTGATCTGCACTGTAAATATCATCATAATCTCTACTGATTATATTCCTATCCCTTGCTCTAAATCAACCCTAGCTTCAGACACTCTTACTGCTTGAAGTACCCTCATGGCACTGAAAATACCATCTTTAGCATGCCTGATATTACAACATCTGTTCTCTGGCATTAAAATACTATGTTCAGAAAAAATACACATTTGCACTTCAGCAGAAAGATGGTTTAGCGGCTCGGGCAGAACAGAGCTTGACTCGTGTCCTATTTTTCTGATACTTAACTGCTTTCTTGTACCTTTTTAATTCTGAATTATGACCTTTTGGTCATGGCTAAGACAAATTGAACAACTGCAACAAAATCCTGTCCATGAAAAAAGTGCTCATGCACAGACATTTAACCAGAGCAGGGCTACTCAACTTTGGAAGCTCTGGGGGCTACAATGATACTCACAGCACATACCGAGGGCCGCAACGTAAGTGTGGTTGCATAGACATGCAAATAGATATAGCTTCTTTCACGCTGACAGCCATGAATATAAAGATTAAGGCAAGAATACACAACACGCAGGCCTCATTTAAATCAGTTCTGCTGATATTAATAAAATGCAATATTTACCCGATTTCCACCCATATGACAGCACTTCTAATGAGCAATGGCAGTCCAGGAATTAAACTACTAAAACACATAACAGAAGACCATTATATTGACTACTTTTTTGTTAGGCCACGTGTTGAGTCCAGTGTAAACCCAAATTGCACCGTGGGATGCAAACAAACGGGTGGCGGGCCACATACGGCCTATGGGCTGCGTGTTGAGTAGCCCTGAACTAGAAAGTTGCAAAGAATATTCCTTGTACTAAAAGTTATTAGAAATGCACCTAGAGACATGGCTATCCTACTCAACAGCTTCTACTCAACAGCTCCTACTAAAACACATTACTTGTTCAATGCACAATGTTGTGTGCCTAGATGCCATGTTGGTAAGTGTAATAAATAATAAATGTGCTGCCTTTGGGCTTTGGGCTGAAATGATTTCTGAGGATGAAAGGTGATATGAGAAATTCACATTCTTTAATAATAAGCAGAATGTGAAGAGTGCACATTTAGCTGCAGTAGTAGTGGAGAACAGGAGTGGATCATCTGGAAAAAAATTGACAATTTTAAGTTCCTAACTCTTTTAAAAAAACTATTCTGATTGGTCATAGGCCAAGAAACACTGTTATCCAACAGAAAATGCACATCTTGCATTCCCTTAAACCTTCTCATGTTGCTTCTAAAGTAAGAAGCAAACACAGGAAATCTTGATGTTTGAAATGTCAATGGAATTCAGATGAAAGTGAACCATAAATGCTCTATGTCTCAGAGTGGTAGCCATATTAATCTGTAACTTTAAAAAGAATGAGTAGTCCTGTGTCACTTTAGAGACTAACAAAATACATATAGTATCATGAGCTTTTGTGGGCAAAACCCATTTCTTCAGGAAGTGAGTTTTGCTCTTGAAAGCTCATAATACTATATATTTTTTTGTTAGTCTCTAAGGGTATGTCTACACTGTATTCCTCTTTCGAGAGAGAAATGCAAATGCAGGTGAATGAAATTGCAAATGAAACAGGGATTTTAATTTTCCATGCTTCATTTGCATAATCGCGTCCAGATGCTATTTCGAAATACCCTATTTTGAAAAAAGAAATGCAGTCTAGACATGGTTATTTCGAAAGAAAACCCTTCTTTCGAAATTACCCTTAAACCTCATTTTATAAGGAGTAAGCGTAATTTCGAAAGAAGGGTTTTCTTTTGAAATTACCACGTCTAGTCTGTGTTTCTTTTTTCAAAACAGGGTATTTCAAAATAGCGCCAGGACGCAATTATGCAAATGAAGCGATGGAAATTCAAATCTGCGCTTCATTTGCAAGTTCGCTCAGCTGCATTTGCATTCCTCTCTTGAAAGAGGAATGCAGTGTAGACATAACCTAAGATGCCACAGGACTACTCGTTCATAAATGCCCCGTGAAAGCTCTTTATATTTGATATATTGAACTCCATCCTGCTTTTTGTGGACACTTTGGCTAAGAAAGTTGATAGAGATTGGTCACAGTGTATATGGCCATGAAGTCCCATCTCCACATTGCTGTGCAATTTTTGCCCTGGCTGTCACCCTTTTACCCAGAGGTGGCTGTATTTCTGTGGTTATATAATACAGGTATGAATAGAAAGAGAATTTGGGAAGTGTTTGGGCTTGTTAATTGGCTAACCTTTTACATCCCTAGGTTCCACAAGCTCTAGTAGTCAGGAAGAAAACAATTGTGTTTTGCAGAAATAGTTCGTCCAACTTTAGCGAGTGAGTTCAAGAAACTTACCATATGACCCAAGAGCCTAGACCCGTCCTGGTGGTGAATAAAACCCATAAACAAATAGGCTATGTCTACACTTGCGGCTTCTTGCACGAGTAGTATGCAAATCAGGCTAAGCATGGAATATCGCCGAGCCTCATTTGCATACCTAGTGAGCCACCATTTTTTTCAGAAGAGGCCTCTTGCACAAGAAGGAGCGTCTACACTGCCCCTTCTTGCACAAGAAAAACCCTCTTGCGCAATGCCGTTCTTCCTGTCAAGTAATAGGGCAGTGTAGACGCTCCTTCTTGCGCAAGAGCCTCTTCTGAAAAAAATGGTGGCTCATTAAGTATGCAAATGAGGCTCGGCAATATTCCACGCTTAGCCTCATTTGCATATTACTCACGCAAGAAGCCGCGAGAGTAGACATAGCTATAGTGTCTCAACTATATATTTTGTTTTGCAAGACCTCCTGTGTCAGATGCCTTCTAATGCCACAGATCGTCTTCCTGGGCTCAGAGGAACTGCTGGAGAGTAAAGAGAGGCCAAGACAGCAAGCTTCAAACAGTGATTGGACATGTCTAAGAAGAATATGAATATCCAGAGATGTAATAGTTAAGGCTAAAAAAAAAATGAGTTGAAACCCCTCATGCTTCTAACTCTTAGGGTACGTCTAGACTACATGCCTCTGTCGCCAGAGGCATGTAGATTAGGCTACCAGACATAGTAAAATGAAGCAGCGATTTAAATAATCGCCGCTTCATTTAAATTTACATGGCTGCCGCGCTGAGCCGACAAACAGCTGATCATCAGTTTGTCGGCTCAGCGCGATAGTCTGGACACGCAGGTGTCGACATCAAAGGTATTTGTCGACCACCCAGGTATGCCTCCTGGGATGAGGTATACCTGGGTGGTCAACAAATACCTTTGATGTTGCCACCCGCGCGTCCAGACTATCGCGCTGAGCCGACAAATAGCTGATCAGCTGTTTGTCGGCTCAGCGTGGCAGCCATGTAAATTTAAATGAAGCGGTGATTATTTAAATCGCCGCTTCATTTTACTATGTCTGGTAGCCTAATCTACATGCCTCTGGCTACAGAGGCATGTAGTCTAGATGTACCCTTAGGCCTAAGGAGGAGATGTACCTGTCACTGTCGTAGATGTCTCTAAAAGCAACGAATAGCCCTGCGACACCTTAGAGACTAACAAATATATATAGTGTCATGAGCTTTTGTATTTAAAACCCACTTCATCATATAGGATGGAGTGGAAATAACTATTTTTTTCTTTTCCTCTTATAACAGAGGAAAAGAAAAAAAAGTACTATCAATTGTAGGACCAGTGCTAATGAGGCTAATTAAGAGGACTGGATTTTGATGTACAAATGCAGTTGTTAGAGGGAGGGGAGACTGGTTTTATAATGTGACATCCAATTAATGTCTTTGTTCAAGCTCAGGGAAACAGTGGCACATTTGGAGATGAATACCAGTTCCACACACACAGTCTCTCTCTCTCTCTCTCTCTCTCTAATTGTCTGGTGAAATTCCTTTGTAGAGAAACCGCTACTTCTTAATTCATGATTGAGTGAGCCTCATTAGCACTGGTCCTACAATTGACAGGTACTCCCCCCTCTCCGTTATAAATATCTTGGTTATGTTATTTCTACTCCAGCTCATCTGATGAAGTGGGGTTTTACCCACGAAAGCTCATGATACTTTTGTTATTCTCTCAGGTACCACAGGACTATTCGTTGTTTTTAAAGTTACAGACTGACACAGCTATCCCTCTGAGACTAGATGGCTCTGTTAGCTCTGATCCAGTCTGGCAATTCCTAGCTTCTGGGGTAAGGCGTTTTCCTCTTCCCCATCTCAAGAGCACTTTATCCAATTCACTCTTCCCACACACCTCCAAATAAAACGAGAGCTCACTTCCCCTTTTGTTGAGTTTTATTTTCTATCTAGGAAATGAATTGTTGATGTAATGCTGGGTTCTGAGCCTCCTCTTTAAAATTCCCAAAGTCCTTTTCAAGATAGATTTTTTTGCCTCCCCCAACCCAGCAATTCATCCTATTTAATTGGCTCTGTAGTTTGCAGATAGCTATAGGATTGGCCATATGGATTCAATAAGCATGTTTTCAGTATCTCCTATGTTGTCTCCTAGATCATATAAAAAGATGTGTCAAACACATTTAATTAGAAACAGATGAGTACTCTTGGAAATGAATCCTTATCAGTTAACTACCCAGAACTGTCTGGGCAACTTTTCATCATTTAGGTAATTATTAAAATCCCCAAGCTGCTTGGGCTCTTATTCAGACCCACATTAGTATCTTGATGTCCCAAAGATTTGCTGTCAGTGTGACACCAAGTGCTGCCTGCTTCCTGCTCCACTTTCAGAGTCTGATCTTTTGTCTTGATGTTAAAGGGAATGTTGCCATTAACTTCATGGGAGCAGGATTGGGACCGGGTTTCTTTCTCAGGACTGGAAAGCAGCAAATAAACAGCTCCCATTGTCTCCCTGTGCTGGTCAGAATGTCAGCAACTAACATGCAAATAGTCTACATGAAACTCCACCACAGAGCCTTATAGGGTTGTGAAAACATTCATTCACCAGGCTGTTACTGCCAGTGTTAATTTCATTGTGTTTTCTTAGGAAGCTGAGCTGGTGGGAACAGATTGGCATTTGCTCCAACATTATTCCAAGTTTATTTTGCTGATAAACATATGATAATTTCCAGGCCCATTAACCTTTGACCTTCAGACTTCTGCTTTTGCTAGATGCAAGCAGGGTCAAAGGTTATTTAGTTTAAGGAAACCTTGAAAACTAGTTATGAGAGTTGGGCAATCAGGAAGAAAAATTATTAACATCTCAGTGAGTTTTAGACTAACATTTTGCATGCACTATATTCATGCCTGGTTTTATTCACTATATTCGTTAGAAGTAAAGATTGTGCAAAATGCATTTCAGGCTAGTAGCTGAAATCACAAATTCATGGTGGAGCAAAATTTGTTTGGGGCAGAAATAATGTTTGAAAGTTAGATTATACGCTCATGAAACAGAAATAATGCCATGTGACTTAGCACCACACAACTCAGATATTTAACTCTTGGGGAACTACGTGCAATTACCAGTTCCCCAGCTGATGGTCTGGTGTTGCTTGCACCAGCAACTGATCATTGTAAATAGCAAGGAAATGTATAAAAGTTACAGTCTGCTCACAGACAAACATACATAAGAGAAGGGCCCAAAAGTCATAGAATTACTTGTTTGTAGTGCATTGTTTGGCGCCACATAAACCTGATTTCACCAAAACTGAGGTTTAACTTTTCCTCCTACCACTTCCGCTGGTTCAGCCACAGTAACCAAGTAAGTCTTATAATGTTGTGAAAATGTTTCTGTTCATTAAGGGCCTGATCCAAAAGCCCCTGAATGATTGCCATGGTCTTAATGACAGCTGGATCACAGCCTGACTGTTAGTATTTATTTCAAACTCTTGTCTTAACAATAACACAGGGTTCTCAAGAAGCTCTGTACATCTAGAGCCTGCAACAAGTTTTAAGCATTTTAGCTACTCTTAGTTGGTTTTTAGTTTGCTGGGATGTTGTACCATTTGCAGCACTTTTAAAAGGAATCATAAACAAAATGTTGTAAAAATGATAATGTGAAGCAGTTGGGAAAACTCAAGTTCTCATTAGGGGAAAACCACTGGTGCTGCATACTCTTCCCAGATAATTATTGAAAAAGTTTCCTTTGATATTCCACTTTCAGCCATGTGCCCATAGGACTGTCCACCACTGTTTGTACTCGTATGCTCATCTGGATGTACAGTAAATACATAAATAAATACTAATTCAATTTATGCAGTGCCACTGGCATGCATGGAGCATTACAAGTATTTAACAAACAACTTGTCCTTGCCCCAATGAGCCTATTGTCTACTTTAACCTAAACACAGTGACCAACGAGAGTAAACAAAAGGCAGAGCATAGAAAGATGAAGGATACAGTAGTGACTGACTCTGAGTTGTGTTTACTATTACATACAAATCTCATTAGTTTACCTTTTTAATGTATTAAAAATTAGGCTTCCTGGTATAGTCAGTAGGTGGCAGTCTTCCCCTCTGAGTGAGCAATGACCTGATGCCCCACATGGTGTTAGGGGGCACACTGCTGTTGGATGGGCAGTCTTTGAAAGGGGATACAAAACTGGACTGCTGACCCATGGGACTTCTACAAGAACAGGCATGTTAACCCCAGTGTCCAGTCCAAATTCCAGTTGGGATAATTACATCCTACTTTTGTAAATTCTCCTCGGAGTTTCATATGAAGTATTCTTCTTCACTCCCTCTTGGAATTGCTGTTGGAGGCAATTGCTGTTGAATACCTTAGCTGTTCTGCCCCAGAGGTAGCTGCATATTGCTGTTGAGAGTAGTGTTGGCGATCCCTGCATAGTGTACCTAAGGGTAAAACCTTTGGAACCCTTTGAGTTGCAAGGTATTATTAATTATCATTACTATACAGTGTGAGATATTGGCGGTTTTCTTCTGAGACATACAGTTACTTCAGATAAAATTAAATACTGGATTCTTTGACTAGGCTCGCTTTGTTTAGGAGACTGTAGAAGTGTCACTCAGAGGAGAATGAAGATGTTCCCCAGGCGTATGGAACTTCTGAGGATCTTACAGGGTATTTTCTCTTTGGGGCGCAGGTGTCACATTACCAAGCTGATTCAGAGCTGGAGAGACAAGGTTGAAAGAGCAGAGTACATTTTCCAGAACCACTGGGAGCCCAGCATGGATGTGTTTTGGGTAACAGGAAATTACATTTGCCCAGAGATAGTTTAGTTTGAAAGCTGTTTATATAGTGGGAAAATCCATATGCTATAGCTAAATGGGATCTGGATTTAATGACATTATTTAGAAACATTTTAACTAAACAAAAATGTAAGACAAGAGCGAGTGAGTCTTCCCGGGAGGTGGAATGCCTCTGTTTAGTATAACAAGTGTAAATGTGGCCTCCATAAAACCTCGGAGAGTGGGCAGTGCCCTCTCAGAAATCAAAAGACCAGGAAAACAGAATGAGGTAAAGAGTTGAACATTTCAGAGTTTTCTATGTTAAGTGGTGGATGAGGGGTTAAAATAAAGCAGCTTAGCAGAGTACTGCATGCCTGAAACCCTGCTCATCAACAGACAGTGTTTAAGTCACACAGAAGAGATAATAGTACTGAACACTTTTGCAAGATGTACTGGTCACTTACTTAATGCATGTTCACGTTAATTTTTTAAAAAAAAGTATTTACAAAGAACTCCTGTAGAACATTGTGCTAATAGAGATGCACAACATCGCATCACTGCCTCCCCCAGCTTCCCCAGTAGGGATGAGTTCTGTAATATGCCTGTCAAGAAAAATCAGCTAAAATATTTTCATTTCATTTACTTAATGCTTGAAGTATGAGGTGGTGATGTCTCCAGCTGCCCTTCAAATGTGGACTCAGAAATAGCTGTGATAGGACTTGACCTTTCTGGCTCACAGGCTGGTTCAGGGAGAGTGTCACAAATGGAATGCACTGTGCCCCAGAGGGAAAAGCTGACCACTCTGTCCACTAAGATTGGTTATTAGCCAGACAAAGGGCCAGAGGACTCACAGTGTTAATGAAGCCTGGCACCTGCTTTACTAATATGAGACAAGCTGATCGGATAGTGACAATTAGCGGAAATCTGGAAAGAAAAAAATAAGGGGAAATATATGGCAGGTGCCTATGGACCAAGTAATTTACGATGTTAATTATTCACTATTATTCCTAAACACTAATCCAAAGCTAATAGGGATTTTCACCCTGAAACTGTGGGTAATTTTGGTTCTTCTGGAAGTAAGATGCTGATTTCATAGATTGCACAAGTGTCTATAGAGATTTAACTACCATGCCCAGCCTTCCTGAGCTGTAATTGTCAGTTGTGGATGTTTGTGTGATGATATAGAAAGGAGCCTTTTGTGAATTAAGCAGAGGCTATTATGTTCATTTCACTGATGACCTAATGTGACCATGATCTTTCTGTTCAGGTGTCAGGCTAACTCAGTCTTCCCCCTAGACATCTATCTGCACTAATATTAGCCAGAAATCACTAGATCTGTTCTACTCATGCTCAAAACTGGTGATAGTTACAACTTTGTTCTAACACATAGCTTTATTGTAGCCATCTATAAAATCATCGTACTTGGTATCACTGACACAAGAGCTGAGCTGTCTTGTCCCTTTCTCATTGGAACTGGGTCTTTTTGCTCATCCAGCGTACTCCAACGAGAAGTCCTGTGGCACCTTATAGACTAACAGATTTGTTGGAGCATAAGCTTTCGTGGGCAAAGACCCAATTCTGCAGATGCATCTGACAAAGTGGGTCTTTGCCCACGAAAGCTTATGCTCCAATAAATCTGTTAGTCTGTAAGGTGCCACAGGACTTCTCATTGTTTATGCAGATTCAGATTAACACATCTACTCCTCTGATATAACTTACTCCATTATCACATAAGGAAAATTCAGATCTCCTAAAATATTTCCTCCTTTAAGAGGTCTTACCAAAGCATCATAGAAATTAGAGATGGCAAATAAAAAACTACTGGGAAACCGCAAGACTGGGTCACTAGAGGCCACCAGAAAATGTCCAGGCTCTTGGACTGACATCCTCTTCCTCTTGGAAGGAGGGGGAGGTCTAGCTTGAGCCACAATTGAGCATTTTTGGCTAGGCCCTGCCTATATAATCCGCTGTCTTAGTTCCATGGTTCATTAGTCAGACCCCAGATGGCCTTTTGTTTTTGCTTTTCCTGGGGTTCGTTTTCTCCCTTGGAAGTTGTGAAATCACAAAGCCTCTGAAGATATTATCGTTAAATTAGGAAATTAACTAATCTGTGAAATGCTAATTAAGAGAATTGAGTGGAAGCCATTATTTAGTGGTTATGTTTTATTGTTGTTTTTCTTCTCCCTCAGTGGCAATTACACCTCCTGCTTGTCATCCTTGCATAATTGCTGTAGTTTGTTTGTCCGGTTGCTGGGAAAGCACAAACCAAAATGGCTACTCAGTGGGATGTGTTGGTGGGCTGTTCAGACTTTCCCTAATGTGCAGGGTGGCCAATCACATTTTCCAGTGCTGCATCACGGGCAGAGAGCTCAAAGAGTGGCATTTCAGAAGCGTGTTAGGGAGTCTGTGTGCTGTAGTGGAGAGGCCAGAGCTGTAGGTTCCAGACCTGGCTAGAACAACGTTAACCAAATGTCAACACTCACCACAGAAGCTAAATCCCTGGTTTCTCTAACCCAGCCTCTGTGATCAAGTCCCACTAACTCAAGCTTACATATAATACAGCCATTCCTTTATAGGCTATCAGAGAGGCTGGCTAGACTCTTGAAAAGTTTGAAGTCCCTATACATGTCATATCTGTTGCCACTATATCTCTTTACTGTTATCCCTCCTCTCGCTGTCCTGTGTAGAAGATAGTATTGTTATTAAAATAATAGGACTAATGTTAGAGGAAGCAGAAAAGTACCTGGGAAATCATTGTACTTTTCTCTTTGCTTTAATAAATCCTGAGGCCCCCTTACTTCAGCTCTGGGACTTTAATAAAAGAGCAGTTTATTACAGCCCATTATAAACAGCAAGTCATGTTGGGACTTAGAGATGTTCCTTTCAGATTCAAGTTTCAGTGCCTTTGTCTGGAGTTGTTCTGAACAGTTGATAACTTAGAAGTCCCTACTTAATGACAGGTGTCCATTCCAGGACACACTGCCTCTTTACTTCTCAGCATCACGATATTCAGTGCAGAACCAGGTACTGTATCAATTACACGCTGTTTTCTTGTGAAGCTTTAGTATTAAATACATCTGAATGAAGAAAGCGAGCTGCCTGGCTGGCTACACAGCCAGTAGTAGGGCTAGTCTGGGATTACTCTGGACTTCTAGTCCAGTAGAAGCGAAACATTTGGGGCTGTTCAGTTATTTAACTCTGACAGGGTGCACAATGATATTCAAGACCTGAATTGAAGAGACCCCTTGAGCCAAAGAGCTTAACAATCTAAAAGATGATGCATAACAAACAGGTCACACTGGGTTGCCTGTTATTATTAAGTTAAACCTGGCACTGAAAGTAACTTAACATTTCTTACAGGTTCTGTCCTATTGCAACCTGGGTTCCTGCCAGCTCTTTAAAAAGCTCCCTGTTGGCTTTTGCCACAGCTTGGCTAGCTCTTGCTGGCGCTATGTTCCAGGGTGCACCTGCTTACTTTCAGTTCTGGTTAAACCCAATCTCCTCCATCGCTCAGGATCCTTGGATCCAATGTTTCGGTTCAGGTCCCATCTCCTGCTTATTACTATGAGCATTCCCTGGTGGGAGGAGAGCAGCATAATCCTTTATGCAGCTGTATGTATACCAAAGCCCATGGAATTGAACAGAACACCAGCCCAGCTTGGATGTCTATCTAAAAGATATGCTCTAGGTCCACCAGAAATCACACCGTAGTGCTTGATAGTGTTCATCTGTATGACAGCTAAGAATAACTCCCTGCTCTGCTGGAATCCCAGGAAAACATTTTATGGGCTGTGCTGTACAGGAGGTCGGACTAGACAATCTAATGATCCCTTAAGGTCTTAAAGTCTGTGAATCAATTAAGGTTGTGTGGAATAATCATTACTACGTCTGAAAGGAGATGCATTATAGCCTGTGCTATAAAGAACTTCACAACAGTCATGGTCCAGGAGGGTAGGATAGAGATGTGTGATATTGTTTAGATTACCATCAACAAATGACAGAAATGTGGGGCAGCTTTGCTTTAGGGATGTAATAGTGTAGCTGATTAACCAATAAGCAAAAGCTTATCAGTTAATGCAATAGACTACAGGCATTTCCCCTCCCCCTCGACTAGTACATTTTTTACCTGGAAGGCATGGGATACGTAGTCTTAGGGATGGGGTTTCCATGACCACCGCCCCCAAAAGAAGAAGATGGGTGGTGGTGGTCGGGGACTCCCTCCTAAGAGGAACTGAGTCATCCATCTGCTGTCCAGACATGCAATTTCGAGAAGTGTACTGCTTACCAGGAGCTCACATTCAGGATGTGAATGAGAGTCTTCCGAAAGTGATTAAACCTTCGGATCACTACCCCTTCCTGCTTCTCCATGTGGGAACTAACGATACAGCCAAGAATGACCTTCAGCGGGTCACAGCAGATTATGTAGCGCTGGGAAGAAGGATCAAGGAATTTGAAGCGCAACTGGTGTTCTCATCCATCCTTCCATTTGAAGGAAAGGTCTGGGTAAGGATCGTCGAATTAAGGAAATAAATGAGTGGTTGCGCAGGTGGTGTTGGAGAGAAGGCTTTAGTTTCTTCAACCATGGGACTCTGTTCTGGGCACAAGGATTGTTAGGAAGAGATGGGATTCACCTAACTAAGAGGGGAAAGAGCATCTTTGCGGGCAGGCTTGCAAACCTAGTGAGGAGGGCTTTAAACTAGATTCATTGGGGGATGGTGACCAAAGCCCTGAGGTAACTAAGGAAGTCGGATACCGGGAAGAAACACAAGGAGGAACAAGCAACAAAGGAGGACCCCTGATTTGAATGGAGAAGGTAGGGCGATCAACTGGTTATCTAAGGTGTTTGTACACAAATGAGAGAAGCATGGGAAACAAACAGGAAGAATTAGAAACCCTGGCCCAGTCGAAGAACTATGATTTGATTGGAATAATGGAGACTTGGTGGGATGACTCACATGACTGGAGCACTGTCATGGAAGGGTATAAACTGTTCAGGAAGAACAGGTGGGGGAGAAAAGGAGGAGGAGTTGCATTGTATGTAAGAGAGCAGTATGATTGCTCAGAGCTCCAGTATTTAGAGGGAGAAAAAACTGTTGAGAGTCTATGGGTTAAGATTAGAGGTGGAAGCAGGTTGGAGATCCTAATTTGAACTACCTACTCTGTGCCGCGTGGTTAGCTTCTATGATTAGGTAACTGGCTCTGTGGGTATGGAAAAGTCAGTGGATGTGATATACCTTGGCTTTAGCAAAGCCTTTGATATGGTCTCCTACAATATTCTTGCCTACAAGTTAAGGAAATATGAATTGGATAATGGACTGTAAGGTGGATAGAAAGCTGGCTAGACTATCAGGCCCAAGGGGTAGTGATCAATGGCTTGATGGCAGGTTGGAGATCCTAATTTGAACTACCTACTCTGTGCCGTGTGTAGCCGCGGGCACGGAGTTCGGACTAAGGGACATTTAAAAATGGCGGCGCCCGGGAAGATGCAAATGAAGCCCGGGATATTTAAATCCCGGGCTTCATTTGCAACTTCGAATGCCTACATTAGCCTCTCTAGTTCGAACTAGGGGGCTAGTGTAGACATACCCTATTATTCCTGTAGTGCCGTGGTACCAAACACGCTATCCACATGCAGCTATTTGGATGGTTGAATGTGGCAAGTTCGCTAGAGCAGTAGCCACTATAATCACTACCGCTTCTGGAATGGTTGTATACAACGGCTGTAGTGCCTAGTGGGGATGTAAAGTCCCAGTTAATCAGTTAATTGGTTAAATGTTAGGTTAACCTAGCATTTAACTGGTTAACCAGTTAAATGGGACCCAGGCATGAGATTGCTCCAGCCTAGCAGGAGCAGTCCCCAGCCCATGGGGCTTCCAGCCCCTGCTTGCCCAGGATGAGAGCAGCCTTTGTCTGCAGTGGGCTGAACTCCTCATGCATAGAGGCTGCTTTGCTGGAGCAGCCCCTGCCTACTGGGTGCCTAGGCTTTCTGCGGACAGAGGCTGCTCTGGACGCTGAGCAGTCCCTGCCTGTGGGGTACCCGGTGTGCCAAGGACTGGAGCTGCTCTTGACGAGAGTAGCCCCTGTCCATGGTGGCCGCCCTGTAGAGCTGGAGCAGCTCTCTGCCCAAGGCAGCCCTCACCAGTTACCGGTTAACCAGTTAACCTTTCACATCCCTAGTGCCTAGAGACCCCATCTGGGATTGGATCCCCGTTGTGCTGTGTGCTCAACATGATATGAATGACCCAGTTTCCAGAGATCTTAAAATCTGAATAGACAAGGTGGACAACACATGGGAGAAAGGAATTATTTTTTTAATAGTTAATACAATGTGAGCATTACCTTCAAAATTGTTACTGTCCAAATTAATTTGGAAGTGTTTGGCAAATCTCTGGTAACCATGGCAACAAAACTACAAATCTGAATTTATTAAAAATCACAACAGTAAATAAAATATAAAATTTCAGTAGTTGCATATCAATAATTTTGGATGTAGCTTTAAAAACAATGAGTAGTCACCTGTGGCACCTTAGAGACTAACAAAAATATATAATGTCGTGAGCTGCGGTGGGCAAACCCCACTTTATGAGATGATGAGCTGGAGAGTGTATGTGTGTGAGAGAGAGCAATATCCTTAGGCCACTCAGCCTGTGTAGCTCCCATATTTGATCAGGCCTAGATTATTGAAGTGTGAGGTACTTTCTGCTGTTCTGAGTGGATTTAAGATGAGATTTCTTTACAAATTTTTGCTGCACTTGTTTGGCACATCACAGATATAAATGATCAAACCTAAGTGCCATAAAATGCAAAAGTGACTCAGCCCATCTTCATTAAGGAAATTTCCCTTTTTTATTAGTTCTTGGCATCGTTTTGTTAAAATATGCTTATTTTCCCCCAACAAATCTTTTTCATTCTTGCAGAGAAAAGAATTATGAAATTTTAAAGTTAAGTAATAAACCATTATTATTTATTAAATAAGAAGGCTCTGTAAAAATAGAAGGAGAATTCAATCCAGATGCTTATCTATTTCGAGGGCATTTGAATTCCAGATGTTGGTAGTAAAGTGTGTGGTGTCTAATTTATATTGATGGATAGAAAATGCTCCTGGCTGGGTAACCTGGCTTTACTTATTGAGACTCTGTATTGTTTCCTGGGCCCGCCCACCTCCGGCATGTTAGAAAAAGAGACAGTATCTAAGTTTACGTCTAGACTACATCCCTCTGTCGGCAGAGGGATGTAAATAAAGCACTTTGAAAGTGCAAATGAAACTGGGACTTAAATATCCTGTGCTTCGTTTGCATAATCACGTAATGGTGCTCTTTCGAAAAAGCGCTATTTCGAAATTGAAACCGCAGTCTAGACGCGGTTAGGCTTTATTCCTCTGCTGAAGATACTCTTCTGCGTTTTATGGTTTAGAATGGGATTGTAAGCACATCCAGTCGGCTTAGTACTTGCTTTATGAAGGTAATAAACCAAGCCACAGACACGTTCGTACAAATGATCTGAGAGGGTCAGAGCCATGCTGGACACAGATAGTTATGCACAAATCACTAGCAAGTGTTAGGATAAAAAAGAAAAGATCAGAATGCGTTGCCGCGCATTTGCCTGCACTACTCGTTTTTTCCCTTTAGAGACTGTAAATGTGCTCTTTTCAGACCAAGGCAGTGGATTCTCTTTAAAATGTAATTGCTTACCTCTGTTCTAAAGGGATGCTGGGCTAGGGAGAGGTGCTGGATTGGTAGCCCTGGAAAGCTACCTGTAAGCTCTAAGCTAAGTACAACATCAGCTGTGGCACTGTGCCCCAGGTCTCCTCTCAATATGCAGCATCACTGCTGTGAAGGGACAGAAATGTGACCCACATGCTCCTTTAGTGTGTATACGCTGTCTGCTCGGAGAACGTCTATAAGGCACTATCCAGTCCGAATGCTTGTCTCTGGCTTCAGGAGGGATGCCATAACCACAGTCTGTTCTGTTACAGTTTCTGCCCAGCCTATTATGGAACTTGGGCCCCTGGGAAATACGTGGCCGTGCCTAGCCACCTTCTACTCCTGGCTGTGTGGCCCAAAGTCCTCTGCCTGCCTGGGCTCTGTCATGGGCTGAGCAGACAAAAAAGTGATTGTGGTGAGTAGCGAGGCCTAGCTTGGTGCTCTCACTGGTCACCTGTGACAGGAGGTGCATATTGGTTTCTCAGTAGAGAGTGTCTTGCTTCACTATGCTGTGGACAGAGAATATCGCAGAATGTGGAAGTGAGGAGGCTTTATTGTGTCTCTCCGAATGTCTCTGTGTAGGCTGTACCAAGGGGAAGCATGTAGGAAATGTCATACAGCATAATAGGTAAGCCTCTCAAACACACCATGTAATCTACTAAGGATGCTGAACACAGATAGTGCTGCATGGTTTGGATACAATGGGTAATGTAGGCAGCCATGCAGTGAGAACGGGTACTTAGTTATCACCATTGTGGGGGCATTAGAAATCCCCCCTGGATAGATATATCTAGTCATTTCATTAACAAGGGGAACTTGGAATTGGTTCCTGCAACTACTGTAAGAAGTCAAATGGCGAGTACAGTGGTTTGCTGAGGGAACTCTTTAAAGGCACACCAGTCCATAGAGATCTTGCTTCCATGAGGACGTTGCCAGAGGATAAGCTTTGGCTTGAACCCTCTGATCATTGAAGAGCAAACCCTGAATGTTGCAGGTAGAGAGTCACCAAGTAATCTAAAAATATAAAAAAAGTTCTATAAAATGTAGAAACTAGATCAAAGTACAAAGCATGAATATAAACAAATAACAAGTATGTAGAGGCAAAATTAGAAAGATGAAGGTACAAAACAAGCTCAGTCTAGCTAGAGATATAAAGGGAAACAAGAAAACACTACAGATATATTAGTAGCAAGAGGAATATAAAGGACAAGGTAGGTCTATTGCACAGTGAAGAGGGAAAAACAATAAGAGAAAATGTGAAAATGGCAGAGATGCTTACAACTTCTTTTTGTCAGTTTTCATCAAAAAATTTGGTGGCGATTGGCACCTAACATAGTAAAATGCCAGTGAAAATTGGGTAGGTTCAGAACTTAAAATACGAAAAGAACAACTTAAAAATTACTTAGAAAAGTTAGATGTCTTCAAGTCACAAGTGCCTGATGAAATGCATCATAGAATACTCAAGGAGCTGATTGAGAAGGTATCTGAGCCATTATTCATCATCAGGGCTTGACAAATCATTGAATCTACTCGCCCGTGGCAAGTAGATTTTAGCCAGTTGCCCCGTTCACCAGTGGCGTGCGCATGCGCAATGTTGGTCTTGTGCATGCGCAGTGCGGGGCTGGTGAGCAGATTTTGCCGCCATCATCTTTGGTCATCATCTTTGAAAAGTCATGGAAGACCAGAGAGGTTCCAGAAGACTGGAATATAAAAAGGGAAATAAGGACAACTCAGGAAACTACAGACCAGACAGCTTAATTTCTGTTCCAGAAAAGATAATGGAGCAAATAATTAAGTGATCCATCTCCAAACATCTGAAAGATAATAAAATGATAAGCAACAATCAGCAGGGATTTGTCAACAACAAATCATGTCAAACCAACCTGATCACTTTCTTGATAAGATTACAAGCCTTGTGGATAAGGGGAAATTGGTAGATGTGGTGTAGCTAGGGATGTTAAATATCGGTTAATTGAATAGTTGAGTAACCTCATGGATTCTTATCGGTTACTTGACTGTTCTGTAGTCCCCAGGGGTGGGGCTGGCAGCCAGTGTGCTCTGGCTCCGCTCCCAAGGAGCACCCTGCCACTCTGTGCTGCTGCCTCTGTATCAGAGGCAGCAGCACGGGGTTAGGGTTGTCAGATGGTTTCAAGAAAAATACCGGACACACTTGACATTACATCACAATCTACATTACATCTTATTTAGAAAATACTGGCCATTTATATTTTCTCAATTTGTTTCCCAAAAGGAAAGCTCAAATACTGGACTGTCCGGTTCAAAACCGGACACCTGGCAACCCTATGCGGGGTGCCAGGCGGAAGCTGGTCTGTGAGGGGAGCCAGTTTAAAAACCAGCTCCTCTTGAGGATTGGCTGCCTGTTGCCCCGCGCTGCTGCCTCTGATACCATTCTGGCATGAGCCAGAAGTGAGCCGAGCTGCCTGCCTGCCTGGCTCCTAATACACTTTAAATGCAGAGCCGCAGAGGGACTAGTTCCTGGACCCAGCATAATCCAGGACTGAGCTAAGCTGCTGGCTAGCTTGCCAAAAATTTACTGGCAAGGTGGGGAGGAATGCATGTAGTCTATAGCATTAACCTATAAGCGTTTGCTTATCAGTTAATTGACTACACTATTAAATGCCTAGGTGTACCTAGACTTTAGTAAAGCATTTGATACAGTCTCACATGACCTCCTTATCAATAAACTAGGGAAATACAATATAAATGGCACTACTAGAAGGTGGGTGTGTAACTGATTGGCTAACCATTCTAAGGGTACATCTACACTTGCATCCTAGTTCAAACTAGGGATGCAAATGTAGGCGACTGAAGTGGCTAATGAAGCAGGGATTTAAATATCCCGCGCTTCATTAGCATGATCTCGTCAGCGCGTTACTTCTCTGAACAGCTGTTTCAAAAGTGAAAGTGCGCGCTGGGATGCATTAGTTCGAACCAAACTCCTTGGTTCAAACTTGGTTCAAATGAGGAGTAACGCACCAGCAAGATCATGCTAATGAAGCGCGGGATATTTAAATCCCCGCTTCATTAGCAATTTTGGTTGCCTACATTTGCATCCCTAGTTCGAACTAGGGTGCAAATGTAGGCGTACCCTAAGAGAGTAGTTATCAATGGTTCACAATCACGCTGGAAGAATAACAGTTGGGATTCCACAGGAGTCAGTTTTGGGACCAGTTCTGTTCAAAATCTTCATCAACAATGTAGATAATGGCATAGAAAGCATGCTTTTAAAATTTGCGGATGATACCAAACTGGAAGGAGTTACAAGTGCATTGGAGGATAGAGTAATAATTCAAAATGATCTGGACACACTGGAGAAATGGTCTGAGGTAAATAGGATGAAGTTTAATAAGGACAAATGCAAAGTATTCCACTTAGGAGGGAACAACCAGTTTCACACAAAATGGAAAGTGACTGTCTAGGAAGCGGTACTACAGAAAATGATCTAAGGATCATAGTAGACCACAAGATAAATATAAGTCAGCAGTGTTACACTGGCAAAAAAGCAAATATTATTCTGGAATGTATTAGCCAGGAGTATTGTAAGCAAGACACGAGAAATAATTTGCCCTCTACTCTGCATTGATTAGGACTTAATTAGAGTATTGTTTCCAGTTCTAGGCACCAAGTTTCAGGAAAGATGTGTAGAAATTGGAGGTCCAGAGAAGAACAACAAAAATGATAAAAGGTCTAGAAAACATGACCTATGTGGAAAGGCTGAAATAACTGGATTTGTTTAGTTTGGAAAAGAGAAGATTGAGAGGGGACATGATAGCGGCTTTCAAGTACCTAAAAGGGTGTTATAAGGAGGAGGGAGAAAAATTATTCTCCTTAACCTCTGAGGACAGGACAAGAAGCAATGGGCTTAAATTGTAGCAAGAGAGGTTTAGGTTGGACATTAGGAAAAACTTCCTCACTGTCAGGGTAGTTAAGAACTAGAATAATTGCCTTGGGAGGTTGTGAAATCTCCATCATTGGAGATATTTAAGAGCAGTCTGGACAGATACCTATCAGGGATGATCTAGATGGTGCTTAGTCCTGCTCTGAGTGCAGGAGACTGGACTTGGTAACTTCTAAAACCCCTTCCAGTTCTAATAGTCTATGATTCTAAGTCTGTCCAGTTGATCAGTCACATTATGTTAGTGCCTCCTCCCCAGGATGCAGTATCCAACTGGACACTGATTTGCAAGCATCTGTCTCACCATTGAAAATGTTGGTGATACGGAAGGCCTGGAAACTCCACCGAAACCTTCATCTCCTTGGTTCCATTATATCTTCTAGCGATGCTTTTCCACTCTGGGAAAAGTCTATGAAGGCTCCATTGGTGACGATAGTAGGAAAATCCTTCCCCGCTGCTTTCTGCCTCTTGTGATGCTCCATTAAGAGGAAAAAGGAAGCAAAGAAACAGAGGCAGGGAAACAGCTGTTTATGCTTCTGAAGTGCCTGACTTGTAACAACTGCAACTAATGCATCTGCTCCTATTAACAAATGTTTTCCCAGGGACTGCAAAAGGATCAGCACTGGGCTGTCAAAGAGAAATCACACAACGACCACAAAACAAGTTTTATAAAAAGATAGAGGGTCTTACATTTGAGCAAGGTTTTTTGAGTGGATTTCCCTGAGAAGCAGAGCTTCCTTTTGTTGCTTTCATCTGTTCGTGGCCAAGGAACTATTTTAATAAGGATCAGCAAGGCTGTTGTTGTTTTTTTAATTGCAACTGTAAAGTAGGTAGATTGATAGCTGCACCCCCTCCATCAATTTCAGTGGCATTCTGTGCATCTCCACTAGCAGAGGGTTTGTTCCTATGTGTCTGAGAACTTACACTGTTAAAATGTGTTTTGTGAAAACTTTCCAATCCCCTTTAGCCTCTGCTGGCCTGTGTGTCTCAGTGACCCTGTTCTAATGTGTTGTCCACAGTCTGTCACATTTACAGTTTGGTGACGATACTGCTCTTTTGTGAGTAGTTTTCAGTCAGTTCATTCCAGCTGTGGGGTATTGCCAGTAAGGTGATGGAAAATTCTAGTAGGGTCACTGAACACTTTGGCTTTGGAGAACTTCTTTTTGATGATGGACTGAGCAGTAACACAAGAAGTGTGCTCAGGAGCTGGTAAACAAAATAAAATAAAAATCAGAGGTTTGGGCCAGAATATCAGGTGATCTTGACACCCACACGGTAGAATGTCAGTTGCTTTAGAGCTGCACCATTACATTAGGGCATGTCTATACAGCAGGGCTAAAGCTGAAATAAGCTATGCAATTTAAGCTACGTCAGCAGCGTAGCTTAAGTTGAAATAGCTTATTTTGACTTTTGGTGCTGTCTGTGCAGCAGGAAGTCTGAGGAAGAGCACTCTTCCTCGGACTTCCTTTACTCCTTGTAAAATGAAGGTCACAGGAGTTGGAGTAAGAAGTCCAAGACACATGGGGTATCACACAAAGGAGACAGTGGAAATGAAATTGTAGGGCAAAGTTCTAACTGCCACAGATCTTTCTGTATGGTAATTATAAAATGCTAATGCACAGTGACCAGCTCTCCAGGAAGCCCTTCTTCAAAGCCCTCATGTGACTGTGGCAAGGGACCGTTGGAGAAGTTACAGCTTCAGAGCAGAATCACCAGCCTAAAGATCACACACAGTGACTTTTAAGTGGAAATCACTGGGTTTTTTTCACAGTTAGATGGAGTGGGAATAATCAAGTGGGCCCCCCCCAAGCAGTCATTATTGTTACTCTAATTATCAGTCACAGTTTGGTATGACAGCTAGTTGTTGCATTGTTCCACTGGTTTTTCACCTCTTTTCTGTAAAGCTGTACACCACATCACTACAAAAAACAAAACAAACATTGTTTTATGAGAGCTCTGATACCACTCAAAAGTGAGCTAGATGTTTTGCAGACAAATAAATCACCTGAGTTTCTGATAATCTAGCCAAGCTGTCAGACAGAGCATGCCTGCATGTGTGCGTGCACATGAATTTGTGTTCATGCTTGGAAAAGAAGTAGAAGACAAATTTTAAAAGGTCTTTTTCTCTTCATGCTTAACCCTGGTTTATTAGTCTGTTGTGTTCTTGGAGTACTGCTCTTCTTTACAGGAAGGACTAGGTAACCCTGCAGTACAGTAATTCCTCATTTAACACTATAGATATGTTTCAGAAAATGATTGTGTTAAGTGAAAACATGTTATGCGGGGTCAATTTTCCCATTGAAAATAATGGAAAAGGCGGGGGTTGTATTTCAAGCGGTGTTGTCTGTTGGGACCGGGACATAAGGTTGGGGGAGAAAGGGGACTGCGTTACAGCAGGGAAGGAAAGTTTTTGGCTGTGGAGAAGGGAAAGGGAGGAGAGGGGAGGGGGACTGGGTTGGGAGTATGCCCCTGTGGCAGGTCTGCTGGGACCCACACTGCGTCCGGCAATGGGGCGTTGCCAGGGAATGGCGCGGCGAGCAGCGAACCCTCCACTGCTTTGCAGGGAGGCAGGGACGGTCGTGTAATTAAAAAGATGTTCCCTAAAAAAAAATCGTGCTATCGTGAAAACGTGTTAAGCAGGCACGTGTTAAATGAGGAATTACTGAGAGAAATGAAGTCACCTTCCCTTATTCCTATACTGAATGGAGCTTGAGTGGGATGGAGAACCAGCCTCTGGGTTCTCATGTCTTCCATAGGTCCTTGCAGTAGCAATATTTCTTGTGCACATTGCATATGCATTACCACTGGGTTGGCTATTCGTAGCAATCTGTCATGTGGCATGGTCTTATTTGATTCCCAGTCCCAAAGACAGCAAGCGTGGAGTGCTAAAAGTAGAGCATTAGGGTTCTGAGGTTTCAAAAGGTACACGATTCATTAAAACAAAACCACTCAGAAAGGAGAGTTCTTGCTTAAGAGAGATTATGTATTGTTGCAATACTTTCTCAGAGACCATTGCTGTGTGAGAGCAGGTGAAGACACAGCTGTACTGTAGGAGTAGCTGACAGGGATATATCGGTGGTATGTTAGCATTCCAGCCAAGGATTTCTAGCTGGGCTGTTATAGTTGCATCACATTGAAACTTGATGCAGAATTGTCCTTCTGCCACAAGAGGATCTTTTATGGCTGAGATGAATTTAGTGTTTGTGGAAAAAAATGAAGATCAGATTTTTTCAACCCAGACTGGTACAGCATGGGCTCCAGTGGGGGCAAGCTTCCCTTGGTCTTGCGCCACCAAAGTGACTCAATCCTGAGCCAGAGAGACCACTTTAAGGGCCCGGAGGGAAGTTCACTTTTCACAGCTCAGTTAGTCCTGAGCCACTCTGCTGCCCTTGGTAACAGGGAAAGTTCTTTGGGTCCTAAATAACCCCTCAGTGTCCATGCACAATGGAACCACCATTTGCCACATTGCTGCAGAACCCATAGCAGCAGCACAAGTCACTTAGCAAGCTCCATTCCCGGAGTGGCCCTGCCACTGCAGTCAGTGAGAATGCTGCTCAAATGTAGGAATAACAAAGGATTTGGGACCAAATCAGCCTGTTGGCTTCAACATTAGTGAAAGCAGTAGAACTGCAGGGCTCCCTGGGTAAACAGCATCAACTGGGCACTAGCAAGAAGTGGCTAAATGCCAATCTTTGTACAAGCAGCCGGAGAAGTCTTTATGGTGCTGCCTCTCTTGCCATGTCAGACTAGATCTGTCACTTCATGTTTTGTGTTTAGGAGGCTGAGAATAACCCTTCCAGAGGTTCTGCAGCACCCCAAGAATTGCCATTCCAGCGGACACCATGGCACGAGGGCTGCCAACCCTGGAGCCGCAAGGAATTAAAGATTGCCTTGTGTGATAAAACCTCTAGGAATACCTCCAACCAAAATTGCCTACTCTACGTAGCATCTTCAGCCCAGGCATCTGTCTCCAGCAGTGGCCAGCACCAGCTGGTTCAGAGCACCTGGAGGGAAACAATTATGGATTCCTGTCTCTTTAAGTGAGAGAGAAATACAGACACATTATCCTGGTAAATCAGTGTTGAGGTATTTTATTTCCTTTGACTACTGTCATAGGCTCATCTTTTAACGTTTAACTGGGGACCGGGAAAAGCTTATCTGCTTATAATACATGGCAAGGCAGCCTACAGGTATCAATATATTATTTATTGATTTTTCATTGATGAGGCCACAGAAGGCCCTTTCTCATGGTCTCTAAGTGTCTCTCAGGGAAAAAACAACGAGTCCTGTGACACCTTAAAGACTAAGATTTATTTGGGCATAAGCTTTTGTGGGTAAAAACAGCTTTGTCAGATATAACCAATGAAGTGGGTTTTACCCACGAAAGCTTATGCCCAAATAAATTTGTTAGTCTTTAACGTGCCACAGGACTCCTTGTTGTTTTTCAGATACAGTCTAACCTAGCTACCCTCTGAGATGTCTCTAAGAGGAGAAGATTCTTGATAACAGAGGCCTCTTTAATGTAGTAGAAAATAGCAGAATAAAATCCAGTGGCTGGAAGCTGAAGTTAGACAAATTCTGACTCAAAATAATTTGCAAATTTTGAACTGTGAGAGTTATTATTTATTTGTATTACTGTGGTGCTGAAGAGCTGTAGTGATGAATTAGCTCCAAAAGTGCTGGGTGCTGTACAGTTTGCATTACATAGCGCCTTTTTTTGAAAGAGCACTTTTGAAAAAAGGCATTCTTCCTCGTAAAACGAGGTTTTCCATGGTCAAAAAACCCGACGCGTTCTTTTGATTTACTTTTGAAAGAACGTGGCAGCTGTCTAGATGCAGGGGAAGTTTTTTCAAAAAGCCACTTTTTTCAAAAAAACCCTGTAGTCTAGACACACCCTTACACGCTAACATCCCTAGTTTATACACACCACCAATAGCAATATAATTGGAATTCATTGGTCTCCAGTCCTACGTAACCCCTCTTCCTCTGGCATCCTGCCTTCAGCCCTGTTTCCTTGTGATGAGCCATAGAGAGAAGATGGACCATGCAGCATGTCAGGAAGGCTGACAAAGTTGGTCTGTTGCAGATCTGGGGAGAGAGGGAGGCCATGATAGGAAAGCACCCTGGCAGCTGCCCCTCTCCCTTATATCCAAGGGGCTACAGCCCAGGGAGAGCCCCTTCTGCTTTCAGAGGCAGGTACCAGACTATTTAGGTCTTAGTAGGTCAAAACCAGCATCTGATTGCTGGCAAATATTCATTTCCCAAGGCATTCAGATGACCCCTGGTTGGCTGCCCTGTTTGTCAATATGTTCTGGTGTGAGGTGGGGGCACGTGGGAGAGCTGTTGGCATGTTTAGCCTTTCAGTGCACTAGCACTGTGGTGTGGAAGCTGTTTCCCATGCAGCCCTGTACAGAACCCGTGCACACCCTCTGGCCCCTGCTCCCTCATACCCTCTCTCTGTGCTAAGCAGTTGGCAAATGTGATAATGACAGTTCTAATTTGCTTAGCTAACAGATAAAACAAAAAAGCAGGCTAAGCAATGGGGTTGCCCTGGGAACCTGACTATCAGCTGCTCCTGCTATTGCTTCCTCCTCCAGCCCCCTGCAGGAACAGCCTGAACTAATTAGCCCTCTAGCACTCCATAATGAAGGCTAATAAACACCTAATGGGTTTGCTTGAACAAACAAGCCCCTTACAGACTATAGGAAACCTAGAGTCACATGGAGAGGCTCTGGGGGAAGACTGAAACGGAGGGCTTCAGAGTTACCATTGCCTCTTACTAGTTATTGCATATTGTGCTCCTGAGGCCAAAGGACCACCTTGCCCTGCTGTCCACAGTTAACTGTGAGGAACCTGCCCAGGCTGAAATATCAGAGAGAAAAGAGAAGAATTCTAGCCGTGCAGCTGACAAGCCTCAGTGGCTAGCAGGTCTGCAAAGCGCTCCTTTCATAATTGGCTTGTATTGCCAACCCATCGCTAGCCTATATTGTCAGCTCTGTGAGGCAAGGGCTGTTTGTTCCCCACTTGTGCAGAATGCCACTGAGTAGGGCTCTAAGCCTCAGCTGGGTCCCTAAGGCACTAGAGTAAAACAATAATAAATTCTAATTCTAATTGCTGTTAGTAATGAAATTAATGTCAGCCTGTGTTACCCAAGAGAGCCATCTTAGCCCGGCACATACATACCTGACTTTCCAGCTCCTGGAGGAAATGTGCTCAAAAAATAATCAGTTTAAAATACTGTACCAGATGGACTGCATTTTCCTAACATTTAACTGGTTCCAATGTGCAAACAGTTAAGACCATAATGTTAACATTTTCTCAGATGTTTTATGTGCATATAAAATATTCTCAAAGAATGTGCTTTTGAATGCAAAGTTTAATCCAATTACAATTTTACTAGAGTTTATAAAAACATAAAAAGTATGTTTTCAGGGTGTCTAAGATCCTGTTGGCCTTTGTAGTAAACTCCGAGTCTCTCAAAGTGGAATATAATTGCCACTATATAGGAGATGACTCTCTCCAGTTGTAATTATGTAAATATGCCAGCATTTCAGTCCAATATCCTGTCAGCTCTCAGGATGAATGAGATAATTAGCAGAATTAAAAACAAATATGTTCCTTCTTTTTACCAAACTGGAACATTTTCTTTTTATTTTGTTTTATTTTCTGTCAGGATCTAATGGCAAGACTTCTCTTGACTTCAATGAGTTTTGGATAAGGCAATAAAAGCACAAGTTGAAAAATAAAACATCATCCCTATCTTGACCAGTAGAAATTAATCATGTAGCCTCGTTTATCCTCAGGCAGGTCCAAGCCTAGATCACCAAGTCAGAGATGGAGACATACATTTTAAAATGTAGACCTCACAAAGATACTATGTTAGAATATGTTTTTCCATTGCTCAGTCCAAACCTTGAGTAAGTTAGAAAAAGAAGCAAGCGGTCCTTAGTAGATGTTCCTGTTGATGTGCTTGCTATTACATTGTTGGAATATAAAAGACAACAAACACATTAACTACTGAGAACCCTCCTCGTTTGCTGTGTTCTTTTACATGGAGGCTTGGTTTCACTGCGTGGAAAAGTAAACTCCCTAATAGGTCTCTTTCTGAAGACCTACTTATTGCATTATAGCATTTTATGATTCAGTGCATAAGTAGTTCATAATTTTAACAGGCTTATTCCTGTTCATAGATGGTGAATAGGAATAAGCCTGTTAAAATTATACAGCATATGTGCATGGAATTGTAAGAAGGGCAATAACTTACTCTGTTAAAGATACTGAACTACGATTCCATTCCATACATCAAGCCAACCAACATCCCTCTAGGATGCAGCCCACTGCTCAATAACAGACACGACCTCACAGGGGCCTGACAGTCCTGCCTGGCTGTTCAAAATTATGAGCAAAAACCACTGCATTTCTTTATGGTTGTAATTTTAAAAATGCAGAAGGAGAGCCAGAGAAAGCCAGTCCCTGTTACAGATCCCATGTGGATGCAGAAAGGAATGGGCATTCGCTTCTAGTGCAGGGTCAGTCACGTACAGCGGAGAGATTTTTTTAAACTGGTAAATATTTTGCTAAATTATACACTGTTGTATTGAGAGGAATAATTTACAACGAGACCCATTAGTTTGTTGTAATGACTCTTTTATGGCTGTTTATATACATCTAAGCAAATACGTGATGAAATAAAACAAACAATTGTTTCTATATTAGGAATGAATGAGGAGGGAATAGACTCTGCTTTTGTGTCTCATGCAAGTAGTGCTGGCTTGTTATACCAGCATGGCCAGGCATAGCAGTTTGCCATGTGTCAGGTACAACCCCACAAGGAAGGGCCCCGAAGCCAAAGGAAGAACCAGAATAATAAGTTGTTTTGAAGATTTTTGTGAAGCTGTTTGAGTGCCTGGTGGGGTTCCGAGTTTGACTGGGAAGGGCTAGCCCGCGTGTGGCCATTTAGTGGAACTGCTTTCCCTGAGAGCTACCAGAGACCTTCCCCTCTCTTGTGAGCTCTTCCACCCATCCTGCTTACTTGTAGTGAATTTTTACAGGCTTCTGTGGCAAGGGGAGTCTCTCCAGCCCTCTGTGACTGGTCCCTGGACCTGCACTGAGAAGGTAATTTGAACCTGTCTCAGTAGGTATCCAGCTCAGTGTTTACAGAGAAAAGACAAGCACAAGGAACAGGATTGTGTTTGTTATTTGTAAGTCAAACCAGCTGGGATCTAAAGGCTGCAGATCCTGCCTTTGAGAAATGCCAAATGTCTGCTGCTTGCAGCCACTTTTTTTTTCACAGAGGGTTGTTTTTTTCTTTGCTTTAACCCCCAGGTGTCAATTTGCTGGGCAAAGCCTAATCGGTTTCAGAGGATCCCCAAAGAGAGCATTGTCTGGGGAAACTCTAGCTGAGGCTTACCTGTCAGTGGAGAGACATTCATATCCTCACACGAAAGAGAGGCTTGGGGGGAGATGACAGACTTTCCAAAGATGGTTTGAAATCCCTCAGCGAAGCTTAAAACTGCCCCTAAAGCACCATGCTTGCGCTTCAGAGCTAGCTCAACTGCCTCCTTTGTTGAACCTGGCCCATAGGCAAAGATCCTTGGGCAGGGTATTGTTCAGCCAGTGGCATGAACCTGCTACTCCAAGAGCTGCCATGGCGAACGGTGGTGGGGGAGCATCACAGGGATTTGTGGGTTGTTTTAATCGACTTTGGTCCTTGCAGCCATTTGAGTTGCAGCCTTGGTTTGCTCATAACTGGGTCCCCGGTCATCTGAGCTGGGAAGGACTCTCATGGTTAATCAGTTTTGAATGTGTAACAAACTTGGCATCAGGGATGTTTCCCTGTGAATCTGGGTTGTGTTGTGAGCATTTCACATGAACAGGCAGGAGAGCAGGTGTTCACACTGCATGTGTTTCTCTTATCTCTTTCTCTTTGCAGAGTCTCCCTGGCTTTTTGAAGTGCCTTGGTGGTGTTTCAGTAAACTGGTCAGTTTCCCTCAGGCAAAGGTGTAACCCACTATTCAGTTGTGTGTCCCACATGATGTCCGAGCCATAGAGGATAAGGCTTCCCTGCTGTTGTTAACTGGGAGGCTTGCTCCGTTAGGTCAAGCTGCACAGCCTATGATCTTAGCTCTCAGGGTCTGGGGGTTCGGTCCTTGGTAATGATTGAGGTGGGTCATTTTTCTGTTTCACAGGAGCTGCTGATCTGTGCAGATTCAAGGTCCCTGGATGTGAGGAGCAGGTTGGGTCCAGCCAGCATTATATATTCCTTGCCTGTTTAGAAATACCTGAGTATTTCCAAATGTTCCTATGGTGTCTTACATCCTGGTTGCAATATACCCAAAGGCTGTTCCTTTATGTTGTTGAAGGGATGGCTTTGCAGGAAAGGACTTCCTCACATTTTGGCTTTGGGTCCTGTTGAGACTTGCAGTCACAAGCCAAAGTGTTGGAGCTCCACCAAGCTCTGTATATCAGCATAGCCAACAGTTTTCTAGTTCAACACAGCCCGTTGCAGATACTCTGGTCTGATGGAGGAACTTTAGAACAAAGACTCGTTCAAGTCACCTAATACAGCATAGATCCAAGAGGACAAATCAACTTTACAGGCATAGCTTAGATTGCAAGATATGCTGGCAAAGCCAATTTGTTTCATTTTATAAGCCATGAAAGAGTCAAGTCAGGGCTCCCTGTATGGTTTGAATTAGGATTGGATTGTGGTGCTCAGGAAAACTAGATATTGAGACATTGTCATTTAGTCAGTGTGTAACGTAGCAGGGGCCATCTAGGACTTCTGCAGTGGTTTAAAACCAAATAATCATTTTCTAGCCAAAAAAAAGTACTAGCGGTTTCTAAAGTTTTTTAAAAATGGTGACCTCCTGAAAATGGAGGTACCCCTCAGGCCTCAATTTTTCTGGCATCTGCTTTCCCAGAGACATCATCAGAGAAAGTAGGAATCTCCACTTGTTACTTTTTACTGAGAGGAAGCTCTACATAGCACCAAGAAAGGAATGTTTTTAAGTCTGTTTTACTCTGGTTTATTAATAACACTAGTACTTGTATTTTGTTAGTCCAATGGTGTGCGCAATGTCATCAGTATCACCATTTGCAAACATAAAAGAGCCAAACCTTCGTCAGGCAGCTTCTCAGCTGGTGTACATTTATCGATGTTACCAGCTGAGGATCTGTCCCCAAGTTACTGTGGAAAAAAAAAGTTACTTTATTAGCTTCCAAGGAACAATATTTTGACTTGATAGTCTTTGCCCACAAAAGCTTATGCTCCAACAGTTTGGTTAGTCTATAAGGTGCCACAGGACTCCTTGCTGCTTTTGCAGATTCAGACTAACACGGCTACCCCTCTGATACTTGACAATATTTTGACTGATTCTGTCTTTGCCAGGTACAGTTCTTCCTCTGAAAATGAGGCTTTTTATGCAGTCTCAGCTCCCCAAAATAGGAAGTGACAACACCACACACAACAAGCTTGACTCTTATATTCCTCTAGTATATATGGAAATTCCTCTTTACAGAATCCCATGCATTAATTCAGTAGCTGTTTATGGTTTTCATCTGCTGCTGCTAGTATGTAGCAGACACAGTTTCTCTTTAGACAGCTGCCATTTGTTTGCTTAAACTGTGTTTTGATCTTCGGAGAACATATTCCTTTTATTGCTGTAATATCTGCTACATTGGTCATGTCAGTCACATCTGTCTCCAGCAGAAACACTTCAGTCATGTGAGAGTCATACCACTCTGCACTTAAGAGGGGTTCCTATCGTTGGAGCTCTGCTCAGCCATCAGCTAACCCTCCTCATGCCCTTGGGAGGTAGGGTGAGAAGTGTAATTCACAGTTCACTCTGCAGCCTGATAGAAAGTTAAACAGCCTGCTCAAGAAGGACTCTCTTCTTGGAACCTGCAGCCTTGTCTGCCCTGGGAATCTGACCATCTTCTCTGACTATAGCTCACGCCTGGGAAGCTGCTTAGAGATGAAAGCTATGCAGATGCTCCGTGCTATTACTGATACCCTGTTAGCTTTTGGCTTGCCAACTGCTAACCATAGTGAACCTTTCTGCAGCCACCCTGGCATTACAGATCTGATCCAACACTCACTGCAATTAGTGGGAAAGTCAGTGATGTTCTGTGGGGTAGTGAGGCAGGTCTTCAGGAACTACCAGGACATGGAAATATCTGCATCCTCAGCCCTATCAGAGCAGAACTTATTATGAGCCTCAGGCTCATCTATAATTCTACAATGGCCTTTTCTTTTGGTACCGAGCAATTAGGGAGATACACTATGTACCAGCTAAATCAGTGACTCCTGTCTCTCACCCCGTCCGCCCAGGAGTGCACAAGCATGGTGGAGATTGGTCTGCCATTGCTCACTTGAAGCCAGCCATCAACTTCTACAGGTGTGGGAGCTTTCCTCCCCTTTGTTCTCTTGAATGGACCACCTTGCAGTGCTGGATCTCTGTCACCAGCCAGCCAGCTTCCCCCTTCCATCGTACTGTCTTGGTCAGTGGAGTGGTTGCATTGTGGGGTTCTGGTGCACTCGCTAGCTCCCAGCTGCACAGTTTTGTAGTGGTCATTGATGGTGAAGAGCGATGCACTGCCTTGAGTGAAGGTACAGGGCCGGAAGAGATGTTATAGAGCCAGATCCCAGCTATGCCCCGGGAAGCATTCCCTGCAGTAATTCTGCCACCTCCTGAGAATGTGGGGGGTCGGTAGGTCAAGCTGATTTCTGCTCTTGGAGCTGAAACAGAAGCTGGGTTTTATTTTCTTTGCCTGTTGATTCTCTCTGGAGGGGCTGTCAGGGCTTTGGTGGAGTGTTATTTTTCTAACCTCCTGTCCCCTGCAGAAGGATGAGTCTGAGGATTTGATGTCATGGTTTGAATCAAGCTGCCAGCTCCCCTCTTGTCAAGCTGTTTCCCTAAGCGCTGAGCTATGTGCATATACCAAAGCAGTGACATCTTCCGTAGGCTTCCTCGGGAGCATTGGCTGGCAACGCATCCTGGTCTGCGAGCTGGGGGTGTGGACTGCAGGAAGGGCCCGCAATTGCTTTGCCAGCCAGACACTCCAGGAACGCTTCAGGTGGAATTGCTGCTGCATCAGTAAACCAAGGTGTTATGGTAGCTAAGGGAGTGAGCTGGTTTGGGTCTTTGCAGCTGCATGTCTCACTCTTGTGTCTTCCAGATTGTCTCACTGAAACGAAGCAGCAGGAACAAGTTGAACTCCCAAAGGAATTTTTTCCACATCATATTTTAATTTCAGTGACCTCCCTGTTTGTTTGCAAACATGAACATGTGACCATTGTGCTAGCCCACGCTCTGCCCCTCCCATCCTGGGCCACACTGGCTATCTGTAGTTTGGTAGCCCAGAGAAGATGACCTGTGTTTGGAATCCCACTGTGCCTGCAGGGACTGAGCCATAGTCTCTCCCTCTTTGGTTTCTTGTTCCCTCTTTTGGTAGAAGGGAAGCTGGTCCTGGAGCAATTCACGCATAATGGCTGGTTGAGGCCCTCGAAGCCTCACTGCTTTCTGTGTCAGGAGTGGGTGGTGGTGAAGCCCCCAGTCCTGCTCCTTCTACCTGAGACCCCGCCCTGCCACCCATGGCCACCATGGGAGCCAAGCCCCCTCTCCTCCTGCTGTAAGGGCAGCCCTCCCTTTAGCACAAGCGACTCATGGCCTGCACCCCCCTCAGCACAAGTGTCCCATGGTCCAGCAAGAGGCAGTTCTGGGATCTGGCTTATGGCCTGGGGCTTTGGCTGTTTGCTGTGCTCGGCCTGACTGATTTTACACAGCAGTCTCTAATCTCTTCTCCACCAACTGTGAGGCCTTCTGGGCCTTAGGAAGCAACATGGATTTTGCCATCTCTCTTGGCCCATGCTAAAGGTAGCCTGATTTCAGTACTGCTGGCTCTCTCTGGGAAGTCTTAGTCCCTTGCCCATGTGATGGGTGGGTTGAATTAACAGGCACTTGCCTTAACAAGGAGATTGCCCCTTCATGTGGGTTTAGGGCCAGATCTTCAATTCCCAGCAACTCCCTGCATTCTCATTTGGAGAGAGGAAGGGCATGAGTGGGGTATTCTCCATGGCTGTGTCTAGACTGGCAAGTTTTCCGCAAAAGCAGCTCCTTTTGCGGAAAAACTTGCCAGCTATCTACACTGGCCGCTTGAATTTCCGCAAGAACACTGACTTCCTACTGTCTGAAATCAGTGCTTCTTGCGGAAATACTATGCTGCTCCCGTTCGGGCAAAAGTCCTTTTGCGCAAAGCTTTTGTGCAAAAAGGCCAGTGTAGACAGCTCCGATTTGTTTTGCGCAAAAAAGCCCCGATCACGAAAATGGCAATTGGAGCTTTTTTGCGCGAAAGTGCGTCTAGATTGGCATGGATGCTTTTCCGCAAAAAGTGCTTTTGCAGAAAAGCATCCGTGCCAATCTAGACGCTCTTTTCCGTAAATGCTTTTAACGGAAAACTTTTCCGTTAAAAGCATTTGCGGAAAATCATGCCAGTCTAGACGTAGCCCAGGCGTGGAGGGGAGAGGGGCTTCTCAAAAGGTACTGTTGGTTGGGTGTCGGGCACTTTTGAAACCTGGGTACAGATTCAGCAGTTGCTGGTGGCTGATCATACAGGGAGAGGTCATTCTGTGTTCTGTGATGTTACTGCAAACCCTTGCTCAGATTGCAGGCTCCAGCCCAGGGAAAGCATCAACGAAGGGTTTTGGAGCCATAGCTCCTCAGAGCAGAATCCAAACCAAATGCCGTTGGGGGTTTGTGGACTTCAGTCACATACCACAGAGCCAGAAACTCTGGAGCTTAGCAAAGGGGAACTCCACTGCTTCTCTCGGATTTTTCAGAGCGACTCAGAAGGCCCAGTTCTGCATCCTGTCAATAAAAGCAACAATGGATTGTGCATCTCAGACCCCCCACTGTGGGGAGTTATAGTATTGATGTGCCATGGCAGGTTCCCTTTTGGTGAACACATGTAAGGAGGGCATGAGGTGCAGTACATTGAGCAGTACATTTACCTCTTGTGGCCTGTTTGCTGATTCCTAGAGTTTAAAGCCAGAAGGAATGATGGTACTCAACTAGTCTGGCCTGCAGCAAGGTGCAGACCCCAGAATTTCAGCCCCTGGTGCCTGCGTCTAGCCCAGAGATCCTTTCTGAGCAAAAGCCTCCAGTCAGTCAAAAGGAAAAACTATGTAGCACTTTAAAGACTAACAAGATGGTTTATTAGGTGATGAGCTTTCGTGGGCCAGACCCCCTTCCTCAGATCGTATTCTGGAAGAGCATTGGCATGACCATATATACCAAAGGAATCCAATGAAAAAAGTGAGTGAGTCAGCGAGTCCCGAGTTAAAGACTTCAGGAAACAGAGATGTGGCACAACCCTAGGTGAACTGTCCAAGTGGTTAGTCACTCTCATTGTTAAAAATCTGCAGCTTAGTTCTACGGTGACTATGTCTGGCTTCTGCTTTCAGCCCCTGCATCTTGCTGTGCCTTTTTTCTGCTCGATGCAAAAGGCTCTGATATCAGAAAGCTTCTCTCCATGTGGATGCTGTAGAGTGAGAGCCAATCCCCCCATTCAGTTTGAATGAAACAGATCAAGTTCAGGCTCTTGTCTACAAGGCAGACTTCCAAGACTGTATCAGTCTTTTTGATCTTTTCTGAACCATTGCCAAATGATTCACATCCCTTTTGGACTGGGAGCTACAGACCTGGCCACCGTGCTATCGTAACACATTCACCAAAGCTGCATGCAGAAGTAATCCTGCCTCTACTTCAATACTCCCTTGCTTATAAATCCTAAAACCACACCAGCTTTCAGCCACTGCATTGCCCCGGGAGCTCATGTACCGCTGATTATCTGCCATGACCTCTCTGTCCCCAAGGAGTAACTTCTTTCCAGGGTGTAGCACCCCCAGCCTCTGTAAGTGTAGGGCCTGAAAGCTGCTTTCTATGCACATTCATACAAACTGGACCTGGCTTGTAGGGCTGCACAAAGGGCAGACAGTGTTTGATCCTTGTGCTATTCTGAAATTGCAGAAATACTGGCTACTTCCTCAGCTCTGCTTATGTGTATAATTCCCTTAGCTGAGCTTGCCAAAGGCTCACACAGTGTCTGTACTGTGTAGTTTAGATTGCAACGGGCTCTCTGAGACCTTGCCTTCCTGTATGTCTGTAAAGCACTATGTACACTCAGTGAGTAATGACGCTAAAGTAAAGTGGTGCATGGCCATATGGAAAATTCAGACGCCATCTCTTCCTAAGATGGCAAAGTTCAGGAGAGATTAAAAAGACTGGTACTGTTCATTTTAGAAAAGAGATGACCGAGAGGGAATATGATAGAGGGCTATACAATCATGACTGGTGTGGAGAAAGTGAATAAGGAAGTGTTATTCCTTCACACAGCACTAGAAACTGAGGTCACCCAATGCAATTAATAGGTGTAGCAGGTGTTAATACTAACATAAAGAAGTACTTCTTCAGACAATACATGATCAGCCAGAAGAACACATTGCCAGGGGATGTTGTGAAGGTGAAAAGCATAAGTAATCTAAAAAAAGAATTAGATCTGTTCCTGGAGGATAAGTCCATTGATGGCTATTGGTTGAGGACAGAACCCCATGCTTTGTGTGTTTCTAAACCTCGTACAGACATAAGCTGAGACTGGCTGTCAGGGGATGGATTATTCAATAACTGTCCTGGTCTCTTCAGTCCCTCTGGGTATGTCTACACTACAGTGTTATTTCGAAATATCTTATTTCGAAATAACATGTCTACACATAAAATGCATTTTGAAATAGCTTTTTGCTATTTTGAAATAGCGTGTCCACACTGAGCGGATGTTAAATCGCATTTAAGGCCAGCTGGAACCAGGTCCGGCAGAGCATCAGGTCAGGAGTTACTTTGTGTGGCTGCTGCCTGAGGCTATCTGAGGCCTGTGCTTAAAGGGACCTCCCTGGACAGCTGGTTCTCAGCTTTCCTTTCTTGCTTGTCTACCTCGATGAGGGACAGCAAAGCATTTTGTCTCTGCATGCTCTGGTTACCCTCACTCAGGACACCACAGCACTCTGCAGCATGGAGCCTGAGCTGCCCCTGGGCACTCTGGTGCTTCTTGTGGACGCGTTGCTACGAGGCTGGCTGCACTTTCTGCAGGCTGCCATCCAGGAGGTCAATCGGTGGGGCTGTCAGCATCCAGGAGGCCCTGCAGGAGAGCTTCCACCTTGAGGAGCACTAAGAGCCCCACTGGGGGCTTGTGCCTCATTCCTCCCTCATGTCCTTCCACTTACCCCTCCCTAACCCCCCTTCCTGATGTAAAATAAAATACATGTATTTTCATGAATACAAACTCTTTATTTAACAAAACTGGGGGTGGGGATGAAACTCTGGTGAGACTGGGGAAAGGAGGCGGGAGAGGAGAAGAGAGGGTGGGAGAGAGGAGGGGGAAACCTGGGAGGAATGAGCTGGAAGGGGAAGCAAGGGGAAGCAAGGGGAAGAAGGGGGAGGGGAAGCTCAGGGCTCAGGGTTGGGGGGTCTCACCGGACCAACTTGATTTTCATGCAAACCTGCTCCTGAGTTCGCATGTGACCTTTGGTGGCCAGGCTGGCAGCTATCCTGCCATAGACGGCCGCATTCCTCCATCTAGTGCACAGATCATGGATGTTGGGGCATCCCCCCCAAACCTGAATAAGGTCCATGATCTCCACCCTGGACCAGGAAGGCGCCTGCTTTCTCTGAGCCATTGCAGGCTCCTAGGAGCTGGCAGACTGCTCCTGGGGAGCGGTGGAGGGCTGGCTGCTAGTGCCTTGCTGGCTCATGTTTTGGAGCCACTGGGTCAGGGGCAGTGACTGCTGGCTCTGGGCTGGCAGGCTTGGAGCTGGCACAGGCACTGTGGCCAGAGTCAACCCCTTTAAGGGCTCCAGGGACAGGGGAGGGAGAGGAGTGTTCTTGGTTGAGGCTGGAGTGGCCACCAGGGCACCCTGGGAAGGCTGGAGGCCCCCTATTTCAAAATAAGTGTCTACACAGCACTTATTTCAAAATAGCTATTTCGAATTTGGTGTTATTCCTCGTGGAATGAGGTTTACCAAATTCAAAATAAGCGCTTCGCTATTTCAAATTCATTTTGAAATAGCAGTTTGGCTGTGTAGACGCTAGGAAAGTTATTTCGAAATAACTTTGCTGTGTAGACCCCCCCTCTGAGACCACTGGTCTGATCTAGTCTAGCCTGTTTCATTTTCTTAATGGTGTAATACAAGGTAGGGCCCCACTCCCATGTACCCTATGGCACCATTAATTGCAGTCCATGGACCTGGCTACATGAAGGATTTGCTATAACAGGGACATGATTTGGGTGTAGACAGGTAGACCTGAAATAGTGGGGAGCAGGTGAGACTCTGTGTTGTTTGACTATCTTGGAGTTGGATTAGGGAGCATCTTCCTTCCCTTTATCCTACTGCACCCAGAACGGGCCTACCCTGGCAAAGCCCTGAACCTACATCAGCTGTGACTGGCTTCCAAACTTCTTAGCTTTGTGACCCATTTTATAGCTAGGGGTGCACACACACCTTCTCTACCCCTCATGCTGCCAACCTAGAGGAGCAAAAAGAACATTTCACAAGAAGGGTAAAATCTTGGCCTCCCTTTGGCCTGCTCAGCTGCCAGGAAAGTTCCCCAGGAAGCAGCACAATCTTTGTTTAGCCATTAAAGCCGAAAAAGGGGGTGAGAATCTTAGGAAATGCTTGAAATGATTAGATGATCTTAACTCTAAGGAGCTAAATAAATGCAAAGCAATTCCCCCTCCCCCAGCCCCTCGTGCTGCTGTAGAATGTAATCTCATTTCTAAACACACAATTACAGAAAATAAAAAGAAAAGAAAAGAATAATTAATTTCTGCTTCCTCATGCAAATCCTTGGGCCAATCATTTAGGGATCAGGAGCAATTCAGCTTCTTGTGCAAATTCCAAACTGAAGGCCTGAAAAAGAAAGTGAATGGATTTACTTTTCTAAGAACCAGCATTAACAAAGGTTCCATTTTCCATGGTTATGTGTCTGGCTAGACAGCCCTTGCTGACAAGCTCTCAAAAAACATGTGTTGGCCTGTTGAAAAGGCCTCAGTGTTGACTGACAGACAATTGAAATGACAAATTGTTTCATTGTACTTGGCAGGGAGAGCGCTGTATTAGATAATTATGGTGAGGAGGGAAACGATAGGTCAGAGGTCAGAAGACATGTCTGACCCTATTTTCTGAACACTCTGAATGGAGCCCGGTCCCTGGGGACCAGAGTGTGACACTGTCTCATTTGTTTTAACTTTCCGTTCAAATGATTAAGAGCTAAAGAATATAGAGAAGGGAATGACTCTGCTTGCTCCTTGCTGTGTCCCAGGCCTTTTAGAAAGCAGCTGGTGGAGTTTAGCCATGACAGCAAGTTTGCAAACTCCCTCTCTGTTAGCTTCATGTTGTAACCTAAAGTGAGGGCAAAATCTCTGCCCAACACCTCTGTTGCATCACACAGAGACAGATGGCAGGGCAACAGGATGTTTCTGAAGTGATCCTGCCAGGAGTGTCCCTGAGAGAATGCTGGAAAAGCGCTTCTGGTAGATGTTTACTTGCATTCCTGGGAGCAGGCCTGGTGTGGATCTACGGGTGTTTGTTACACAGATATGACTAAAAAAAAATAAAAGCCAGATTGTGCCCACAGTGCAGGAAAAGGGGAATAGGACTGAGTCAACTTGGGCAAAGCCTAGACAGTAGCCTACCTGGACTCTTTATTTGGATCCTCTGCTCAAAGGATCAATGGCAGACCCTGTAGGACCATTAAACAGTGTCTGAGTAAAGGCCTGTCCATCAGTTCATAGGGTCTGGAGTCAGAACAGTCCATTGTGAGCATCTCGTCTAACCTCCTGCATAACATGGGCCAGAAAGTTGCCCCCAATAACTCCTAGAAGAGTCTGCAGCTGCCTCTTGGGCCCCAGTCTCCTCCTGCTGCTCTGTCCGTTTGTTAGTGAGAGCAGGAGACCATCAAAACAAGACCTCGTGTCTGCTGGCTGCTCTGCCTCTATGACAGTAGTGACAGTAGCAGTAGCACCGTTCAGTGCAGAGAGCAGCTGAGAGACAGAGCGCCTACTCTGCTGACGATCCAGAGCAGGGTGGAAATCCACACACAGGCTTCTGCTGGTGGCATGCAGGAGCTGGAGACTCATGACAGGGTCAGTCCCGAGTTGCTGTGAGCCATCACCATGTGGCAGGGGTGCTGCAGGTGTTGACAGTGCCTGAGTCTGATAGCAAAGGAGTGGTCCACAGGCCACTGGCAGGAAGCACCTGGCACCCTGGCATGGACAAAAAGCTCACCTGCCAGTCACAGTGGTCTAGGGAAATCAGTGCCAGAGCAGTCACTGCCGCCCAGGTTTCTACTCTTGCTTTGCCCTGCCTATGAGGCCGTTTTGCTTTAGCCAGGGCTGCTGCACACTCTGGGCCTAAACAGGCACCACCCCACATGGATCAAGCGTGTTTGCACAGAATGTGGTTCGAACCCTTTGACTTTGGCTCTCATCTTGGTCATTCTTTGCATCACCTCTCTGACCTTGCTCGCACAAGGCAGGTGGAATGGGACCACTAGCCCTGACACACCTTTGCAGCCTCTGCAGAAGCTCCTGGGATGTAACAAAAGTTCAGCCGCAGTTTGGAAATGCCTCTAACACCCTGTGCAAACTGGCTGAGTCCAGCTTGCCTCACCCTCTCACTTTAAAATACAGAGCATTCCAGGAAACCATCTCCCATGGCAAAGCCCTCCAGACTCTTGTAGTGTCTACAATCACCTGTGCTCACAGGAAATCCCTGGAGTGAATCTGGGCCTGCGGAAGGTCACAGTTGACGTGGTACGTTTTGGAGACTGACGAAGGAGAGGGAAATTAGGAAAACAAGGTAACAATGAAGTGCTTGTCCTTTAGCCCCCACCATGGGAAGCAAGTCAGGAGAGTAAAATACCCAGGAAGGGGGTGGAAATACAATCGAGTGTCAGTAGAAAAGGCGATGACCTGGGGGAGATATGAGAGAGACAGACAGACTGACTGACTATGGGCCATAGGGAAAACTGGGACAGCTGTTGATAATGGAGGCTGAGACATTGTGCAGCTGGAATTACACGCTTGTTCAATGAAGAGGCACCTCAGAGACAAACAGAGATTTTTGGGAGGGTGTTTGGGGGGAAATTTGGACATGAGGAGACCTGTGCAAGCTGCAGCGACTCTGGGCTAATACCTTTGCCCAATGTCAGCGCGATGCACTGATCCTGAAGGGATGCTATCCCACAAACATGCCTCAACCGCTGCATTGGCCCTAGGTGACTTACTGCATTGCAACGACAACGTTTTAAAACAGGTCGGAATATGAATGGGGGCCAGGTGGTGGGTGTGAAATGAAATGTTGCAGCACTTGGAAAGGGGGCGTGGTATTATTCTGTAATATTTAGATTCTGGTAGGGCTGAGAGGCCTCTTTATAGATCTGGCCCATTGTGCTTTGTGCTTTAGAACCACATAGTACTTCATAAGCAAAACCAGTGGTGGGCAAATTCTGGCCCGTGGGCTGGATTCGGTCTGCAGGGTAAGTCCCTGAGGGTATGTCTACGCTACAAAGTTAATTCCAAATAACAGCTGTTATTTCGAATTAACTTCAATAGTGTCTACACATACAAAGCCCTTATTTCGAATTTGGTAAACCACATTCTGCGAGGAATAACACCAAGTTCGAAATAGCTAATTCGAAATAAGTGCTGTGTAGACGGTTATTTCGAATTAGGGGGCCCCCAGCCCTTCCCAGTTTCCCCTGGTGGCCACTCTGGGCATGGAAAACTCCTCTCCTCTCCCCTAGCCCTGGGGCCCTTAAAGGGGTAGAGTCTGGCCACTGGGCACATGCTCTCCCTCCCACCTCTTCCTCCTCAACCTCCACACCCTCCTCCTCAATCTCCACACCCCCCACCTCAACCTCCGGACCCCCCTCCCCATAACCCCGGGGATGCTGAGGCCCCCTCCTCCGCCGTGCTGGGAGGCGGTTGGCCCGGCGAGACCCCCAGCCCTGAGCGCTAAGCTTTCCCTCCCCCTTCTTCCCCTTGCTTCCCCCTTCCAGCTCCCTCCTCCCAGTTTTCCCCCTCCCCTTTCCCACCCTCTCTCCTGCCCTCTCCCACCTCCTTTCTCCCGTCTCCCCAGAGGTTCATCCCCTGCCCCCCTCCAGTTGTGTTAAATAAAGACAGTTTCTATTTTTGAAGATTCGCGTGTTTTATTTGACAAAAGGAAGGGGGGGCTAGGGAAGGGTAAGTGGAAGGACGAGTGGGAGGAATGAGGCACAAGCCCCCAGTGGGGCAGACCGGGGAGACTGTTAGCACTCCTCAGGGTAGAAGCTGTTCCCCAGGGCCTCCTGGATCCTGACAGCCCCTCGATGGTCCTCCCGGATGGCAGCCTGCAGACAGTGCAGCCAGGCTGCTGGCAACGTGTCCACGAGATGCAGCAGAGTCCCCGGGGGCAGGTCTGGTTCCATGTTGCAGAGTGCCGTGGTGTCGCGAGTGAGGGCTAGCAGCGCACTCCGACACACAAATGCTTTGCTGTCCCTCAGCGAGGTAGACCAGCAAGCAGAGAAACTGTCTGTCCGGGGTGGGGGTCGGGTCCCTTTAAACACAGACCTCAGCTAGCCTGAGGCAGCAGCCCCACACATAAGTCCGACTCTGATGCCCTGCTGACACTGGTTCCAGCCAGCCTTACCTTCGATTCAGGGTCTACTCAATATGGACATGCTATTTCGAATTAGAATAACGTTATTTCGAATTAGTTTTTGTATCTAGATGCATTATTTCGAATTAGCTTATTTCAAATTAACTAATTTGAAATAAGTTAATTCGAAATAGCGCTGTAGTTTATACATACCCTGGCAGGCCTCCACCTCCATATTTACTTTCACCGCCACAGGTATCAGAGGGTGGCAGCTCTCATTGGCCGTGAATTGCCATTTGGGGCCAATGTGAGCAGCTGGAAGCAACATCCCGGTCCATGACGCATCCACTGCTCCCATTGGCTGTGAACAGTGATTCACAGCCAACCAGAGCTGTGATTCTCTGATACCTGCGGAGGTGCAGGTAAACACAGCAGCAGCTGCCCACCTGGGACTGACCCTGTAAGCTGCCATGTTTTTATTGCCCATCCCTAAAATAAACCCAAGGCGTAACAGTATGGATGAGATAAACAAGCTGGTTGGGGTAGCTGTAGTTAGAAGAACGATGGGATGTGAGCGTTTGGCAGAGAAGCACTGTGCTGTGTGGGCTGCAGATTCGTTGGGGCTGGGGCTGATCTGTTTAGCATGGTCAGTGTTCAGCAGTGAATACCAGGAGAGCTGCCCAAAAGCCAGACATTGCTGGAACTCCATCCCCTTCTCTCTGTCTAGCCAGGTTCCAGTGTAGTGCAGCCTCCTCACCAAAGTATCACAGTGGCTGTGGGATTACTCCAGGGCCAAATGCTGTTTGCTCCTTGGAGCCTGTCCTGACAGCTGTAACCATTTTGTTTTGAAGGTTCTCAGATGCCTCTCAGTGTGCTTTGTGTAGTCCCACTACTGTTTGGCCTTGGAAGCACGGATTGTTGCCTGTCTTTGTTGCAGAAGCCATTTGGCTTTGGGAGTGGGCCCTCGTGCACCAGAAAAAGGTAGGCATCTTAGGGTTCCTTTTGTGACACATCCCTAGTCCAGAATTCCTGGGATTCTGGACACTTGGTTAGCCAAGGCTGAATGGTGCCTTAGGTGCAGAGCTGTTTGCCCCCAGCGAACATGGGTGTGTGTGTACCCCTCGGTGCTGGGCAAAGAGAACTTGAGGAACTAGAGCCTCAGCAGCCTGGAGAGGATTTAGGAGTTCAGCACTCGTGTCTGGCCAGAAATGGAGGGGAGGAGTGGCCAGAGCTGACCTGTGTAACATGATTGGAAATAGAGATTAACCAGTGTCTTGGTTGGGGCAGCAAACTGTCTCTCTCCTGCTGAAGTCAGTGCGCCTGCTGAAGCCAGGCATGCTCCAAATCAGCACAAGCAATTGCTGAAGTAGCCCTGCCTTACAGAATCAGAACTTTCACCGGTCGTCCCATCTCCCAAGCTCAGAGCTGGGCCATAACTCGACACATGCCTGGAAAGTAGCCTCCTCTTTGCTCAAGATGGATGACTTCTGCCTGTGACTGCAAACAGAGCTGCACCCAGACTTACTGAGGCTGTTTTTTTTCACTGACTGCAACCGAGTACAAAATAATAATTATTGAAGCCACTCTCCCACCATAGAAATAAAATATGGCCGTGGAAACCCAGCACAGCGACTCCATTGAGAACTTAATACCAATAATTCAAACCAGATGAGCGGAGGGCTCAAATACTATAGACTTAGTATCCCAATCTGACCTGACCTTTGGAACTTGCTGAAAGTTACCTTGAAACTCACCAGAACTCTTTGTAATGTCTGTAAAGGGTTATTTATTGCAAAGTTATAAATATTTGTTATGGATTTTCTCCATCAATCTTGAAAATGAATGAGGTTAGAAAAAATGTATGCACTTGGATCTTGGGCATGCGTTTTGGGGGAAGGGGAGGGAAAGCAGAATCTCCACTTGTGCGCAGGAATGAGCTGCTGCAGAGCTGAAGGCTCTGCCAGCGACATTAACCAGTTACTTTCCTTCTGCAGGTGGTTTAAATGCACCATGCTGTTGGGGGGCAAAAAGGGAAGAGGAGGGGAACTTCCTAAAAACCCTCTGAAAATCTCTCTACAAAGCTGTCTGTGTAGAAAGACAGAGTTCCCTCCCCTACCCCTCATCCCACTCAAAAGCTCTGCTAGCCACTCGGGGCCCTTTGTGCCACAGGAAATCAGACTCAAGGCAGTATCTGCCAAGTCTCTCTCAAGCAGGCTTAGGCAGTGGCTGTGGGGAATGGGAAGCTATCTGCAGACTAACATGATTGCTTTACAGCCAGAGGGGCCAGGATCCCCAATCTACGCAGAGCGCTGCCCCTGGGCCACAGTGTGGCATGAAGCACATCCTCCCTGGATCACAGCCAGAAAAGCCTAACGCTTGTCCTGCAGTCAGCGCCCCAGTGAATTAATAGACCCTGATTCATGGAAGCATCATGTGAACATGTGCTTAGCACTAAGCACATTGAGCTCAGTGGGCTATAAGGCTACGTCTACATTGGCAAGATTTTGCGCAAATACTCTTTAATGCTCTCTTCATGTTAGTCTGCAGATAGCTTCCCGTTCCCCACAGCTACTGCCTGAGCCTGCTTGAGAGAGACTTGGCAGATGTTGCCTTGAGTCTGATTTCCTGTGGCACAAAGGGCCCCGAGTGGCTAAAAGAGTTTTTGCGTTAGAGTATTTGAGTAAGAGAGCATCTACACTGGCATGTGCCTTTGCGCAAAAGATGTGCTTTCGTGCAAGAGCATTCGTGCCAGTGTGGATGCTCTCTTGTGCAAGAAAGCTCCAATGGCCATTTTAAACATCGGGCTTTCTTGCGCAAGAAATTGATGTTGCCTGTCTACACTGGCCTCTTGTGCAAGAAGGCTTATCCCTGCGCGGGAGCGTCAGAGTATTTGTGCAAGAAGCACTGATTTTATACATTAGAACGTCAGTGTTCTTGCGCAAGTACTCGCGGACAGTGTAGACAGGTGGCAAGATTTTGCGCAAAATCATGCCAACGTAGACACAGCCTAAGTGTATGTTTTACATGAATAGGGCGGCTTTTCTGAATGGGGGCCATGTGATGGGATGTTCACCCCACACCTTTCCAGAAGGGATTGAGGTGGCTGGAGGGGGCAGTTAACCACATAGGCTGCATCTGGAGGGCAGCCAGGGCTGAATGTACAATTAAGGATGAAGGTCACTTGGGCAGGAACAGGCTTCTCTAGAGCTAGACAGCTGAGCCCAGAAGGGCACTGTCGGAGAGAGCAAAGCAGTCTGCCCTCACAGCCTTAGGGGAGGAGGTTTGGTAGAGATGACAGGGTCTGGCAAGAAGCCAAATGGGGATAGGACCCCTACCTGCATAGTGGAGGAAGCTCAGATGGGTGATAACCAGAGGATGGAAGGAGGACAGAGCCCCAGGAAGCAGCAAGCAGCTCAGGGAGTAAAGCAGACCCAAGCTGTGGAGTATGGGTTTCTGGGCTTGAGTCTGGAGCAGAGGGCAGGCCCGGGGGTTCCCTTCCAGCCACTGGGGAAGTGGCTCAGCTCTGGATACAGAGCAGAAGACATCTTAGAATGGCAGAGGGACAGCTTGTTCAGAGAGATTTGGCCAGACTCAGGAAGGGAAGGGATAGCGGGACTTGGAGGGCTGAGCCTTGGAGAAGACTCCCTGTAGGTTGAGCTTGAGATGATGGGCTGAGCAGCAGCAGGGAGGGGTGTCTGACCAGTGGTGGCGAATTAGTGCTTAGCTAAGCCTGAGAAGGCATGTCAGAGGTGAGCAGTGAACTCCTTACAGGCACCCTTTGCAAGCAATGAAAAGGTTCCCACTAGTTCTGCAGTGTCCTAGAACTGGGTTCCAGCCCAAGCTGGCATGGCTACGCTGCAGTTTTATAGCCCATGAGCCCAAGTCAGCTGACCTGGGCCAGCTGTGTTTTTTTATGGCAGTGCAGATGTAGCCTGAAAGCCTGATTTTTGTGTGTTAATGTGAAGTGAAATGAATTCTTCTCTTCGATACTAAGGGGCTGTGTATCTTTTCTGAATTAGTTTTATAGGCACCCCAGAAAATCCCACAAGACCCCACAGGATTCCACAAATCATACCAACACTCGCAAGCTGTTGGCAGTGTAGCTAATGAGATGCTATTTTAAGAGGTTATTGCCAACAATTAAATCTGGCAGCATTTTTTGGTTTTAGAATTGTTGTAGCAGTTGTGCTTACTCTGTGCATAATTTCAGCAAGTGCACTGGAGAATCGGTCACAGTTCAGACTGGTTGCCTGATAACTCTTCCTGGCCTTGCTTAACAGTGCAATTGCTGAACAAAAGTCAAAACAGAAAACAATAGTTTTTCGTAGCAGCAATAATCCTGGTATATGATAAAAGTTAGATACTAAGGAATGGCAGCTACAGGCATGAAGCCACATGCATATCTCTCTACAGTGGATCCTCAAGGAATCCATTCTGAAGCACTTGGAAGAGGGGAATGTGATCAGGAATAGTCAACATGGATTCACCAAGGGCGAGTCCTGCCTGACCAATCTGATTAGCTGCTATGATGAGGTAACTGGCTCTGTGAACATGGGGAAGTCACTGGATGTGATATACCTTGACTTTAGCAAAGCTTTTGATACGGTCTCCCACAATATTCTTGCCAGCAAGTTAAGAGAATATGAATTGGATAAATGGATGGTAAGATGGATAGAAAGCTGGCTAGACAGTCTGGCCCAAAGGGTAGTGATAACGGCTCCATGTCAGGTTGGCAGTTGGTTCCAAGTGCAGTGTCCCAGGGATCAGTTCTACGGTTTTATTCAGTATCTTCATTAATGTTCTGGCTGAGGGGATGGATTGCATCCTCAGCAAGGTTGTGGATGACACTAAGCTAGGGGGAGAGGTAGATACATTGAAGGGCAGGGATAGGGTTCAGAGGGACCGAGACAGATTAGAGGATTGGTCCAAAAGAAATCTGATGAGATTCAACAAGGAAAGGTGCAGAGTCCTGCACTTGGGATGGAAGAATCCTAAACATTGTTACAGGCTGGGGACCGACTGGCTAAGTAGCAGTTCAGCAGAAAAGGACCTGGGGATTAAAGTGGATGAGAAGCTGGATACGAGTCAACAGTGTGCCCTTGAAGCTAAGAAGACTAATGGCATATTAGGGTGCATTAGGCGGAGCATTGCCAGCAGATCTAGAGAAGTGATTATTCCCCTTTATTCGGCACTAGTGAGGCCACATCTGGAATATTGCATCCAATTTTGGGCCCTCCACTATAGAAAGAATGTGGACGCACTGGAGAGGGTCCAGTGGAGGTGAAGAACAATGATTAGGGGGCTGGAGCACTTGACCTACGAGGAAAGGTTGAGGGATTTGGGCTTATTTAGTCTGCAGAAGAGAAGAGTGAGGGGGGATTTGATAGCAGCCTTCAGCTTCCTGAAGGGAGATTCCAAAGAGGATGAAGAGAGGCTGTTCTCAGTAGTGACAGGTGGCAGAACAAGGAGCAATGGTCTCAACTTACAGTGGAGGAGGTCTAGGTTGGATATTAGGAAAATCTATTTCCGTAGGAGGGTGGTGAAGCACTGGGATGGGTTCCCTAGGGAGGTGGTGGAATCTCCATCACAGGAGGTTTTTAAGTCTTGGCTTGACAAAGCCCTGGCTGGTACGATTTAGTAGGGGTTGGACCTGCTTTGGGCAGGGGGCTGGACTTGATGACCTCCTGAGGTCTCTTCCAGCCCTAGGTTTCTATGATTCTAAGAGTTTAGAAAAGAGGAGACTGAGGGGGGATATGATAGAGGTATATAAAATCATGAGTGGTGTGGAGAGGGCGGATAAAGAAAAGTTATTTATTAGTTCCCATAATAGAAGAACTAGAGGACACCAAATGAAATTAATGGGGAGCAGGTTTAAAACTAATAAAAGAAAGTTCTTCTTCACACAGCGTGTTGTCAACCTGTGGAACTCCTTGCCAGAGGAGGCGGTGAAGGCTAGGACTATAATAGAGTTTAAAGAGAAGCTAGATAATTTCATGGAGGTTAGGTCCATAAAAGGCTATTAGCCAGGGGATAAAATGGTGTCCCTGGCCTCTGTTTGTCAAAGGCTGGAGAAGGCTGGCAGGAGACAAATCGCTTGATCATTGTCTTCGGTCCACCCTCTCTGGGGCACCTGGTGCTGGCCACTGTCGGCAGACAGGATACTGGGCTAGATGGACCTTTGGTCTGACCCAGTACGGCCGTGTGATGGCGCGTTGGGGGTTCCCCGTCTCCTGCACCCCGAAATGGCACAAACAGACTGCACCAGCCAGTGGAATTGAGGGTGGTTTATTGCTCCTCCAGCACAGCGCAGCACAGATGTAATCTGGTCACAGGAACTGGGCTAGGATGCCTCAGGCCCCCTTGAGATGGGGGAGACTGGGCCCCTAAACTCCAGCCCCTTCTCCTAGGCTCTCCTCCATGCCCTCCGACAGCCAGCAACCAACTCACTAACTTCCAGCCCTGCCCCCCAGCCAAGGCAGCATTCCACCTTCCTTTGTTCCTCTCCATGGGGGGTGTCTGGCCACTGGTTTGCATAGTGACTCATCCTGTTTTGCTGGGTCGTGGTACCCACGGCAGCCAGTGGGGGTTCCCCCAGAGCCAGCAGCATAGAAACCAGCCAGGTACCCCCACTACGTCACAGGCCGTTCTTATGTTCTTATGTTATGTTCTTATGAGTTTTTGACATGCCCAGTTTTTTCCTTTTGTGGAACACAATGGAAACGTGCCTTTTTATTCATGCTTTCCCTGAATAGAGAAGCTCATTGGCTTCTTTCTTTCTTCAGGAACTTTAAGGATGGAGCAGCGAATATGCTTCTTTTAACCAAGTCTGTGCTGAAACGTTTAAAATGCACGGGTTTTTAATTCATGGCTTGGTGCCATGCTTACTAGTGTGTTATAGCATAGATCTGTAGGTATCCAGAAACAACAAAGACCCCAGACCCACGTCATGTGGGAAGTCTCTGCAGGGCCAGGTGTTCAGATAGCTAGATGCAGTGTATTTCTGATGGATTTAGCCTTGCGTGGCTGGATGTTGCCAGGATTTAGGAGAGGGGAACCTTGTTTTTAAAAAATATGAACCGATTGTTACGGACTTCTCCTGTGACTGAACTGTAGCTCAAATGTATCTTCATAAATCCATGTGGAAATATGTTTCTGCTTGAGAATATGATAAGGAACATGGGCAGATGCTCTCTGTGCCTTGGTGCTCCTATAGATGCCTACCATGGTTGATATACCTAGGCTACGTCCAAAGCCCCCCTTGGGGAGCACAGCTCAGTGAGTCACTGCAGCACTGGCAGATGTTTTGGTTTAGTTTTCTCCAAGAGCAATAAGGCTCAGTAGTGAAAACCAGAAGCCAAATGCTGACATCACCAGGGCTTGAGCTGGATCCAAATGAACTGACTGTCACATTCAGGAGGAAATCAGCTCACAGAGGAAGGCCTAGGTTTCCAAGATGGAGCTGTTGTGCACAGGGTAGAATTAAACCTTTTCCCAGGGATGAGGGAGTGGACAAGCGGAAAGTGGAGTTCCCTATAGTGGGCTCCATTGAAATGCAGAGAGCTAGAAAAGTAGGGCTGTGTAGACGAGAAAGAAAGACCCTGTTTGTCAGAGACCTGAGGCTGGGAGATCAGAGGGTATCACTGGCTGACGGGTGCACAGACTTGGATGATGCAATTTGTGGCTGCTCTCTGCTATGACAGAGGCCCATGGCCCAAGGACAGTGGTGGTCTCAGCATTGTGGTCTGGCTTGACCCCAGAGCTAGCCTTCATTGCACTCTGTGTCCTTTAGTCTCTGTGGGCCGCATCTCCTGTGTCAGTCAGGGCAGCACTTGATGCTGCTGTTAGTGAAGCAGAGTTGGGGATGCACTTCACTTAGGGTCCAGGACACTAACCCCACTAGCTGCATGGAAAGGCAATGTCCCCTATAACAGCAAACACCTTGCCATAAGCCACGTGGCACAAATAGGAGAATGTGGCAAGGTGCTGAGTGTTTTCAGGTCCTCCTGGCTTTGCAGACTCAGGGATAGAGCTTTCTGCAGTGGCCAGTATCCCTTTTTCCCTTAATTGTGGAATGAAAATGACATGGGAGTGCTGAAGCCCACATGTCTTTCTCAGCTGCTACTAAGGAGCCTCAGGGTATGTCTGCGCTGGAATGAAAAACGTGTGGCTGGCTAGTGCCAGCTGATTCGGGGTCCCAGGGCTTGAGCAAGGGGGCTGTTTAACTGCAGTGTAGACGTTCCAACTCAGGCTGGGGTCCAGGTTCTAAGACCTTGTGCGGAAGGAGCTTGGGCTGCAAGCCTGAATGCCTGTGCCACAATTAAACAGCCCCTTAACCGGAGTCATTTGGCATGAACCAGTCGTAAGTGTCTAATTATGGTGCAGACATCCTCTCAAAGCCTTAATGAATACTGTAGCTCTGACAGCATCCAACTGTAAAGCAGTCTGGCAGTTTGTGAATTCCAGTCTCTCTGTGTGTATGTGAGTGCACACATTCACACACACATACTCACACACACACAAAACTAGTGGCTCCTGCTCTCCCATCTCTATCAGTCCAGCCATCCAAGAGCTGCTGAAAAGGTCTGGCATGAATGGGCTGATCTGGCTTACTTTTTGTTTCTGTGCCTTGCCCTTTCCCCTTTGGCCTTTGCCCCACCCCATGGGCAGCAGAGCTGGGGTTTGGCCACAGATCACTGAACAGCTGGGCAGATGCTGTCATGGGAGCACAATGAGCCTTAGCTGATCTGCTCACAGGGGTTCAGAGACCCTCTTGGTTCACTATTGTCCCAGTGTGGCTGTGGGGAGAAGTTTGGGGTGAGCCAACTTCAGAGACTTCATCTTATATGGGCACTTTATCTCTGTTAAATGACTGGGCCTCCCTATTTAGACAAATGGTCTAGTGCTACCCAACCTTAAACCCAGGCCCTCATTATCCAGTGCTCTTGTAGAAGGCCCTCATCCCCTGGGAGCCTCTGAGAACTGGATCTGATGGAGCAGCATTGTGACCTGGCATGCTGGGGCTGCAGAAGCATGGGGGAGTATGTGATGCCAGCGGTCACTGTGGGTCTAGGTTAATCACTGGTGGCTGGCACCCTCCCCCTTGTCGGTACAAGGGTGTCTCTGCAGTTTTGTCAGAATGGCCATACTTCGGGCAGAGTCTGTGTAACAAACCCCTCCATCATCCATTGTCCTTTTTTGATTCCAGGCAGAGTTCACTGCCTCTCCAGTGCAGTGCCTGGCCTTTTCACTCTGCTTATGAGCATAGCTTACCCAGATTTGGTAATGAGCTATGTATATTATTCTGTATATGACCCAATAACTACATTCTGTGCCATCCTAGGTAGGTGTGTGTGTGTGTGTGTGTGTGTGAGAGAGAGTGTGTGTGAGAGAGAGAGTGTGTGTGTGTGTGTGTGTGTGTGAGAGAGAGAGAGAGAGAGAGAGAGAGAGAGAGAGAGAGATTGACTCAGGAGCAATGAGATTCTTGGATGGATGTGTCCATGCTGGGTAACCTAGTAGTGGAAAAAGCTGACAGAAGGGGCATGACACCAGGAGCTATTTGTTCACCAATGATTTACCAGATGTGTACATTGCACTAAAGGCTTGTAAACATCCTTTAATGGCCTGCTGTAAATCCAGGCAGTAGCAATGCCATCTCCATCAGACACATTTTAGCAACAGCAGTGTGAAGACTTTGAATCCCTTTGCCGTAGGCTCTGTCAGTTTTGCAATTTTGAATGTAAATCAAAGAACAAATGTCCCTAGGTCAAAATTATTTGAATGCCAGGAAAGGTTTTAGGATCAACAGCTTCTCCTTCTCCGGATTCCCTGCAGTTTCTTGTCTTCCCCAAATGGCATCTCCAGAACATTGGGTTTCCATTTGAGTGCCCTGAAGTGAATGTCTGTGTTTTCACTGACTGTGTTGGAAGTCTCTTTTGTTACTCACTGAAGCAAAGCGTCATTAGTGAAAAGTGCAGAGTGTATACAAAGAGGAACTTGCCAAATTACTAATAAGCAGAAACTCCATCCATCTTAATGAGACAGGGTTAAGAAATAGCAACCTAGAATATGTACAGCGGAGCCTTGCCACGCTGTTTGTTTGTTCATTTTAGAAAGTAGTTGAGGACTCCATCTCTGTTGCTTCTTGGAGACAGAACTCCAAACCACAACTGTTTATACTTCTGAAAATCATTAAGTAAATAAAATAAATAGATGGATTGTTCAGAAAAGCGTCAGAGGAGACACAAATATCTGGCACCCAAACAAACAATCAGCCCTTCTCTCTATGCAGCTGAAAGATCTTCTGACTGGTGACTGGGTCAAGTTGGCATGAGGAAACTCATGGAAAAGAACATGCTGCTCATGTCATGACTAAGATCTTCATTCTTGGCAGTAGGGCCCATGTTGCCCTGTGCTGAGCATCCAGGGGCCTGGCCACAGGACAGTGGAGTCTCCACAGGGGCTTATAGCATGGCTGGCCTCCCATCTTCCGTTCTGGACAACTGTACCAAGTTACTCACCATAGATGGAGAGGGGGGGTATGGAAAGCTATGAGGAATCAAGTGAAGGGGAAGGCAGGAAACAAAATCAGACTCTTTTATATTTGGATATTTGGATTTTATTCTGGAGGGTCCAAAGAAGGAAGCTCACAAGGCCAGAAAACCACAGTGGGGAACCCAATATTTTTTCATGTGAGAGAAATTTGGCAAGCTCTGTGACGTCTCATGCTATTTCTGTGTTCACCTATTGCACAGTGCAGTTGTGTGGGAGAATCTGTGGCACCTTTGTTCAGTTCATCAAGTCCACGTGACCCAGGGAAGCAGCTATCACACCTGGGGTCTTTGCAAATTTCAAACACCAGCGAGCAGTATTCCCTGTAATCAGTGCATTGTGGTGCTCAGGAGAGATTCAGATGCTGCCCAGCTGATTAGCAGAGCTCCCAAAGCTAGGTTTTGTGTTTCTACTGGTGGTTCGTTCTCACATGCCTAGGTGCACATGAATGGAAAAGACTGGAGGGAAGAGTGTCAGTGAGAAATGCCTAGAGCGTTAAGTAAGATGCATCCTCACACAAACGGGCAGATCCAGCCATCCTGACTCGCGTTGGACGGTATTTGTGAGGCATGTGAGGTTCTGGGGAGCTTTATAGGCAGTGCACACAGGCCCAGGTTAAACAGTGTGTATTAGGCAGCTTGCACAGGGCCCCCTGACCACCAACCACCTCTGAAAACACCAGTACCTCTCCAAAAACTACAGCCCAGACAAGGGAAGGGGTGGGGTGGGGCATGACTGGTGGGGGGCATTGCCTGCACACTGAGGGGAGAGCTGATGGGCCGGAGTGAGAAGATAGGCCGGCCTCACAGGACAGGAGGTGCTCATGTTGGGACACCACCTCCTTTCAGGGTAGGGAACACGGGGACGGCGGTGTGTCCCAATAGCCATAGTGCTCCGGGCCCAAAAGTTCTTTAACCCAGCTCTAGTTGCAGCTGAGAAGCATGAGGAAGGGCCATTCCCCTCAGAAATGCAGAGCTCATGGCCCTTTCTAACATGATGGTGATGAAACAGTCCAGCCAGCCGCGTACCGTGCAGATTAAGTTATGGAGGTGACCGTTGCTGTTAAATGTTGTGAGTCATGTTGAGGCTCCTGTCCTGTTAGGCCTGGATTGTGATTTATGGCTCTGTAGTGGCTCACAACACTGCCCCTCGGTTACTGTGGCAACAGAGCAGGAGTTTGCCCCTCGCACCAAAGTCTCTGCACACCTGTGCTGTTCGGCCACATTTTTCTTTTGTTGGGTAAGAACTGACATGTGGCACATTTCCCACCAGCAGCTGAGCCGCTCGCTATTTTATTGAAACCAGTGCTTGCTGCTTGCTATTCAGGAGGGCTTTATATAGCCAGCAGTCCTGCTCAGCAGCCCCCATCTGGGCCCGGGTACAGTGCAGGCTCCTGGAGAAGACTGTGCGGTAATATGGAGAGCTGTAAATGTTCATAAACCCCCATAAAGATTTGCCATCAGTTCCCTTCTGAGATTAGGGGCAGATAGACTTTTCAGCAAGGTGCAGTCTGAGCTGCCTTTGCTCTTTGCACTCCATAACCACCGTGTCTGTGGAAGACAGCTCTATAACGTAATGCGGCTAGTTTCACACTCACAGGATTGGGTTCAGCTGCAGCTCATGGAATACCTCTGTGCCTTGATATCCTGCCTAGCTACGGTCCAGCCCCAGGTATCATTATCCTATCCTGTAGTAGGCACTGACTGTTTCTATGGCTGCAAAGACTCCTCCAGCGTTTCCAGGTAGTGCAGGCTCAGGGAACATTCCTGACAGTATCTGCCTGATTTAAACCTTTGAGCCATCTGCTGAGCAAAAGCAAACAAAGCAGAACTAACATCCTGCCCAGCAATCCAGCCCAGATACAGGGGCTATCAATGTGGGGATGGGTATCTAATCTAAAGCAAATAGTTCCTATGGATTTCACATGGCCTGGTCCAGTGCATGGCAGTGTTGAGGGAGTTGTGTGCCTTCATGAGGAGTGGCGTGGTGTAATTCCTATAATTCATGGGGGGAGGGTGGGCATTTGGAACTTGTCTACTCTAGAATTGTGCTTCAAACTGCTGGTGGGAAGCTGGGGAGAAACACCAGTGCAGGCAAAGCCAAGACACCTGTATGCCAACTAACTGAAAAGGAGTAATGGGCACTGGGTGATTTGGGGAAGCAATAGTGCTCATTAGATTGCTACAGCCGCAGTCCTGGATGAAGTCCATCTGGGGCTCCTCCACTCTGCTGCTCATGCACTAAAGCCAGTCACTTGGCAAAATGTAGCTCACTCAGTGGCTCTTTAAGAACCTGGGGCTGCTGGGTGTGGTGTCTACTCTGGCTTGTCTCACCACTCAAGCTGGGCTTCCCTTGGAAAATCTAGGGCAAGGTACATTCACAAACCAGCGCTCTCCTGGGCAGAAGGTCTCCTGCAAACCCATGACACCACTGCCTGCAGTGCATGAGGAAACTCAGCTAAGCAGTGATGGGAAGAAGGGGAAGAGCGAAGGCTCCAATCCAGAACCAGCATTCCCAGAATACAGGGTAGTCCCAGACTCTCAGAATGGAGATGGACATTGTGCTTGGGGACCTGTCAAGCTTCATGCCTGAGAAGTGGCACGTGGGCCCAAGGGTCCAGAGCTGCAAGGCTCACAGCTGAGGACAACTGGAGCCTGGGACCATGGAAGGGGACTTGTAACCGAGGAGCGTGGAAGAGAAACTGGCTGGGAGGTCCCATGCTATAGAAAATATCAATGGGAAGAGCTCAAGATCTCATGGGTGTTTCAGGGATCCCTTTTCTGCAGGCTCAAGTGCATTCTGGATTTGCCTTCTAAATTAACAGATTTCACAAATTCCAGCAGCCAATGCAGCAAATGCCCAGTTTCTTAGTGTGTGTCTTGGAAGTCAGTTGTGAGCGTTAGGCTTTCCCCTTCTGCTGGTCCTCAGGTCTTGTCAGGGGAAACAACATGGTCTGCAGTGCTGGAGAGAATTCTCATTGGGCTGGCACGTCACATGCTACCCACTCCTCAGAGCCTCAGTTGGCTCAGTTGACTGAGTTGCAAGTAATTCGCCCTGGCAGTAGGCTGGACACTGCAGTGGTAGGCATTTGATGTGGACATAGCTAGGCAGATACATACTGGGGATGGCATTTGCATGACTGATAAAGGTTTCTCCAAACCTGAAGTGAGGAAGCCAGCCTCCGATGGACGTTATTTACAGCACCTTCCACATCGTTTCCTGTTGTATGCTAGTTTTCAGACTGCGCTGCAGTGCGAATGGAGATGGGCCTCTGTTGACTCCTTTGGCTGGGCTGTTGTGCTGATTTAACTCTTCTCAGAGGCTAACCAGAGGGTTCAGCTATGCAAGGTAAACCATGATCCACAGACAAACAGAAATAAACGTGTTGAATTGGACAGAGCTTCGCAAGGAACTAACAAGCTGAGGACTGCAGCTCATTGGGACCCGTACTGTTCAATATCTTCATCAATGATGTAGATATTGGGATAGAGAGTATGCTTATTAAGTTTGCAGATGATACCAAACTGGGTGGGGTTGCAACTTCTTTGGAGGATAGGGACATAATTCAAAATGACCTTAGCAAGTTAGAGAAATGGTCAGAGGTAAACAGGATGAAGTTTAATAAAGAGAAATGCAAAGTGCTCCACTTAGGAAGGAACAATCAGTTCCATACATACAAGATGGGAAGCGACTGTCTAGGAAGGAGCATGGCGGAAAGGGATCTAGGGGTCATAGTGGACCACAAGTTGAATATGAGTCAACAGTGTGATGCTGTTGCAAAAAAAGCAAATATGATTCTAGGTTGTATCAACAGGTGTGTTATAAGCAAAACTCGTGAAGTCATTCTGCCGCTCTACTCTGCACTAGTTAGGCCTCAGCTGGAGTACTGTGTCCAGTTCTGGGCACCACATTTCAAGAAAGATGTGGAGAAATTGGAAAGGGTACAGAGAAGAGCGACAAGAATGATTAAAGGTGTAGAGAACATGACCTATGAAGGCAGGCTTCATGAACTGGGCTTGTTTAGTTTGGAAAAAAGAAGATTAAGGGGGGACATGATAGCGGTTTTCAAATATCTAAAAGGGTGTCACAAGGAGGAAGGCGAAAATTTGTTCCTCTTGGTTTCTGAGGACAGGACAAGGAGTAATGGGCTTAAAGTGCAGCAGGGGAGGTTTAGATTGGACATTAGGAAAAAATTCCTAACTGTCAGGGTGGTCAAATATTGGAATAAATTGCCAAGGGAGGTGGTGGAATCTCCCTCTCTGGAGATATTTAAGAACAGGTTAGATAGACATCTGTCAGGGATGGTGTAGACGGAGCTTGATCCTGCCTTGAGGGCGGGGGGCTGGACTCGATGACCTCTCGAGGTCCCTTCCAGTCCTATTATTCTATGATTCTATGATTCTATGATTGAAATTATGGATGCTGCAATGAAACGTTTCATTATGCGGTGAGGGTACATCACACTCCTGTCGGAAAGCCAGCAATAAATGGCAGTAAAACGAAGTTACGTGATGGTATTAGAGATGATGCAGTAATTTAAGAAACAGCTGGTTATAAATTTATGAACTACAATGACTGGGTATGCTTCATGCAGGAGAAGCTAATGCCTGACTTGGAAGGAGTTCCTAGGGAAAGCAGTTCTTGGGCAGAACTGATCATTACAGGACCTTGTACCATGTAGTGATCTAGTCCAGAGTTGGGAAAAAGAATGAAAACATAGTTTGATGGACATGCATGACATGTTTTGATTTCTGATTTACTGCAGGATTCTGAGGATGGGTATCACCTCTGTAAATGCAGGTATTCAACATGATAGAGTACAAAGACTATAAAGACTTTGCATTAGACCTCAAGGCAGAGAGAGCTATCTATGCTGCTGAGTACAGATCTATGTAATTTAAATAAAATCTGTCTATGAGCTAGTGACAGTTTCAGTCAGAAAGGCTATAGAAGTTGAGTTCTGGCAGGCAGCCCTGGGAAGGAATTGGGATTTGATTTTTGACATTATTGTTTCATTTGTTTTCATAATGTTGAAATATTAATCTATCAAAATGAAGCATTTAATTGTTTCTGGATTGAAATATGTCAAGATTTTGGCTTCTTGTCCGTATTTGGGATGAAAACAAACTTTTGCAATGTTGGGATTTCCTGCTGGACAGAAATTCAGTTTTACAAGGAGTGGCTCCACACAACATAGATCAGTGCTTCACTGCCATTTCCTGAGCCCAGAGCAGCAGGAAAGTTCTCACCCCATTCAACTGCTTGCTTTATGCCTCTTCCCTATAGTCAGGGGCACACTGTGGTAAGGAAGATTTCTCTTCTTTACTGCTGAATTCTTACTTCATTAGTGGTGCTAACTGGCTTCTCTCTTTTCTTAGGTCTCAGGTGAAAGTGGCTCTTTCACACTTCCAGGCTGCAGAGCTTCTTGCTTTTACTTCTCAATGAGGTGTAGTTCCTGTATTAAATGGCACAAGCTGTTTAAGCAAAAGGCAACTGCAATAACAGGAGCTTTGTATGACTGTAGAGGGAAGTCCTACAGAAACTCCTGTACAGATGTCTGGGTGCATGGGCAGTGCAAACCCAAGATGCCCAACATTACAAAATATCATGTTCTGGGGCAGCCGATCTGTGCTTCCTGGGCACTGGGATTTATGGACAGCACCCAGCTGGCTTTCATTGCAGCACCGAGCTCCCAGCCAGGCACACAGTGGAGTCTCACTGTTACCTGATTGAGCTCCTTTGAAAAATGAGGCTATGAATTTGAATGATTATTTCCAAAGTGCTTTGCCAACACTCAGAGACTAACAGATGTACACAGTGCAGAGGAGGAGGAGATTTGCTGTTTCTCTTCACAAGGAGTCATTCTCCTTAGACCCAGATATGAGCATAGCACAGCGATGGGCAACCTAGGCTAATGAGTGGGCGGCATGAGCGACCCCCTTCATCTCAGTGGGCCACAAGATTGTAGTTTTGCTAACTGCGCTTGTGTCCCTGGAATTGACGGGAGGTGCCTGTTGAACTGTAGCTGCGCTATGATTGGATGCAGTGGGAGCACATGGCTCTCACAGTCCATGTTGTGTGCAATCAGCATGCACCTCACTTCTCATGCCCTTGCTTTATGTGCGTGTCACTTTAGGTAATTCCAGTACGAAAAAAATGACATGCGGAAACCAGTGGACTCTGGCAACCCTGTGCATGGGCAATGGTAAACAGAATGTCTCATGGGCTACACCTAGAACCCCAGTGGACCGCAGGTTGTCCATCACTGGCATAGCAGCAAGTCCTAGACTCCCTACATGTAGTATTTACACAACGCAATGATTCATCTCTCTCTCTCCTGCCAACGGCTGCTGTTGCTCAGGTAGTGCAATAGAGGAGGCATGCCAAGAATAACCTACCCCTGGAAAGAGAAGGACCACTGAACCCTTACTGCGGGGCAAGCTGAGAAGGCTGAAGATGCTGCCCAGCACAAACTTACTGAGCTATCCCGGATGCAAAGGCAAATCTGCGCACATTCCATCCTCTGCCACAGTGGGCCTGAGTGATGAGTGACTAGTGGGGACTCCTGCAGCCTGAGAGAGACATGCCCGCAGTACTCGCGTGCCCCCGCAGGCTAGTACTCCAGCCCCTGCTCCATCTGCTGCTTTGAGCTCTCTCCTTGCAGACTCCAAAGGCTTATTTTTAAGAAGGACAAAAGACTGGCTGAAGGGAAGCAGAGGAACCCAGGTTATTCCATTCCAGGAGAAAGCCTGGTGTGCCTATTGAGGTGGTTGTGTCTGCAATTTTCTTGTCATATGTCATAGGAGGGATCATCCATTATGTGGATCAGTGTGTCCCTGATGCTGAATTACTTCCTCCATGTTATAATCGGGGTGTGGCTCATGGTCCCCCCTTTGTTGGAAGTGAAAGGACAAGGAAAGGGGCTTGCAGCTGCAGGTCTCCTCTCATGAGATCTACCATGGCTGTACGCTGGAAGCTCTAACCCTGCAGTGCTAAGGAGCATTGTTGCTACCTTGCACATGTGCACTGAGCCCCGTGGGGCCAGGGCACCTCTTCTGTTCTGTGTATGGGACAACTGCTCTCTCTCTTTCTATGGCAGGTGCATGGTCGCACTTGGTCTCCCATTGAGTGATGACTTGCCTTCCAGTGTGCTGCACTGCATGCCAGTCACATATCACTTGGTCACATATCACATATGCAAAGCCCCTTTGAAACAGGTCGTTACCCCACTGGCTTCACTGGGGCTCTGGCTGTAAACATAAAAATGACATGTAGTAAAGATAGTTAAATCCAGCAGCAGCGGGCGAGTGGGGCACAAAAGCAGGGCACTGGAGGTCAGAACATAAGAACCTAAGACCGGCCATACTGGGACAGACCAAAGGTCCATCCAGCCCAGTACCCTGTCTACCAGTAGTGGCCAATGCCAGATGCCCCAGAGGGAATGGACAGAACAGGGACTCATCAAGTGATTCCCTCCCCTGTGGCCCATTCCCAGCCTCTGACAAAGGTAGGGGTACAAGGGCTGAGGAAGGCAGGAGTAGCAGAGGTCATGGTGTTTGTTCAGAGCAGGGTTCCCCCTCGCTCCCAGGCTGCTCTGAAGTGTGGTGCCAACATTTGTCCCTGGCTTTGGTGCAGCCAGAATTCTGGACCCTGAACCCAAGAGAAGGGCAAGCTTAGGACTGAGCTTAGTTGTACAACCCATGCTCCTGACTCAGTCACTGGGTGCTTCTGCAGGCCCTTCAGGGCTGCTGAGCCTCCCATGCTGCAGTGAAGGGGGTTGGGATTGGGGAGTTGTAGCTGTGGATCCATGGGCCTTAGCCGAGCCTTGGGCAGGGAGTTCCATGCGGGCATGATAGCGGGGATGTACTGTGCTGGAGCACCTAGCATGAGTGGGCAGGATGTAGGCAGCAAATGCCTACCTAGAGGGCAGTCAGTATGGGCCCTCCTTCTAGAATTAGGCTGGAGGAGGGTGAAGACAGGATGGCTGGGCTGCCTGCACCCAGGATACACAGGCTTCCCCCTTTGTCCTCAAAATAATACAGCCACTATCTTAGTTCTAACAAGTATCACAAAACCAACAAGACCTTGGAAAACAAAAGGAGCAGTCAGCCCCACAGAATAGCCCAGGAAAATGTAATTCCCAGAGTCCTGAGACATAAGAACATAAGAACGGCCGTACTGGGTCAGACCAAAGGTCCATCTAGCCCAGTATCCTGTCTGCTGACAGTGGCCAGCACCAGGTGCCCCAGAGAGGGTGGACCGAAGACAATGATCAAGCGATTTGTCTCCTGCCAGCCCTCTCCAGCCTTTGACAAACAGAGGCCAGGGACACCAATTCTATCCCCTGGCTAATAGCCTTTTATGGACCTAACCTCCATGAAATTATCTAGCTTCTCTTTAAACTCTATTATAGTCCTAGCCTTCACCGCCTCCTCTGGCAAGGAGTTCCACAGGTTGACTACACGCTGTGTGAAGAAGAACTTTCTTTTATTAGTTTTAAACCTGCTCCCCATTAATTTCATTTGGTGTCCTCTAGTTCTTCTATTATGGGAACTAATAAATAACTTTTCTTTATCGGCCCTCTCCACACCACTCATGATTTTATAGACCTCTATCATATCCCCCCTCAGTCTCCTCTTTTCTAAACTGAAAAGTCCCAGTCGCTTTAACCTCTCCTCATATGGGACCCGTTCCAAACCCCTAATCATTTTAGTTACCCTTTTCTGAACCCTTTCCAAGGCCAAAGTATCTTTTTTGAGGTGAGGAGACCACAGCTGTACACAGTATTCAAGATGTGGGCGTACCATAGTTTTATACAGGGGCAGCAAGATATTCTGTGTCTTATTTTCTATCCCTTTCTTAATAATTCCTAGCATCCTATTTGCCTTTTTGACCGCCGCTGCACACTGTGTGGAAGTTTTCAGAGAACTATCCACGATAACTCCAAGATCTCTTTCCTGATTTGTCATAGCCAAATTAGCCCCCATCACACTGTACGAATAGTTGGGGTTATTTTTCCCAATGTGCATAACTTTACACTTATCCACATTAAATTTCATTTGCCATTTTGTTGCCCAATCACTCAGTTTGATGAGATCTTTTTGGAGTCCCTCACAGTCTGCTTCTGTCTTGACTATCCTAAACAGTTTTGTATCATCCGCAAACTTTACCACCTCACTGCTTACCCCTTTCTCCAGATCATATATGAATAATTTGAAAAGGATTGGTCCCAGGACTGACCCTTGGGGGACACCACTAGTTACCCCTCTCCATTCTGAAAATTTACAATGTATTCCTACCCTTTGTTTCCTGTTTTTTAACCAGTTCTCAATCCAAGAAAGGACCTTCCCTCTTATCAGATGGCCATGTAATTTACACAAGAGCCTTTGGTGAGGGACCTTGTCAAAGGCTTTCTGAAAAAATAATAACGTTTTTGACCCATTATTATTGGCTATCTGGGGATGGGCTCATACAGGAAAGATGATTCCTGGGGGCACAGGCCCATTCTTATATCCAGCTACAGTTACCAGGGGTTTCTCTTCATCCTCTCTTATCAATATTTGCAAATGTAAAACTGGACTCAAGGCCTGAAGGGAATTGTGTGTGTGAGATGTAAGATATTGAGTATGTAAAATGCTCCGGATCTGCCTTTCCTTCCCTCCCAGACTGTACTATGTGCACAGCCATTTCCTACTCCCTATGCTAAGCATCTCCCTCTCCCTCTCTCTTTCTCTCTCAGACCAGGGATCAACCCAGGCACTCAGCTCCCATCTTGATATCTTGTCCTTTGTTTGTACCACATTCATTTCATAGTCATGAACAGAGGCCTGCCCCAACGAGCCTTCATAAAGGGCTACAGCACTGTGCAAATAATCATTCGTTCCCCTCTCTCACCCTTTCCCTGCATTCCCTCCCCACTAGCTTCAAACAGGAGGTTCAAGGTCACCTTGATTCCTTGTGGCAGTGAGTTCCATAGGCATGGAGCAGCAGCTAGTCAAACCCTAAAGTGGGGTTCTGGGGGAGACAGAGACAGGTGATCTCTTGAAGAGGCCTTTAAAGATAAGGAGTGAAGCCTTGGGATTAGCATACCTAGGCTGCCCCATTCTGGGCTAACAGAAGCTGTCACTGTTTCTGTTGCTAGGTCATAGAAGTGTGTCTGATAAGTGGGAAAAGCTTTTAGGGATGGAGGATGCTGGTTGCAGCCACAGCTACATGGGTATCTGAGAAGGGTCCCATGAGCACAGATGCCTTGGATAAAGGGTTCTGGTGGGGTGGCAGCTAGTTCTTAAAACCTGGTTCTTCTCTCTCCTCCTCATCACCATGCTACCTTGGGTTAGCTCTAGAGTCAGAAGCTGCCTTTCCTGTGGATCTCCACGGTGGGGATAGGAATCCAGGCAGTGCAAGGGCTCTGCAAGGCTTTTCCATTTCACTTTGGGGTAACTCCACTCAGATATTTAAATAGCAGTGAGAGCCAGGTTTGGAGTGGAGGGTTGGGCCAATGCCAGAAGAAGAAACATTATGGGAGCAAACTGAGCTGCCTTTTCATGTAACCTCGGGCCACTGGACTGGTCCAATGCCCAGCACCAGGGATCTGTCCGACCAACTTCAGGAATGGCCAGTACTAGGTACTGTAAGGAAGGTGCATGAAACACTGAGGAGGACAGTTATTGGACATCCCTAAGAAGGAACAATCAGAAGAGCTGTTTACTGCCCCTGAGGCTGCTGGGATGGAACCACTCACAACAGCTGAAGAATTAAGCTGCTAGTTACTTTTACCCCTCAGCAGTGTTCACTCTAATTTTTTCCATCCAGGGATGGAATACATTTTGTTCTGTGCACCAATACATGTGTGGATGTGCACGACCATAGAAACACATGCTGCCAACTGTGGGTGCTCTGCTCATCAGATGGGCAGCACCTGATTCTCTCCTGGACAGCTGCCCAAGCCACTCAGCTTACAGGGAACAGTGCGCCATGGTGTCCCTTATTGTGAGGAAAGAGGAAAGAGCTGCTGAGGTTCAGCGAAGCCCTAACATCACTGCTGTCACACAGCCACCTCCGCCAAGCCTAGCTGAATTCTGTTGTGGGTACTACCCCTTTAAGAAACAACCTGGCTGCTTCTGCCAATGCTACAGTTTTCCTTGGACTCCATCCATGGGGAAGTAAGGTTTGCAGAGATCAGACCAGGATCCTAGAAACATTGTGCTGCTTTGGAAATGCTGTTTACAGAGACGCTGAGGGACCCTAGATCCCCTGATGGCAATAGGGCACATGGCCTGGACAGTCAGGCCATATTTTTAAAGGTATTTAGATGCCAAACAATGCAATTAAGTGCTTCATGTCATAGATGCCTGACTCCCACTGATTTAAAAACCCTGTTCCTCAGGCTGTCTCTACAGTAGACTACATCCCTCTGTCAGCAGAGGGATGTAAATGAGGCATTTCGAAAGTGCAAATGAAGCGGGGATTTAAATATCCCATGCTTCATTTGCATAATGGCGTCATGGCGCGCTTTCGAAAAAGGTGCCATTTTGAAAGTACAACTGTGGTCTAGATGCAGTTCTTTCGAAAACAGCAGGCTTTTTCGAAAGATCCTGTACTCAAAAAATTAGGTTTACAGGCTCTTTCGAAAAAGCCTGCCGTTTTCGAAAGAACCGTGTCTAATGAACACCACTGTTTTACTTTCGAAATGGCGCTTTTTCAAAAGTGTCATGACATGATTATGCAAATGAAGCGTGGGATATTTAAATCCCCGCTTCATTTGCCATTTCAACGTGTCTAATTTACATCCCTCTGTCGAAAGAGGGATGTAGTCTAGACACAGCCTCAGTGAATATAGTGCAGTTTGGCAGAGTTAAAATAAAGTCTCATACAAATTAATACCTCTGACTGGCCCTTCCGATTCTGACCCTGGCTTGCTCTGGAGCTGGCTGGCAAATATAAAACTAGTCCTGCACAGGAACCACAGCATGTGCAGCCATTTGCGGGCAGGGGGCAAAGGAAATTGCTGTGAAACAGATAATGGTTTGGAATTCTTTATTCCTCAAAGCCATGCCCAGGGCATGTGAACCCAGCTGGAATGTGCAGAGCTTCCCAAGAAGGCATTTCCCCTTTCCCATCCATGACTGCAGCCTTTTGAAACCCTCTGGCAATCCGCTTCCCCAAAACGATTTCTGTCCTGAGAGGGGAGTTTTCATCTACCAGCAACAGGGGAATAACGCTTCCCTGCACCACAGTGTGGGACAATTTACTGAGCCTGTCAAGGTGAACAGCCTCAGCTAGTTATTGAAGTGTGGGTACGCGTGTGTCCCAGAGGGATCATTTGGGGAAGCCAGCAAGGAGCTCAGTGCTAGTTTACACTGCAGGAGCAGGTGGGCTGTTCTCTGGGCTGCTGAACTCAGAAAGCTCTGCCTGCAGATCTCCTCCACTTGGCAGCAAAGACTCTATGAGAAGCAAAAAGTTGCTGGACTTGTGCTCTGCAGGTTTCCCAGCGTGCAGAACACCTAGCCCGGAGCTGCCAGGAAGTCAGCCTCGGTTGATTCGTGAGTCGGCGTGCGCGGCTGCGGAGGGAAAGCGAGAGCTCGCTCAGCAGCGGGCATCCGAGAGGTTTGCTCTTTGCGCAGGGAAGATGCGGCTCGTTCTGTGCAGTTTTAAGGGGAGTTGACCTGTATCCAGCTTCTAGCCACAGGAGCTCGAGCTAGGGACACGATTGGCTAACCGAGCCCGTGACTGACACTTGTAAATGAGTGCACTAGGGGCAGCGTGGCGCTGATTGGCTGGCGTGTGAGGCTCAGAAACTCGCTCGGAGAAGAGCTCTGGCCAGTCCCAGTCCTGCTGCCTGCGGAGTAAGTGCTCCAGGCGTAACCAGCGGGCTGCTGCCTTTGCTCAGGCACGCTCCCCGGCGAGCGACGGAGGGCAGACCTCTCGTGCACCGGGAAGATTGCCGTGCAGACCTCCAGGAGGGGAAGGGAAGCAGAAAGCTCAGCAACGTGATTGCATTCAGCTGAAAGGATGGGCAGAGTCCAGAGTTCAGGAGGCCCCAGCTGGAGGGGAGCCGGGGCCCTGCTGGTCTTGGCGGCCGGACTCCTTGCTTGCAGTAATGCCAATGAATACGACTATGTGAGTTTCCAGTCTGACATAGGCTCTTACCAGAGTGGCCGGTTTTACACCAAACCCCCGCAGTGCGTGGCCATCCCTGCGGACCTGCGCCTCTGCCACAGCGTGGGCTATGACAAAATGGTCCTGCCCAACCTGCTGGACCATGAGACCATGGCTGAGGTGAAACAGCAGGCCAGTAGCTGGGTGCCCTTGCTCAACAAGAACTGCCACATTGGCACCCAGGTCTTCCTCTGCTCCCTGTTTGCCCCGGTGTGCCTGGACCGGCCCATCTATCCCTGCCGCTGGCTCTGCGAGGCCGTGCGTGACTCCTGCGAGCCCGTCATGCAGTTCTTTGGCTTCTACTGGCCAGAAATGCTCAAGTGCGACCAGTTCCCCCAGGACGACGTCTGCATTGCGATGACCACTCCCAACGCCACGGAGGCTTCCAAACCCCAAGGTAGGTCTCCTCAGTGCTGGCCCTGTTCTTACTAACCCCTGGTCTTCCCCCATCCTAGCAGAGCAGAGGCTGGCCTGAAATCTCCAGTCCAAAGAAGAAATCCCTCCAGAGCTGATAGCAAGAGTAGCAAGAGTCACCTGAACTCTGCACCTCGGTAGCAGCCTCTCCTCCTGCCGCAGAGGGGTCTGTGAAGGGGCATCTCCCTTTAGAACTTTCCCCAGCTGCTACTTTGCTAGCCACTGCTCTCTGATTCCCCCCCTTTCTGGAGCAAGTGTTCTGTTGAAGGTCACAAGCTGAGACATTGGCAGCGTCTAAGCATGAACACGTTCTCCTCAGGGCTGGGCTCCCTGCCTGCTCTTCTGAGCCTGCTAGGCTGGAGCCCAGTTTTGATAAATGGGACCTGTCCACCACTATTGACAGTAACGCGAAAGGGACTGCTGCTGCCTCTGTCCTAACGGACCTTTCTTCCCATTCCTTCGTCTCAGAGGATCGTTTTATAGCAACAGCACCGGCCACACTTGTAGCCCTGTGCTAGCCCGGGGAAGTAGTGAACAGAAACCTCTCGGGAACACGTTGCTTTCCTAGCAGCGCTGAAGTTGGAGGCTGCAGGGCTTGTTCAGTCATTCCACAGAGCAGCCCGAGTGCAGCAGGTTACATGTATTTTAGTAAAACAAACCCTGTTCATTTCAGGTAAGGGCTATAAACCTGGACTGGGGGCTGGAGTTTTGTATGGGGAAACATTTTTATCAAGAATTTCATTGTAAGTAAACACTTCCAGGTTGTTTGTGCAAAGCAGATGCAAACTGCTTGTTGTTTATTGGATCTCAGATCTGTTCGTTATTTACATGGGCTTGCATGGTTTGCACTGCACTAAACTTTGGTTTGCTGCTTAAAACCTTTAAAACAAATACAGGACCTGTGTTTAGCTCTCCGATCCTGGTCCTAAAAGTATTTCAAAGGTTGGCCAGAAAGGAGGAAAAAAAAAAAAAGCGAAGAGAAAGTATTTAAAAGGAGGTTGCTGTTCTCTTCTTCTGGGGCCTCTGGCTTCACTTAGAAGGGACAGGCTCACTTAGTTTTCCTGAGTTTCGTTGGAGGGAGTTTTCTATAGCTAGGGGAATGATTCCAGTGATTTTATTTTATACCTCGTGTGTCTGGGATTCATCTGAAGATAAATTTGCTATTCGCTAATGCTGCGCAAGTGCGTTACCTTTGGCAAACAAAGCACTTTCGTATTCTGCTGTGTGCATAGAGTCCTTGCCCAACCGGCCTGGGTTTTGCCGCTCATCGCTAGTTATGTAATAGTATGCCACTTTTCTCACCAGAATCTGTATTGCTCAGAATCCCCAGTTATCATTGAATTTCCACTCTCTTGGGCAGGAAGTGAATGCAGTCTGCAGCAAGGAGTAACCTCCTCAGTTCTGTAACAGAGCACTTGGAGAGACAGAGAGGCATAGCTTGGTTAATTCTCAGTACTGAATAGAGTGTATGTGAGAGGGGTAGAAGGCGCTTTCTCCCTGTCTATTCACAGCCAAACATGAGGGCTGCTCAGCTTGAGAAAAGAGTAAAAATTCTGGTGCTTGCATTCAGCAGGGATGGGACTGATCCGTTTCTCCATCTGCATCCAAATGCTGGGGCTTCCTCAGTGTTTCCCATCTCCTGCACCTTCCTTGGCAGAAGGGAGGGAAACTCCTTGAGATCAGGGACCTGGCTAGCCCCTGCTGCAGTGAATTAAAGCATCTGAGCCCAGAGTAATGCTGTGTTTGGCTTGCAAACCTGACTGGGTGCCAATGTGTGACACGGAGCCTTGGGCAAGACCCCCATCTCTCAGGAGTCCCACGCTGCGGCTGGGCCGGCACAGCCTGGCCAGACAGCAGCAAGGGGGTGTGACATGCACTGCCAGGGCCAACCAGGCCAGAAAATGGTTTGGCAGGGTGGGAGAAGAGGAGCTTATTCTGCAATCACATCACATCACCATATGGAACCCACCAGTCTACCCACAGCTGAAGCAAACTGGCCAGCACAAGTGAGTTCCCAGGTGTGCCAAGAGTCCCACCTCAGGATTGAGTTTGAGGGGCAGGCGATGGGGAAACAGCAGGGATTTATGGATCACAGTCTCTGATTTTCTGGTTTTGTCCCAATTTTGTCACTTCAGAAAGTCCTTTATTTTGAAGGTAGGCTGTGAAATCACTGGCTACAGCAACTCAGCAAAGCTAAATTCTCATCTTCTGGAGACATAGGACGACTTGTTCTGTGCCTCTTGAAATTCTCAATGCAGTACTTTCCCCACGTAACCCCCATCAGTTCAGACACCCATCACTTTGGGTCAGTATGGCCTATGTACTTCTCAGCTTCTTTTGAAATCCGTGTTGTTAGCAAGGGCTAGGAAAGAAGCTTTTTTTGAACAAACAGACTCTACTCAGCTTTTCCATGTAGGTTAGGCTGTGACTACAGGGGAGACTGCCCAGCGTCTCGACTGTGCCACTGGAAGGTCTCCCATGTACCTGCTCTCCGCCGGTGGGAGAGAGCTCTCCGGTTGGCATCCCCACTGAGTGGTAGGAGAGTGTCTCCACACTGCTGCTTCTGTTGGTGTAATTGATGCCGGTCAGGGGAGTGATTATTTTTTCATTCCCATGACTGACAGATGCTTTTCCAACAAAAGTAGTAGTGAAGCCATAGCCTTGGAAACATCCAAATAGAGTTTCTGGTAAACTTTGAATTTAAAACTCCTCTGTGCAGCGTGAACCATTTCTGACCTGCTTGCTGATACAATATTTCGGCATCATAATACTATTTATGGTAATCATTAAAGTAATTTCATTCCAATAAATTATGCCAACTCTGATTTCAAGCATCTGTACATCTTTTATGTGGGCTGCAGAAAGGATATAGGCGTCATCTGCCTTAAAAGTTACATCAACCTAGCTACAGTGCTCGGGGCATGAAAAAAATTTACAGCCCTGAGTGCTGTGATTAGGTCACCATAGAAGAAGGTAGGTTGATGGAAGAATTCTCCAGTCAACCTAGCCACTGACTCTTTAAGAGGAGGATGACTTATTACGATGGAAAGAGTCCTTCCATCAGTGTAGGAAGCTGTAGTGCCCATAACGTAGACGTAGCCCTGTTCTGTCAGTACTTGAGAAATGTCCCACCACAAAAACTTCATGGTCCATTCACAGTTCACTTACAAGCACTCTGGTCATCTGAAGAAGTGGGTTGTACCCACGGATGCTCATGATACCATCTACATGTTTTGTTAGTCTTTAAAGTGTTACCAGACTATTTGTTGTTTTTTAAGTTTGTCCTGTTACAGACTTACTTGGCTACCCCTCTGAAGCACAAAATAGTAACTAGGATTGGGCAAGTTGTACAAAGAAAGTACTGAAGGCCTTAACTACACCATGCCTCTGTTAAATGGCATGCACGCTCTTGTTTGACATGAGTGGGTTGGTTGGTATGCAAGAACATTCCCAGAAAGCAAGAGTCTTTGAATGCTTGTGCAAAAGTGTGTTCACGTGAAGGCACATGCTGGGACAGTTCATGCAGCCATCTTGAAATCCCTTTCCTTTCCTGGCTGCTCCTGGTTAAGGTTTTGGTTGTTCATTTGGAGGAAAAGTTGTCATGTGCCATACCTGTCCATTCCCCCACCAGTGACTGTGGGGTGAGTATTCCTAGCAGCAGGCAAAGAGCGTCAAGTAGAGCACATTTCGCAACAGTCGGAGGGCCTGTTCCTTAGCGGGTCTCACTTGCTGCATCTGGACTGAAGTCAGCGGAGTGAGTCCCAGCAGCTGGGGCTGGCCCAGGGTTTCTTTGTGTCTAACTGACAAACAGAGAAGGCTCAGATACTGGTTCACCTCCTTTTGGAAACAAACAGCTAACAGTCAGAGTGAACTTGCAAGATAATCCCAATTACCTCCCTAATAGATGGCGACTCCAGCACCCAGCAATGCCTCCTACCCAGCCCCCTGGCAAAGAGTTGGACCTTGGACTGAAAATCAGTCAGTGCAGGGACCTGATACTGCAGGGTGCTGAGCTTGTGCACATTCCCAGCCTCTCACACTCCTGCAAATAACCACGGCAGAGTGAGTGGCCGAGCTGCCAGCCAGGGCTGATAATGGAGCTTGGTGGGGGGAGGCATTGGGGTAAATGAGTTACAGTGTAGCAGCTGGGCTTTCCTGCACTAAGTCCTCCTCTGCTCCTGGGAGTAGAGGATTTTTTGTTGGTTTTTTTTTGGTGTTGTTTTTTCAAATGAAAAGAAAAATCCAAATTAACTGGAGCCCCCTTAGATTTCAGGTGCTGGGGCTTGTTTCCTGTTGACTTAAATAAGGTCAGAGTCCAACACTGCTCCCTCCTCCCCCTCCCATATTAATAAAAGCCAACTCTTTTAGCATTTTCCCCCATTAACACCTTAGCACTGGAATTTGGTTCTGCCTCTCAAAGAGCTGACCTGCTGAATTCCTTTCTCCTTAAGTAGGAGGTGGTAAAGTCTGCAAGCCTACAGTATGCATCAGGGGAGTCACAGATTAATATAGCATTACACATTCCTCTTCCTGCCCTTGGAGTAAGGCTGCTTGAAAGCCGAGCGGTAGGAAATGGGCAGCAGGGGAAAACCAGGTTGGGAACAGACGGAGGTTTTGTTCAGAAACGCTGTCAAATGCAGGAACCAGCATGTCGGCCCAGGCACAACTCAGACGGGCTAGAAGATGCCCAAGTGAGTTTTTGTCCCAGCTTCCAGTGGTCTGAGCTCACTGTGTAGTCTGGGAAGCCATGCCAGCATCAATTTTCTTACAGCCTCAGACTGCTATTTTAGGCCAGGTCTGCACTACAGGGCTAGGTCAACGTAAGCTGCTGAGCTGTGAAAGTGTCTTTGCTTAAATTTGGCTCCAGCTGACACAAGTGCTTCTCTAGCTTATTTGATAACCCCACCTCCCCAAGCAACGGAGACTCAGGGTTGACACAGTTAAGTCAACACAGTACCGGAGTAGACGTGCATTGCTTATGATGACTGTTACTGGAGCCGTCCCACAGTGCCCCACGCTGTATGTGGGGAGGACTTGCATTGCCAACTCCAGGAGCCACGTGTGCGCACACAAGCGATGTCATTAGAGTGGGGGCCATATGCTGATGGAAGTTAGACCGACGTAACTTGAGAATGCAGAGAAGGCCTTGGTGCTGCTGGGTGTTGGCCCACATCAGAGCTGAGTGTTGTGTTGCTCCCCAGCCTGCTCTGCGTCCCCCTGGGCTGTTGGTTGCAGAGGAAAGCTCAGTCCTGTCACTAAATACATTCTGAGCAACCTGGGGGCTAGTGACTGTTCAAGTCAGACAGCTCTCACGAGTGCCCAGCGAGGACTCTGAGGGGTCCCCTTTGTCCTTGAAGGGCATGTCACGCCCCAGAGAGTAAAGAGACAGTGCCTGAGAATCCTGCTGGACCAGATAACAAGTCACTTGTTTCACCCAAGTCCTGCAGGCATTGTGGGAGTGCAGCAGGGAATCCACATGAGCCGTTCCTGGGAGCCCCACAAGTTCCAGCCTCTGAAGATGTATTGCTAATACAGAGCAATGAAAGAAGGGCTGGGGCTCAAGCAATTTTTTTATATTCATAACTGAAATGACAAGCCCAGAGGTGCCGGGGCCCAGAGATGCCAGGGCCCAGAAATGCTGGGGCTCTGTACTGCCGGGGCCCAGAGGTGCCGGGGCCCAGAAATGCCGGGGCTCTGTACTGCCAGGCCCAGAGGTGCCGGGGCTCAGCCCTGGCACCAGCTAATCACTACCAGTACAGTGATGTCCAGCTCCCCCCTCTTCTAGCTAGAGATCTCCAAGTGCTGTTCAAACACTTGCATGTAAATCCCTGCACAATCCCCGCAGGTAAACGTTACTAACCTGGGGTGAGCTGGTGACACAGGGTTGGTGACCTCTGCAGCCTCACACCTGGGGCTCAGGGGGACTAGGACCTCTGGTCCCAGCTCTGCTTTTATTTCTGTGATGAGGAGATGCATGCCACTCCCCACATGCTTTTCTCTGTGGGTTGCAATATCATTTGGTAACCATATAACAGCACACCCCGTGGCTCGACCTGCACTTCTTGGGCCCCTGTCTCTGCCTTCTCCCCAGGAGCCTGACGATATGCAGGCAGGGTGAACTCCCACAGGGTCGTTTTAGAGGAGAGGGGACAGCCTTCTCCCCTCAGTTGGGGCTGTATGTGCCCAGTCTGAGGAGACGTGGCCATTAAGTGTGGATTGGAGAGAAAAGAAAGCACAGCTCTCGTTAGGCCACACCACTAGGGCATGGGTTGTGATGCTGGTGGAGGTGGGGACTGCTGAGAAGCATTTGGCAGCCAAAGCCATGCAGAAAGAGCAGTATGTTTCATCTTGTTTGTTTCATGGTTTGTCTGCTCTCCTTAGAATCCTTCAGCTGGAAGAAACCGCAGGAGTCATCGAGTTCAGCCCCCTGCCCAAAGCAGGACCAACCCAACTAAACCATCCCAGCCAGGGCTTTGTCAAGCCGAGACTTAAAAGCCTCTAGGGATGGAGATTGCACCACCTCCCTAGGGAACCCATCCCAGCGCTTCACCACCCTCCTAGGGAAATAGTTTTTCCTAATCTCCAACCTAGACCTCCCACACTGTAACTTGAGCCCATTGCTCCTTGTTCTGCCACCTGTCACTACTGAGAACAGCCTCTCTTCATCCTGTTTGGAACCTCCCTTCAGGAAGTTGAAGGCTGCTATCAAATCCCCCCTCACTCTTCTCTTCTGCAGAATAGATAAGCCCAAATCCCTCAATCTCTACTCGTAGGTCAAGTGCTCCAGCCCCCTAATCATTTTTGTTGCCCTCCACTGGACTCTCTCCAATGCGTCCACATTCTTTCTATAGTGGATGGCCCAGAATTGCATGCAGTATTCTAGATGTGGCCTCACTCGTGCCAGATTAAGGAGAATAATCACTTCTCTAGATCTGCTGGCAGTGCTCCTCCCAATGCAACCTAATATTCCATAAGAACATAAGAACGGCCATACTGAGTCAGACCAAAGGTCCATCCAGCCCAATACCCTGTCTGCCCACAGTGGCCAATGCCAGGTGTCCCAGAGGGAGCAAATCGAACAGGTAATGATCAAGCGATTTGTCTCGTGCCGTCCATCTCCACCCTTTGACAAACAGAGGCTAGGGACACCATTCCTTACCCATCCTGGCTAACAGACGTTAATGGACTTAACCTCCATGAATTTATCTGCTTCTCTTTTAAACCCTGTTATAGTCCTAGCCTTCTCAGCCTCCTCAGGCAAGGAGTTCCACAGATTGACTATGCGCTGTGTGAAGAACTTCCTTTTATTTGTTTTAAACCTGCTGCCCATTAGTTTCATTTGGTGGCCCCTACTTCTTATACTATGGGAACAAGTAAATAACTTTTCCTTATTCACTTTCTCCACACCACTCATGATTTTATAGACCTCTATCATATCCCCCCTTAGTCTCCTCTTTTCCAAGATGAAAAGTCCCAGTCTCTTTAATCTCTCCTCTTATGGGACCTGTTCCAAACCCCTCAGCATTTTAGTTGCCCTTCTCTGAACCTTTTCTAATGCCAGTATATCTTTTTTGAGATGAGGAGACCACATCTGTACACAGTATTCAAGATGTGGGCGTACCATGGATTTATATAAGGGCAATAAGATATTCTCCGTCTTATTCTCTATCTCTTTTTTAATACAGGCAGTCCTCGGGTTACGTACAAGATAGGGACTGTAAGTTTGTTCTTAAGTTGAATTTGTATGTAAGTCGGAACTGGTACATATTTTAGGGGAAACTCTAGCCAAACATTTCTCCAGAGCTCAGTTTTATTCTCTCACACCTCACTTTCTACAGTCCTTTATTCTCAAGCTGAGGTGTCTGCTGAGAAAAGCTGCTCCACTTCTCCCTGGTTTGCTGGGGGGGGGGGGAGGGGCGCTAGCTTCGCGTCTCCCTGGTCTGCTGGGGGGAAGCAGCTAGTGCGGGGTTGCCTCACCCCGTTTGTAAGTAGGGATCCGATGTAAGTCGGATCCATGTAACCCGGGGACTGCCTGTAATTCCTAACATCCTGTTTGCTTTTTTGACTGCCACTGCACACTGCGTGGACGTCTTCAGAGAACTATCCACGATGACTCCCAAGATCTTTTTCCTGAGTAGTTGTAGCTAATTTAGCCCCCAATATATTGTATGTTTAGCTGGGGTTATTTTTTCCAATGTGCATTACTTTACATTTATCCACATTAAATTTAATTTGCCATTTTGTTGCCCAATCACTCAGTTTGGTGAGATCTTTTAAAAGTTTTTCACAGTCTGCTTTGGTCTTAACTACCTTGAGCAGTTTGAAGGCTTCAATATCTGAGATATAAGTGAGAGGATTATTCTAAGAGGGGTGGGTGAGATTCTGTGGCCTGCACTGTGCAGGGGGTCAGACTAGATGATCATAATGGTTCCTTCTGACCTTAAAGTCTATGAGTCTATGAGTATCATCTGCAAACTTTGCTACCTCCTGTTTACCCCTTTCTCCAGATCATTTATGAATAAGTTGAATAGGATTGGTCCAAGGACTGACCCTTGGGGAACAACACTAGTTACCCCTCTCCATTCTGACAATTTACCATTTATTCCTACCCTTTGTTTCCTGTCTTTTAACCAGTTTTCAGTCCATGAAAGGATCTTCCCTCTTATCCCATGACAGCTTAATTTACGTAAGAGTCTTTGGTGAGGAATCTTGTCAAAGGCTTTCTGGAAATGTAAGTATACTATATCTTCTGGATCCCCCTTGTCCATGTGTTTGTTGACCCCTTCAAAGAACCCTAATAGATTAGTAAGACATGATTTCCCTTTACAAAAACCATGTTGACTTGTGCCCAACAAATTATTTTCTTCTATGTGTCTGACAATTTTATTTTTTACTATTGTTTCAACTAATTTGCCCAGTACTGACGTTAGACTTACTGGTCTGTAATTGCCGAGATCGCCTCTAGAGCCCTTTTTAAATATTGGCATTACATTAGCTATCTTGCAGTCATTGGGTACAGAAGCTGATTTAAAGGATAGGTTACAAACCATAGATAATAGTTTCGCAGTTTCACATTTTAGTTCTTTCAGAACTCTTGGGTGAATGCCATCTGGTCCCGGTGATTTGTTACTGTTAAGTTTATCAATTAACTCGCCTTCTTGGCTACAAGAGTACCCTATTGACTCATCTCCAGCTTCTCATCCACTGTAATCCCCAGGTTCTTTTCTGCTTAACTGCTACTTAGCCAGTTGGTCCCCAGCCTGTAACAATGCTTGGGATTCTTCCGTCCCAAGTGCAGGACTCTACATTTGACCTTGTTGAACCTCATCAGATTTCTTTTGGCCCAATCCTCTCATCTGTCTAGGTTACTCTGGACCCTATCCCAGCACTCCAACGTATTTACCTCTCCCCCTAGCTTAGTGTTATCTGCAAACTTGCTGAGGGTACGGTCCATCCCCTCATCCAGGACATTAATGAAGATGTTGAATAAAACCGGCCCTAGAACCGATGCTTGGGGCACTGTGCTAGAAACCGACCGCCAACCTGACATCGAGCCGTTACTCGCTACCCATTGGGCTCGACAGTCTAGCCAGCTTTCTATCCATCTTCCAGTCCCTCATGCCTTCCAACTGGGGATCACACAGTCCCTGCTCTGCATCCGTCCATGCAGGGAGGCTTATGCAAAGCTGGTAATTGCGTCTTACGCAGGATGTTAAAAGGGATGGTTCAAAAGACTTTACTTCCACGTGGCACTGCTCTGCCTTTAGATGGCAGCCTTTTCCCAGGAAGAACTACAGGCTTTGTATGAAACTTTGTGACAACCCCCAGAGGCAGATATTATCAGCAATAGCTCGGAAATAGGCTGGGCAGAATTCAGCACTTTCTATGTAATATTGACAGATAACATCAATGGTTATTTTTAAGGGTTTGGAGTGTTTCAGTTTTTATCATTTAAATTTTCACAGTTTTAGGCTTTTTCTCTGATTTGTTTCTATTTACATTTTCACAGTTGTGAGAATGTTTTAGGTGGAGAGAGTCAGCCAATTAATGACAGTGGAGGTTGAGATTCATAAAGTAAAAGCTTTTGACAATTTGTGTGTTAAATGGTTCTAGGTCACTTGGAAAAATATACCAAGTACATAGTCTTCAATCAAACACTAACAAGTTCTCATGCAATGTTTTCCTAGCTGTGAAGTTCAGTTATTACTGATGGCGATGTTTGTGGTCTGTTTGTTTGCATATGGTGAAATCAATGTTTAGTGATATTACTGGTAAAAATCAAACCCTTCCAAACCTGATGGCTCCCCACTAAGGAGGTGAAAAATGTTAATAAATATTAACCATGTAACCGATGGAAATTCCATTGGTTACATGGTTAATCAGGCTCTGCGGGTTCCCTGCCGCTGTTGGCTGCTGGCCCTGCCAGCCACTGCCAGCCCCTCAAACTCTGGGCTTCTGGCCACTGCTGCCGGCCCTGTGGACTCCGGGCTGCCATCGCCACTGCTGGTTCTGTGGGATACGGGCTCCCCTCCCACCACCGCCACCAGCTCTGCAGGCTCCTGGCTGCCCACCCACACTCCCTAGCAGGTTTTAAAGGAAAGCAGGAACTGATGAGCATCAGCTTATCAGTTAACCGTTTAAACTCCATGAGGAATAACAGTAGTTCAAATTAGCCTAATTCGAACTACCTACTCCGTGCCGCGTGTAGCCGCGGGCACGGAATCCGAACTACCGGGGATTTAAAAATGGCGGCGCCTGGCAAGATGCAAATGAAGCACGGGATATTTAAATCCCGGGCTTCATTTGCAACTTCGATTGACTACATTAACCACCCTAGTTCGAACGAGGGTGGTAGTGTAGACATACCCCCACATCCTTCCTCCCCACAGCGCTGGCTGTTCAAGCCACAGAAAGCAACAGCTGCTTTCCCATGTCCAGTTTTGGCGTCATGGTCCTCGGCAGTTCTCCTGTCTCATGGGCATGCTGTGAAGTAACTTCTGGAGCCCCTGACCAACTGGAAGCACTCAGCATTCCCTGTCCAGCCAGCAGGAAACTTAGTAAAGGTACTACCCAGTGTTCCCCATAAGCTGGACATGTGTGCTGCTGCTCAGGACACATCCAGATGCTGCCCAATCAATTAGCAGAGTGTCCATAGCAGGTTTTTTTTTTTTCTGCTGGTGGTGCACAGGCACATGCCTCGGTGCACTTAAAAATGTTATTCTTCCCATGGGTGGAAAAGATGAGAGGGAACACTGCCAAGGATTCTTATTGCTACTGTTGTTTATGCCTTGCTCTTACCAGCAGCAGGCCTCAGCACACTTCACAAAGGAAGGCAGTCTGATTAACCCCATTTTACAGACTGGAAAACTAAGGTCACTGTCAGAGCTGGGAATAGAACCTAGGTTTCCTGAGACTGGGCTAGTGTTTGAGCCACTGCTGCTTTCTGTGGGTAAAGTCAGATTAAAACTGTTCTGCAGATGCTGGAAGTCAGAAGGGGCTTCTATGTTCCATCCCATGGATTGCACCTCCCACAAGTTATGGAGCAGAGTCTGCCCCCTACCCCCCAAACATCAGCCTGCATGCATGGCCCAGGGATCTGGGGACTGAGGGCAGTGTACGGCACAGGAGAGTAGAAGGTCACTGGCAGCTCCAGCGTGATGAAGCCTCTGCTCAGAGGTCAAGTATTCTGTGCAAACAGGGAAAGGCTCTATTGTCACGGCACTTGCCTGGCACCAGATTCCCCCTCAGTGAACAATTGGCTGGCTGCAGCGTCTGTCTCCCATGGTGGCTGGGACTTCCTGTGAAGCCAGGGAGATGTCTTCTTATCTGTCAAGCCCATTCTCCATTGAAATACATCATTATTGGCTTGATTTGCCCCTGCCCAACAACAGCTTTTGGCACTTTCTGCTTCCTGGTGGGCTCCTGCCAGGGAAGGCAGCTTTAAAATCAGTGAGCTGCCTTGGTGGAGAGTGCACAGAGGATGTGCTAAGTCGGGAGATTGGCTGAGGGGTTGGTTACTTTCAGGATTTTGCTGCTGGCTCTGGGCCCTTGGTGTGCTGGGCACCTTGTACCACTGCCATGCACTAGGCCTCTGGGGTAATTCCCTCCACCAGGCACTTCTGCTGCCATAAGCCTTGCAGTGAGGCTAGCCCTGACGCAAATGAACACCATGAAAAGTCACTGGGACTGTCTGAAATACAGACACTGAGCAGGGGGGCCGGGGAGTCCAGAGCACATGTTCAGGAACATGGATTCTGTTCCCATCTCTACCCTGTGATGCTGTGCGACTGTGGCTGAGTCACTTCTCTGCTCTCTCCCCACTCTTACCGTGGGTTGGTGCAGCACCCTGCACAGGGAGTCCCTGGGGCTCCTGCCCTCTCTAGGAAAATGTCGTGAACACCTTGCTCGGACACGTTGTGGTTTTCATAGAGGCTAACTGGCTTAACTCTTCAGCTGTCCCCAGCTAACGTGTGTTAATATGCGTCTCCTCAGTGCAGTGCATGCAAATAGGGATAATTCAGTTGTGTGACCTCCCAGCTGTCCTCAGGACACGCAGCTGCAGGACTTGGAAAAAGCACTGGTCAGGCCCTGTGTCTTCCTCTGTCATCTCATCCGGTTTATCAACCTTTGGGGGCTGGATGGAAATCTTCCTTGACTGCTCATTGAAAACCAATATCCTGGGGATTACTTGAGGCCCTGGCTAGCGCCCCAAGGATCATAGTCACTTGTAAATTAAAAGATAGAAGTGGTGATTGCATGTTAGTTTCACTGGGGGGTCTGTGCCATGCATCCCTGCCCATTGCTCCCCTGACCCATGGTGGAGAAGGAGAAACACCTGGCTCATCAGATGAGCTACATTGTAGGTGTTCCGAGAATGCTGTGGTTAATTCTTTGTTCCCCAATGGCGTACTGAGCGAATACCTAGACCACGTGGCCGTGTTTTTCCCTTCTCTGAGAATGTCTCTTTCCTGTAGTTTGCTGGAACAAGAACAGAAGCACTGTCCCCCTTTTCAGTAAATGTGTCCTTCAGTGGCTAAATCTGTGCTGCAGGGTGGTCTCAACCTGTCTGCTGAGAGCTGGGTTCAGGGGCCTGGAAAGAGAGTTGTAGTCAGGTGGGCCTGGTAGGGACTGCTCTGAAAATGGAAACAGTTTGGCACCAAATCTTTCCAATTTGTGTGTGCTCTGTACTGATCACATCTCTTCTCCTTGGCTAGGAACAGCTGTGTGTCCCCCCTGTGACAATGAGATGAAGTCAGATGCCATCATTGAACATCTGTGTGCCAGTGAATTTGGTAAGGAACCATTCCAGCTGCCTCTTCTCCCTTTCCAGAGTTTCTGATGTACACAGGAGGACGAGACACTTGATATCATGTGTGTTCTGTGTCCGGAGCCCCTCTCAGTTTCCTGGGTTGGCTAGGAAGTGCCATTGTAACTGCCACCAGGCAGAATAGAACCTGGGATCTCTGGAGCTAAGTGTAGGACCCTCTTCCCTTTGAGCTAAAAGCCAGCTGGCTCTCAGCTCACGGGACAGTGAACCACGCTAGGTGTGTGGGTTACACCACTATGCGAAACTGTGGGTAAATGAGGAGCAGCTCCCTCCTAGCCTGCTGAAAAGCCACCATGCTTTGCCTTTTCTTTCTGGTGCATGTTTCAGAAACAAATGGGGATCCACCCACTAAGCCGGAAGGAGCTGGGCTGGAAGTTCCCCTGGGGCGACCTGTGCTGTTCAGCTCAATCTGGTGTTCAGATGGAAAGTGCAGGCCCCCCAAGACTCCCTCAGTGCTGTACAGAAGAGAGCTACTCTGAGCCAGGAGCAGGGCCTGTGCCCCGCACCATCCTCTAACTAGGGCCAAGGGCTACTGCTCTGCAGCAGCCGAACAGCGTCCCCAGTTGGCAGTGGTGGGCATAGCCACTCAAGTATCAGGGCAGTGGGGGACTGGCCTCCCCATCAGGCACTGGCAGCCAGGGGTGGATGAGAGTTTTGTGGGGCTCAGGGCAGCACAGTATCGTGGGGCCATCCCTTTGGAGAAAAAACAGAAAAAAGGGGTGTCCCCCCGTGCCCACTCCTCCAGTAGCCCCACACTGATCATGTGAGCGACCCCCTCCTCTTCCCCTCTCCTAACACCTCCCTCTACACACCTGCCCTGCCTCTCTCCTCTGGTGCTGGTCCCTCCGCTGCAGGTGTCTGCCCTCCTGCTTCACCCCAGAATCCCCTGGCACCTGCACCTTCCCTTAGCCCTGCCCCCTCCTGGTGCCTCCCCCTTCCCTCACTGCCCCTGCGCCCTCTTTTTTCCCCTGATGCCCACCCCCTCACCACCCTCTTCCCCCTTTCCCCCCATGCCCCTGTGCCCTCACACATGCCTTGTTCCATCCCCGCCTTCCTCACGCCCACCCCTCCTTTCAAGCCTTCTCCCCCTTCCCCCCTTAGCCCCCAATGCCCTTACCCTCTCCTCTCCCAGCATCACCCTGTCCCCCCTCCTCCTAACACCTCCCCGCCTGCCCTTTTCCTCAGTCTCCACTTGGCTCCCTGGCATTTGTGTCTCTTCCTCTTTCTTCTCGTGACCTGCCCCCCTCCCCTCAGCACAAGCCCCTTCCTCTGCCATCCACCTTCTGCCTTCCAGTGTGCTGGGCGGCCGCGGCCCCAGCCCAGGCTCCAGGTCACGTGCCGAACCGTGCGGTGCAACGCTGTGCCGCGCGGTTTTAAAGTCCCGGGCTGTGGCATCATGCCACGCCACGCCACGCCATGCCACGCCACGCCACGCCCGGGCGTCTCCCCCCTCAGCTGTTGCGCAGCGTTTCAGCATGCCGCGCGTGCGCTCCCTCGGCCCCACGTGGCCCGTACTGGCTGGCGCCGGGGAATTTCAAAAGTGCGGGGCTGCGGCGCCCCGCCACAATCCCCCCCTTCCTCCTCCAGCAGCCGCCGGCCGGCCCTTTGGCGGATGGCCCACCGGGAAATTCCCAGTATCCTGCCAGGCCAGTCCGCCCCTGGCGCTGGCGCTAGCGTGGGGCCTGTTGAAGTGCAGGGCCTGGGGCGGCCGCCCCGCTCACCCTGCCCTATATCCGCTGCTGCTGGCAGCTGCAATGTCACCCCTGCCAGGGCTCGCAGAGGGACTTTGGTGGCAGGTTTGTTTCTAGTAAATGTATGTGCCCCTAGATGTCAGTGTTGTGTCATGGGACTGGCAGCACAGCACAGAGAACTCCAGAGGCTGACAGAGGGCTGGCAGCCAGGGATGAGACGCTCAGGTGCTTACAGCCAGGATGCAGCCAAGCCCTGGAGTCTCTGAGTGGCTCAGGCTTAGCCACACATGGAAGCTGGAGAGGTGGCCACAGTGGGAAGTGGAAGGGACGCATTCTTGTATTGTGGATCCCAGCACAGAGCCTGGCTTTGCTAAACTGGGCCCATGTGCAGCTGAGTTTGGGGGCTGGCATTGTGGGGAGACACCCTCCCCTCCTGTTCCGGTGGGGGGAGTTTGGTTTCTCCTGAGGTGCTTTGTCATTCTCCACGCTCCACAGAGGGCCCTGTGGTTCTTCATCCAAACCAATGGGGTTATTTCTTCACCCCATGCGTTACATGCAGTCTTAGCGTATGTCTAGACAGCAGGGCTAAAGCTGAATTCAGCTACACAACTTCAGCGACATCAGTTGCGTAGCTTAAGTTGAAAAAGCTTAATTTGGCTTTTGGATCTGTCTACGCAGCAAGAAATCGAAGGAGGAGCACACTTCTTTCGACTTCCCTTGTGCTGCGGGAAGTGCTGGTTACCGGGAGTCGGAGTAAGAAGTCCTCCAGCTCAACATTATTTTGAAATAAAGGCTTGTAGTGTAGACGCGCACTAGGTTATTTCGGAATAATGTCACTATGTTATTCTGAAATAACGCTGCTGTGTAGACGTATACATTGGGGCCTGCTCCCCTGGAGCAGAGGCTAGGACAGTGGGGGGTTAGGGGCTCTCTTGCCAGACTGCTGTGATTTCACAAGACTTGATAAGGTCTCTGACAGCCAGAAGCTATGTGCTGTTCCATGTCCCACCCTGCAAATCGCAGACCTCCACCTGCCTCACCAGCACAATTTCTCCCCTCCTCTCTCTGGAGCCAGACCTTGCAGCTCCGGAGTTACACCGCAGCAGGCTACCCACTGCCTGTGGCTGACGGCCCCTCTCTTTCTTGAGGGTTGCCCCCAAGAGGCTGCTCATCCCCTCTCGACCCTGCTTGGGGGCATTTGTGACCTTGTCTCCAGCACAGACAGGTCTCCTGTGCAGAAAGGGGGCAGCCCTCACCCCTTAACTCTAGTGTCAGCTGCAGGGGCCGTGGGATTTGGAGGTTGCTGTAAAGAGGACTCGGTGCTCCAGGGTTAATGTGGCTTCCCTGGTGCCTGGGTGCGTTTGTGTTTCAACAGTGTCTCTGGCTCGAAAGCCATCCGGGTAGGGCTTTGTGTCCGGCCAGCCAGCCTGTGGTCTGCAGTGGGAAGTGCTGCTGGTGCTCTGCCAGGAGCGTAAGTAAGATTAGGAACTGCGAGTGACATCCCAAGAGCCTTTCACCTGTGCCTGCGGCTGGAGGAGAACGGAAGAGCACGTCCCCCCCACTCCCAGCAGGGGCTGTGCTGCTCTGCATGGAAGGGGCCCAGCCGAGTGAACTCCTCGCAGGCCACGTCTGAGATGGGCGGTGTTTGCAGGAGTGGGGCCATGTTGCTGCTCGGTGGGACGTGCCCCTCGTATTTGGGCAGCAGAGAGCCATCCCCACTAAAGAGAGGGACAGAGCCAGGCTAGCAGCAAAATGGGGGTTCAGAGGTGTCTGTGCTGGGCTGTGCCCCTGTTGGACAGTCTAGACCTGGCGAATCCAGGGCCGCTTGAGGAGGATGCTCCGAGCTCCTTGGCTAATGGGGGACAGACTGGTGCCACTGCTGCAGCTCGTAGAACCCGCCAGTGCCCCCGGTTACTCCATTTGCATGTAAAATGCAGCGTTTTCCCTCCAGCCCTTCCTGGCTGCCATTGTCAGCCCCGCAGCCCCCTGGGGCAGCCTGTGCCTTTAGAAGAGCTGCTCTGCTGCTCACCCTGCCCTGACTGCTCCCAGCCGAGGTCAGGAATATTCAGCTAGGCTGATAGCTGATTGGCCGGCCATTTAGCAGTGCCAGGGAGCAGGGGCTGAGGTGGACAGTTCTGTTGGAGCCCGTTCAAAGCGGCCTTTCAAAGACTCCTCCCCCGCCACTGTCTGTGATCATTCCTCCTCATTCCGTGAAAGGAGGAAGCTGTCACTCAGCATTCCCTTGCCGGAGGGGGGAGCTCCCTGCAGATCCGCTCAGTGGGTCACACTGCCATTCTCTTCTCACCCCACAAGACACTCACTGCATCCCAGCTGCACCCCAGCGCCGGCTAACGCAGAATGCTGGGTATGTTAAGCCGCTGCTTTAAAGCATCTCCCACAGGTGTCCCACTGTGCACCAGGCGAGCTGAAGGTTTGGACTCAGATGTGGGTTTCTTGAGTGTGGCTGTAGATGCAGCCGGCTGAGCTGTGATGTTAGCAGCGTGGGAGTCTATGAATGTGACGCAAGAGGGCAGACTAGATGATTGTATTTGTCGCTTCTCACCTCAGTCTGTGAACCTTGCTAGCTGCTCCCAAGTGAGTGCAATGCAGGCAAGTGTGAGCAGGGCCTGGGGAGCCTTGTCCCATCTGCCTGCGGCTCTCATGGGGAGCAGGGCTGCAGGATGATCACGGGGCTTAGAACTTCAGAGTTATCCAGATGAGCACTCCAGAGTTTGGCTGTTTCCCTGAACTCCTTTGGCCTGACAGACTGCTCTGCAGGACTTGCAAGGAAAGCTTCCTGATGCTAGGCTATCCAAGTAGAGAAAAATAGCTGAGAGGCTGTGCTGCCCCTTTCAGAGCAAGAATGAGGGTTACTACACCAGATTTTCTAAGCTGCCTGAAGGCCTGCACTTAGGCTGGGGTTGCAGGGCAGAGTGGTAGATGAATAGGCCTGTCCTTAGTGGATGCTCTGGCTTGGTTGTGCAATGAATTCAGTTAAATCCATTATCTACTTCAAAGTGTCACGTTCCAGCTTCAATCTGTGCTTTGGTGGACAAGGCAGAAACTTGCAGCAGGGAGTGAGTGAAAATCCCTAAATGGGGCCTGTTCTGATGCCTTTCTTTTATCAGCCATGTGTTTGCATGCCAAACCTACGTGCAACTGTTGCAACTATTGAAAGCAAAAATAAGTCCTGGTGTTGCTAGTTTTAAGCAATAAGAAAAAGAATGCAGAGCTGTTGGAAGCTGCATCCTAAATCCATGATGGCTTAGTATGTGAGGCAGACAGTCACAGGTAAACAGAACTTAATGAAAAATATTATAAGAAAAATTATTGGGTTTTTTTTTCAGGTCAAACTAGCATTAACTGTTTTTGACATCATTGCTGGTAAGTGTAACTTTCCTGGAAGGTTCTTAAAGGCGTTTTGAACAAGGTGTGCATTCCGCACGGATTAACACGTGAATGTGCCTTGTGCCAAAGCGTGCTATGCAATCCCCTCTCAGTATGCAGGCCTCATTACCTTTCCTGCTGGTAATGAATGTTTGACTCGCCGGCTCCACAGACTTGGTTGGCCACATGTCCCAAGTTCAAGGCAGATTTTTTCCAACATGAAAAAACATAGACAGGAAAACCTGTGTAATTGCTTCCCGGGAATGCATGTGCATCAGACTGGGTCAAGTAACAGCTATGGAAGCCAGAATGGAGTTGGAATTCAATATGGCAGGCAAGTCTGCTGTCTTTAGATGGGAGAAAGCAGTCTAAGGGTATGTCTACACTATCACCCTAGTTCGAACTAGGGTGGTAATGTAGGCAACAGGAATTGCAAATGAAGCCCGGGATTTGAATTTCCCGGGCTTCATTTGCATCTTGCCGGGTGCCGCCATTTTTAAATGTCCGCTAGTGCGGACTCCGTGCCATGCGGCTACACGCGGCACGGACTAGGTAGCTCGGACTAGGCTTCCTAGTCCGAACTACCGTTACCCCTCGTGAAGAGAGAGGTGAATAAGGGTACAGGCATGCTTAAAGTATTCAGAATAAATAATGGGACAGAGATGGGATCGTCTCTCGTCCCTGTCCCAAAGCACCAGAACATGCGGAAAGGAGACTAATTCCAAACTGATCGGAGGAAATACTTTTTTCCACTTGGAGTTATCCCATGGAACTCATTTGCCACTAGATATTACCAAGGCTTCAAAAAGGAAAGTACATTCATGGAGGGGAAACAAATATCCAGAGCTGTTGTAATACACACTGAACAAAGTCTGGGAGGGGATACAAACTTTTCTGCTGTAGGGCATGCACCCTCCTTCAGCTCCTCAGAGTGGGAGGAAACTTACTGGAGGCAGGTTAGCCCATCACTCCACCACTGCAGGGTTCTTGCACTTACTCTGGAGTAGCTAGTACTAGCTACTGCCAGGGACAGGCTACCAGGCTAGATGGGGTCCAATCTGATCCGGTCTGGAGTTTTGTATCTTCCTAGAAATCAGGCCATATGATCATTAGCAGCCGAACACCAGCATCTTTAATTTTGTTTATTCTAATGGAAAATCTTTCCTGTTTTCCATAAGATCATGTCTCTGCACTGGACTGCTGGCTCCCTCTATCTTCTCCCACCATTTAGCAATTCTCTTTGGCTTCTCTGGCATTCCATGGGGCTAGAGCTCTCCTTGAGGTGTCTCCGATACAGGTTCTCCTCATTGCTGGGCCAGATCTCAGACAGCAGCACTTGCTGCCTGCTGTCCGCATTGCTCTGTCTCTAACTAGAACAGTGGTTCTCAAACTTTTTGACCCGTGGCCCATGCTGCTCAATGCAAAGCCTTTCTGCGGACCGTCAGCCAACCACTTATGATCACAACATGGGTGCAGGAGGGGGTGGGGTGCGAAGTTTGGGTGGGAGGGAGAGTGCAGGAGCGGGGGTCTGGGAGGGAGGATGGGTACAAGGCCTGAGTGGGAGGGCTGGGTGCAGGAGAGAGTTGGGGATGGGGAGTCTGGGCAGAAGGTTGGGTGCAGGAGCAGGCTGGGGGTGAGTGTCTGGGTGGGAGGGGGTGTGTGTGAAGGGGATGGGGGTAGGGGTCTGGGCATGAGCGGGATCGGGGGCACTTAACTGACTTCGTGCCCCTCACCGCTGCCAGTCACTACCCCCCTCTGGGATTCTAGCCAACGGGAGCAGCGGGGAAAGCCTCCTGGCGAGCCTCAGCAGTGCATGGGGCCGCATCCTGCTCCTGTGCCCACGAGGCTCCCTTGCCTCCCTTCCCCCCCTGTAGCTGGAAGCCGGTGTTGGAACTCCAACCGCACAGTGGGGTGAGGGGCTGGAGGGCCAGCGCGGACTCCCTGCTGCGATGGCAGGCCGAATCCTGAGCCCCCGGCCCACCTGCAAGAGCCACCTGTGGACAAAAGGGCCTCTTGTGGGCTGGATCCAGGCAACCAAGTGGGTGGATCCGGCCCACGGAGGCTCTGCTGCTCTCCTGCTCCCAGGCCAATTAGGGCCTGGGGGTGGGGAAGCTTCATAGCACCGTGTGCTCTTGGAAGGGTGGGGGCAGAGTGTAGAAGGCTTCGCGTGCTCTCTCGCCCCCAGGTCCTAATTGGCCTAGGGGCAGGGGAGCAAGGGCAGTCTCCTCCCACGCCAGAGGCCTCGGCACCTTGGGGAAACATGGGGTGGGGACAAAGGCACTCCCTCGCCCCAAGACCAATCATTATCTGGGGGTGGGGAACCTGGAAACACATTGGCCCCGCCCCTTCCACTCAATGCCCCATCTCTTCCTGTGCAGTCTGGGCCCACTTCAAAAATTTCCCAAGTGGCCCCCGGCAAAAAATTGTTGCCCATCTCTGTGCAAGAGGGTTGCGGACCACGCTATGTGAACCTCTGCACTAGAGGCTTTTCTTTACAAGTAGACACCTTTCTTATCTCCTAGCAATCGGGTTTCCTATTTGATCATGCCTGGTCTTTACACGGGGGCTCAGCTGAACATCTGCACTTTGCTACTCAGTTGAGTTGCCTGTAGCAAATGGAGCCAGCATTACATTGCACGTCCAGTCTGTGGCTGGAAAGGGAGAGACTTCCCCTGTGACCAAGCAAACGCTGTTTAACCCAGCCAGGACTTTTCCAGAAGAGTGGTGGTGTCCATGCCTGCTGAGCCCCATGTGGAGTGAGTCAGCAAAGAAACATCCAAGCAACTGTTAATAAACCCAAAAGGCCAACTTGGACTTTACGTTTGACTACAGGGAACAGCTACAAGCCTTGCCTCAAGGCACCGGAGATGTGCACTTAAAGGGAAAGTGTAATATCTAGAAACCCCTTTGCTCGGAGCAAAAATATATAGATCTGGGAGGAAGAGCTGTTTCCCTGAAGTCAGACTGGCAGACTCAAAGCAACTGTTTTTTGCTGTTTCTGGAAGTCCCTGCAATGCACATTACATCTACAGAGACTAGAATGCAAGGAATGAGCCATTATGGCATCTCCTTAGCAGGCAAACCCTGAGAAGAGGAATAAACATTTAACCACAGGCTTGTCATCAGTGTCTGAATATTCTTCCCACTCTTACACAACCCACCAGCATGGCCAAACCAGAAGTGGTCAGGTCCTTAGGAGAACAGCCCAGGGCATTCATTCCTAAGGCAGTTTGTTGTGACAGAGTTTCTCAGTAATCAGAGTTCAGGGGATGGAAATACTCCTTCAGAGACAATTCCACACTGCCATGTGGTCATGGGGCAAACTCCCCTTAGCGCTCTCAGTGTTTGTGGGGATACAGAGCAGTTGGGTTAAACTTAGAACAGGCTCTAAGACTCTGGGAGGTGGGAGAGTCCCAGAGTCCAGGCTGCAGCCCAAACCCAAATATCTACACTACTAATCCACAGCCTTTTAGTCGGAGCCCGTCGCCTAAGTCAGGTGGCACTGGCCAGCTGCAGAGGTCTAGTGGCAGTGTGGACAGACTCTTAGATGCTGTCAGAGGGCTTGTGCCCCTGCCAGCAGCTGTCAGAAATATTCCTAATGGCTTTACTCAGATATTTTTCTAGGGCACGGATATATAAATTGTTTGGGGGTGGAGCAGAGAATCCTCCTCAGTGTAGAGCTAGAAACTTGGGGTTAGTGGGATGTGCCAGCACTTCTAAAATCTACCTAGAGTCCTTTGCCCATTAGCAGTGCCTGCAGATGCACATCAATTGAAATGTGATTTTTAAAAATGCGTATGACCAGAACCAGAGTTACAGCATATTCAGATCACGGTAAGACCAGGACGTTTTACTGTGATGTGGCAAATCTTGAATTCCTGGTGTTCTCAGAGCCCCAGACCATTTGGAGGTTAACCGCCAGATCTGTAAACCCACCACAGCGTGTGTGGCTGGAGGGTAACAGAGACACTGGTACTCATTTTATTTGATCTGACTTTTCATAAACTGGACTGCTGTGGAAATACATGTGCCAAGTCTGGACAGTTTAAAAAAACTTTTCTGTTAATTTTTCAAGAAAAATGTAAAGCCAAACCAAATGCAATAAGCTAGATAGTGAAATGAATACAACAAACAGCATTACACCACCAGGCATACTGCTTTATACTTTTATTTTCCTTGTTAGTTCCAGGAAAGAGGCATTGGGTCAGCGTATACTGGTTGCAGGTGTAATCTGAAAGAAAGTTGTTTTAGCAATGACATCACACATGAGCTTTGTTGCATCATAATGGCAGGAATGCATCCATCTGGCAGCAGATAGGAGTATATTTCCCCATGTTGTCTTTGTTGCTTTTTTCTCTCCCAGACCTGGGTCAGACGGGTCTTTCAGTCTGTTACCAAAGTCTGGGGGAGAGATAGAGTTTTGCACCCTCCATCTGCAGTCAGATGGGATTCTCAGACATCAGGTTTATTAGTCAGCGGGGACACAGCGTAGAACAGTCTTGTCAGCATGGACACCAGAAGCGGCCATCACAATCTGTTGTTGGGAGAGGGCCCTAGAGCCGGGGCCTGGCTCTTGTCCTGTGCCCCAAGCCAGCCCAAATTGACCCACCCCCAGCCAGGCTCCTCTTCAGGCCTTTGTCCTGCTTCCTGGGAACATCTGCCATGACTTCTTGTTGTAGAGGGAGGATATGAACCTTTCATGTCTTGCTCCCACGTTCATGTGGCAGGGAGGTCTAGGCAGTGGAGCTCTGTCCCCACTCCGGCCACCCTTGCATGAAAGAAGGTCAGCAGCAAGTGATGCTAATCCCCTAGTTCTCTGTATCCACCCTGCCATTCATTTCCACTGTGTGTCCTCTTGTGACCAACAAATGTCTTTTTTCCACGTCATTTACCTGCAGTAACAATGGAACTTGCAGTTGTGGGTCTTGGCTAGTGGACCACCCAGCCAAACTTTGTGCATGGATCTGGGTTGCCACTTTATACTTTAGCAAAAGTCTTGTTGGTATCATTAAAGACTTGCCAGGCAAGTGAAGGTGACCAATGTTCCCTCTAATTTTTCCATTTGGGCGCAGAATAAATTTTGTTATATGCACCAAGGCATGTGCAAATGTGCACCACCAGTAGAAACACAAAGTGCTGACTGTGAATGCTGTGGATGCTCTGCTAGTCAGCTTGGCGGCATTTGAATCTCTCCTGGGTGGCTGCCCAAGTGCTCAGCTTACAAGGAACGCTGCAGAGACCGGATTCTGATTTGATTGAGCTTCCCACAGCACCAGAAGGCGCGTAGCAGCTCGTTGCTCTTGCTTTAGCTGCACAGTTTCAAACTGCACATGGGCCTGCCACCATTGTCCCTCCAGAGGATGATGGCTAGAGGGAAAGCTGGAAACATTCAGAAGTGCCTAGAGCTATGATAACACCGTCACATCTGTCTGCAATGTCTTTCTCCATCTACCCAGCCCTTTCTTTGTAGTCCGACTACCAGTTAAGCATCTGCTAAGCTGTTCAGAGACCTCTCTCCTGGTCACTTCTAAAAATGTCTGTTGGGCACGAGTCATTTGTTCAATGAATGGCTCTGATTTTTGTCATTCTCTGCCTCTCCATCGCTGGACTGTGTAAGTCCATTTCCTCTCTCCTAACAGATGTTCCTGGTATTTAGCTAACACCTTCAGTACTCTTGGCAAGCAGCACCATTTATAAACAGTAAATCTTACCTGTGGCTTTACCAGAGAGGAAAGTGGCGGGAGAAGTGTCAGCACATTTCAGATCCTGCCCTGGGTGTCTGCTCCAACCTGTTAAGAGCAACCAATTACGGATGCATTAGCTTTTGGAAAGTTCCTCAAAGGGCTCTGTATTGCGCTTGAGATCTTTGTTTAGTCTTTGAGGGACACTGTCACGTGGTAATTTATCAAGGAGAACTGTTTATCTGGCACTAAAATAAACTCCAAGCTGTTCAGACTGAGATTTCCCGTGAATTTCCACCAAGGTAAACACTGGTAACTGGCAGGTTACAGATTCTCTGTCAAATCCAGACACGTACAATAAATGTTTAAACTAAAGCTTACTATAAAGGGCAGCTGTCACTGGGTCCACCTCACCTCTCCACTCTGCAGCCTCTCCCCATTCGTTCTTGTAACCCTAGCTTACACTTCTAACGCTTTGCCTGCCTCCCAGCAACAATGTCAAGGCTCTAGTCTTAAGCATGGTCTCCCCACTGCTGACGTGCAGTCATGTCTGGGGTGGAAGGCAGCAGCTGTTACACAGCAACATTATGCGATTATTTGGGACATGGAGTGAAGGCAACTGTATCCATCTGAAAGCACAGGAGGAATGTTAGGGAGTCAGAACATTGGGGTCCACACACTGAGGCTGGGAAAAGTGTTTGGGGATCTTTCTTGAGCACAAGTGGTGAGGACCCTCCTGTTGCCTTCACGGGGAAGGTAGCACCTCCAGCAGCCCTGACTCACAGGGAAGCAGCACTTACCGGAGCATCCAAGGGTTCCTTGAATGCTGCTCCTCTGAGAACTGCCAGACCTTGCTCCACTTGTGATGTCTGATGGGGTCATGGCTGCCGGTGCTTCCTGGAGGATGCCCAGAGAGCTTTCTGTTGGCACTGTCCGGATCCCTGATAATGAACCCCAGGAACAGAATAGCTTCTCTTCACAATGCAATTTTCTCCTGGTTATGAATAGAAAGCATCTCCTGCTGTAACGAACTGGGTGATGTGAAACCAGTGCTGCTACATTTCCAGCTGTGTTGATAGATCAGTTCTCTCCTCCGCACCAGCTCTCGAGGGCCAAATAACCTGCAAAAGACTTTCCAGCTCCCTGACAAGGTGAATTGCCTCCATGGGGCAAGCCTGGAAGGAGAGAGCCCGGCATGCTTCATAGGAGGGAGAAGATAGAGGAGAACATTCGCCTAACAGCCCATCTAACACTGGCTGCAAAGCTCAGCCCTGCTGGGAATCCCAGAGTCAAGGGCAGGACCGTGCACAGCTAAGCTGAGGCCAGAGGAGCTGCTTTTCCTTAGGTCCTTTTGCATGGACCATCTCCCTTCATAACATCAAAGATGCTGGGAAGAGATGGAGCTTTGACTGGCTCTTCCAGCCCTCAAAATCCGTGAGACTCTTCTTTCCTTAAAACCTACAGTGAGAACTGCTGTTGTACGGTAACATTCAAAGACCCATATCCATTGTGACAGACTTGGTACAAGTGAGCGGTGCAATGCCCTGCTCTGCCGCGGCCACTCCTGAGTTCTCTGTGCAAGGATCCCGGGACTGCTGTACAGCTGTACCCAGCTTTCAAAACCAAGCTGATGGCTGAGATTGGTTTTAGTGGCCCCTGCCCTTCCTGCAGAGGAAACCTGTGGAGAGCTGCAATGTGCCCTTCCAGGGCTACCCTCCAGGGGTTTCAGAAGGACACAAGATAGGAAGCTTCTTCAGCCAGTTTTGGCAATTGAAGGGTCTCCCTTAATCTCTGTTCTCCCTCCCCTGCTGCAACTGTCACTTAGGCTCTGGTAGTTCTGGCTCTGCTTTCGTTAGGCTGTCTGCTCCCCCGGAGAGGGACTGTCTCTGTGCTTGCAGCGGGGGGCCATTCTTGGACAGGGTGGGTAGGCAGCAATGGGCTCTGGGGAGGGGGCGTTGTGCGGCATGCAGGATCCGAGAGCAGTCTGGGAACGGGGAGTCAGAAACAGAGCAGTGACTTGCACAGCACTGTGAGCAGACTGACTGACCCACGGACCACACAGGGTGCTCAAGGGCTTAAGGCACTAACCAAGCCCGTCTGTCCTTAGCCACTCCCTGGCGAGAAGCTGGGTACTCTTACTCCTGCACATCACCTAGCTGTCTCAGCTCTTCCTACCTCCTTAGAGCCACCAGTGGACGGGATGTCTCCCTGCAGAGGTGGCTGGGCCCAGTACTGCAGGCCGCTGTCCTGACGTGGAGAGGGAATCTAATAATGAAGTCAACTTCCCCTTCAGTGCTTCTCATCCCCAGTGGGCACAACACTGCGCTTTGGGTGCAGGTGTGTTAGCTTCTCTTCAGCTCCTCCCTTGCCAGCACCTACTGTGGGTATGAGAGAAGACTCTCGCTAACCTCGTGGGTCCTGCTAGCCTGCTGCCATGTCCCACCCCTGGCAGGGCTGCCTGTCAGTGGCAGGGCAAATGTCTGCTGTGGGTCTGGCCTGGTCAGCGCAGGGTTTCCACGCCTTTCATGTTTGTAAAGTGCTCGAGGATGCCGTGAGCTGGAAGGCAGCCTACTCGCACCAGATTATGTGTCTGACTGTGCTGTAGGCCAGCTCCTGGAATGGTCGTGTCAGAGGCTTCCGTGTGATGTGCTGCTTAGGTTTCATTGTGCCTGCACCATGCCAAGGGCATGGAATGCAGGGATGTCCTCCTGGGCCTCCTACCTCTCCTCCCGGGAATCTCCTCCCCTGCATGCGGTGGCCAGACTCCTCACTGGGGCCAGATCCATCTCAGAGCCTCCTGGGATCCATTCCTGGGGCTGTTTCTCTCTGTGCCTTTATTTGTTGTTCGTGTCCATTCTCTGGGTGGGAGGGGATCCTACTGAGCCGGTGTCTCTGACTGCTGTGGTGACTGGAATAAAACCAATACCCTCTGTTTATTCTTCCCCTTGACTGACAGCTCCTTGCTTGCAGCCTTCTTCTCTTACAGCCCTAATGTGTCTTCTGGCAGCTTTCCTTGCTTTGAGTGGTTTTTAAAGGAAGGAGCAGATAGGCCGAAGGAAAAGCTGAGTTTTTCCATTCTCTCTTTCTGCCAGCATGTGCCAGGGAGCTGCAGCCGATGGAGGAGGGTTTTCCCCACTGCCTGGCTCCACTTTCTGGATTGTGACAGGGGGACACAGCTGGGGAGAGGTAGATGCACCAAACGGAGGGATAGGGTCCAGAGTGATCTAGACTTTTTCTGCAGAGCTGCTGCTTAGCCAGTCCTCAGCCCATAGCAGTGCATGGGATTCTTTCACCTTAAGTGCGGCATTGGAGGGTTGAGCCAAAAGAAACAAGGACGGGTGCAGAGTCCTGCATTTAGAACGGAGGAATCCCAAGCACTGCTGCAGGCCAGGCACCGACTGGCTAAGTGGCAGTGCTGCAGAAAAGGACCTGGGTCTGACAGTGGATGGGAAGCTGGACATGAGTTGACAACGTGCCCTTGTAGACAAGAAGGCTACTGACATATTGGGGTGCACTAGGAGGAGCACTGCCAGCAGATCCAGGGAAGTGATTATTCCCCTTTATTCGGCTCTGGTGAAGTCACATCTGGAGCATTGCCTCCAGTTCTGGGTCCCCCTCTACTGAAGGGTTGTGGGCAAACTGGAGAGTCCACTCGAGAGAATTAAAACAATTAGGGGGCTGGGCCTCATGATTTAGAAGGAGAGGCTGAAGTAACTGGGCTTATTTAGTCTTCAGGAGAGAAATGTATGTATGGGGAAGGGGGGGCTGAAAGAACCCTTTAACTGCCTGAAGGGGGGTCCAAAGGGGATGGAGCCAGGGTGTTCTCAGTGGTGACGGATGGCAGAACGAGGCCCAATGGTCTCAAGTTACAGTGCAGATGGTCCAGGTTGGATATTAGGAAAAACTGCTTCACTAGGAGGGCGGTGAAGTACTCGAACGGGTTCCCTAGGAAGGTGGTAGAATCGCCATCCCTAGAGGTTTCAAAGCCCTGGCTGGGGTGATTGAGTTGGGGATGGTCCTGCTTTTAGCAGGGGTTGGACTTGATGAGCTCCTGAGGTCTCTTCCAACCCTAGGCTTCTATGATTTTGTGATTCTATGACTGCCGATGCATGTAATCCCACAGGGCTAATAATCTGGCTGTGGAGTCAGAGTAAGCCATGGTACACTTGGCTCATCTGTAAATTGGTGGCTTGTGGCTGGGAGCTGATGCTGTCTTTTGTGACAGAGCAGACTTGTCTTTAGCAGACCATACCTGTGGACAGCAAATCTCTCTTTTCACCCGGGCATGTGCAGTGTTGTCAGCATTAGCTCTAGAGCAGTTATCTGCCTTTCCCAGCTGCTAGTACCCAGGAGTACAGTTTGCTGTGCTAGCTCTGGTCAGACTAGTTGTGACGGACCGGGCCGTGTCTGGGCACAGCTGAGATCGTCCGCTCAGGGCGAATTGCTCAAATCCGGGGCTCCTTACAGCCCCCGGACTGGTGACCTTTCCAAACAGGCCACAAACCAGTCCCACAGAGCGCTTCAGCAGCCTGCCTGAAGCGTCATGAACAAAACCCCTCCGACACCCCAGCAATATCCGTGCCCCAGATGGCCCCGGGCCTATACACAGGTGGAGGGGTCCTAGCACCCAATCCCACCTACCCCGAACAAGTTCTGTCCGGTTCCAAGAAACCAGCCACAGATTCCTGGTCAATTTACCCTCTGGATCTTACCCACAAATCACGCTGGGCCAATCCTTTAGCATCTAACAACTAAAGGTTTATTATCACACGAAAGAAAAGCCTGAGAGTCAGGTTGTTAAAGAATAGTACGTTACATGCACCGAATCTCCCAGTCCTCGATGCAGGCTCTAGCAGAGATGTCACAGCTGCTGGTTTAAAAGTTCTTGTTGCACATCCTAGCATCAGGATGGATTCACAGGTCTTCCGGGCTCTTCAATCCCTGCAGTGCTGCCTCTGGGATGAAGTGCTGAGCTGAGAACAAAATGGCATCGACCACATGGCCTCTTTATACCTCCTTCCTGGCCTCTCCTTGTATGCAGCAAGTCACCTGACCCTCAGCCTCTCTCTGCTGGCAGCTCTTAGGTCTCCGCCCTCATGCTTTAGGTGTGTCCTTGGCCCATCGAGTGCCATTGTCCCACAGGGCCTCGCTAATCAGCCTGTCCATAGCAATGCTCAACCACATTCAGAGAAATATTCAGCTTCCACACAGATTACAGATTCCTACCTACACACACAGACATTATACACTCACATAAATAGCGTACAGAGGATCAGCAAACAATAAGCTCCCATTCAATAACCCACACGGCCCCCTTTTATACCAATTTCTGGGGCCAACACCCCCACCTAGGGGTGCAGCAGCGATCTGTCTGCTTCCCTCCAATTCGGTAATGTGACACTAGTGCAGTAACAACTGTAGCATTCTGGAGTCTCACGGGCCCACATGGGGCTGTCCTGAGTCCGCCAGCCCAAGCTGCTGTCTGGAGTTCTGCAGCCACACTGCTAGCGCAAGCACCTCTGTGTGAGCTGGGAGCCACCCCCAGCTGCTTCCCCTTTGATCCTGCCTATGGAGCCCAGTCGGCCTGGACCTTTCACTCCTGCTTCTTGCATGGAGATTCTTTGTCTGAGGCGCATCGCACTAGGACTCAGCACTATGTGTACGGGCGAGCACTACTGACCCCAGCAGACCAGCATCCGCTTCCTCTGCAGGCAGGGCAGGCAGCCAGGACAGCAGTTCAGTGTGAAGCCAGAGTGCGCTACAGCCTGCTTCTGGCATTGGAAAGGGGAGTGTCTCGCACCAGAGCAAGGCCGTGGTCTTGCACCAGACTGGTTCATTGCAGCTAATGCTAGGGAGGTGGTGGACTCTTGTAGCACCGCTGTCTCCTGTTGCCCATTCCATCAGTTCCCTCCACTTCGGTGAGTGTCCGATGGTGCCTGGTTTGTGGCCTTCCCTACCACACCCTTCCCTACAGCCGTTTTTGAGTGTGAAACATTTGCCATTTACTCTCCAGCCCACCCCCTGACTCCAGACAAGAGCGCCATGTAGCCTGTAATGTCGCTGTGGCAGTGGATTGGCTTAAGGAGATGCCGGGCCTGACATTTCAGTTTCCTCTCCCAGTGAAAGGAGCATAAGATTCATAGTGTCAGCGCGAGGGTGCAGCGAGGGTAGCCAGGTGGAGGAAGAGCTTTGAAAGGTCTCCCTTGGGGAGAAACAAGGCTGCCGGATCCTACCAAAGCCTGCTGGTGCTGCACAGAACTGCAAACAGGATGGGGATTAGCCCGACCAGTTCCTTTGGCAAGAGGGAAAGAACTGGAGCAAAGCAAAAGACAAATTGTTTATTTCTGAAGGTTGATAAAACTACTGAGGGGAGTTGTTCTTGATTTTATTTTAACAAACAGAGAAGAACTGGTTGAGAATTTGAAAGTGGAAGGCAGACTGGGTGAAAGTGATCATGAAATCATAGAGTTCATGATTCTAAGGAATGGTAGAAGGGAGAACAGCACAATAGAGACAATGGATTTCAGGAAAGCGGATTTTAGTAATCTCAGAGCTGGTAGGTAAGGTTTCATAGGAAGCAAGACTAAGAGGAAAAACAACTGAAGAGAGTTGGCAGTTTTTAAAAGGGACATTATTAAGGGTCCTAAAGCAAACTATTCCGCTGCATAGGAAAGATGAAAAGTGGCAGGAGACCACCTTGAATCAACTGGGAGATCTTATATGATCAAAAAATCAATTGGAGAAGGTCCAGAGAAGAGCAACAAAAATGATTAAAGGTCTAGAAAACATGACCTGTGAGGGAAGACTGAAAGAACTGGGCTTGCTTAGAAAGGAGACGACTGAGAGGGGACATGATAGCAGTTTTCAGGTATCTAAAAAGGTGTCACAAGGAGGAGGGAGACAAATTGTTCTCCTGGGCCTCTGATGACAGGACAAGAAGCAATGGGCTTAAACTGCAGCAAGGGAGGTTTAGGTTGGACATTAGGAAAAACTTCCTACCAGTCAGGGTGGTTAAAAACTGGAATAAATTGCCTCAGGAGGTTGTGGAATCTCCATCACTGGAGATATTTAAGAGCAGGTTAGACAGACATCCTGCGTAAGGACTGTGAGGAATTTATCATGAGACGAGCGTTAGAATGGTATCCAAAGGGAAAGAGGAAAAGGGGACGTCCCAAACAAACATGGGGACGAAGTTTCCTGGACGAAGTAAAAGCAGCTGGCTTACCATAGGATCAAATTAAGACTATTGCTAAGGATCGCAAGAGATGAAGAATGATTGTGGAGGCCCTATGCTCCATTAGGAGCCCAAAGGACAAATAGATAGAGACAGACATTTATCAGGGATGGTCTAGATCGTGCTTGGTCCTGCCGTGAGGGCAGGGGACTGGACTTGATGGCCTTTTGAGGTCCCTTCCGGTTCTATGATTCTGTGAAGTGTAGCAGGGGGAAGAGAGAAAGGATCCTTCAATTCTGCCTTCCCAGTCAACCTCACATCTTCTTTGCTGTCAGTGGAGTGGAGCAGCAGAACCTGGACCCTTTTGCTCACAAATCACAGGCCTCTCTGCCAAGGACTGGTCGCTCTTCAGAGCAGGAATAGTGCCTTGTATGCGTCCTGTGGCGCACTGACTGTACTTCCACGTGCTTTCAGACAAATAGCAAACTAGATCATCCTAGCTGAAGGAGGGTCTGGGTCCAGACCCGCGTACGGCACAGCCATCCCTGCATATGGGTGTGGTCATATGCTCCTATCTCATGGGATGGGGGGCACATAAGTACCATGACAGATAGGGGAGGGGTGTGCATGGGCCTGGGTTACTAGCCCACCCACCAACACATTCTGAATCTGATGCGAGCATACCAGACAGCCCACCTCATCCCACCCTCAGAGGGCTTCTGAGCACAGCCACGCTTCTTCCAACATGGTGTGTGAAAGCGCTGAAGAAGTCACTGCATCTCTCCTGAAAATTTCATGGGGAAGGGAACTTGGCAGGCCCTGGACTGTGGGAATGTGAGGCCAGGTTTATCTAAGCTCTCAGGAAGCTCTGTGGCAAAGCTGGAGAGGCTGAGTTTCCTCCTTCCACATTTGGGAGATGGGGTTTGACAGCCTGAGCCTTGAAGACTATTGATAAAGAATTGTAGGAGTGATGAAAAACGTCTTGCGCTCTCCCAGACTGGAGTCCAACCAACTTCTGGGGCCTTTGCTTTTTCTGGAGCGGTCACTGCCAAGACTAATTTCATTCAGAGTGAACAAACATTTTCATAGATCCTGTTTCATGTGAGCGGAAATCAGAAAGGACACTTTTATATCTTCAGTACTTACTACTCGCCCTGCATTAGCGATAGTGGAGCTCGGCTACAATCTGATACAGGCCCTTTGTAGTCAAGGCCAAATTCCTGGCTTCACTCTAGCAGGGCTGCCTGTTATCTTAGCAGAGGAGAACTTTGACCCAGTGCTCCTGGAAACATGGTGGTGTCAGGGCTGAGCAGCTCTAGCCATTGGCTTGTCTCTCAAGCATGCTCTTTGTGCTCCAGGGAGTGAGGCAAAAACAAAAGGACAAAGTGGAAAGCAGAGTGGATGTGGACAGGACCAGGGGCCCAGATGGGGATGCCAGGGGAAGATGTGGTGGGTGCTAGGATAGGGCTGAGGGATGCTGGGGAGGATGCAGGCCTGCTTGGCCTGGAAACATTGCCCAGTGCAAACCACTAATGTGAACATGCTGTGCTGGGAAGAGCAGGGCCGGCCTGGAGTCCGATCATGGTCCAGTGCAGGTATGAACATCCTAACCTCAGGCAGAAAATTGTACTGCACGTTGGTTTCACTCACCCTTAGGGAGTTGGGAGCTCCTGAGTCCCAGCTGCCCTCTGGAGCATGGGAACTAGAGCCATCTCAGACAGCGCTGTGCTCTTCTGCCCTGGTGCAGCGTCTGGAGGCAGGAATGCTGGGGAAGAATCAACTCCATGCACACACTCAGGCTGTGAACCTGCCCCACTCACTAGACTTCACATCCGGAGTTTCCCCCCCACAAGTTCTGGCTAGTGCTAGCATGAGTCCTGCTAGCCAGCGTCTGTCTGCTGGGGCAGCAGCTTGCTCCTTTCACTCCGAAATGCAGTATAGTGTGGGGCTGCCACCTCTGCTGCTACGCAGTTGTGGCCGTTTTAGCAGCTGCTGTCTAAACCCTTGTCTGGGGAGGGTAGATGAGCCTCTCAGCTGGTCAGGGTTGTGTCAAGGTGAGCCCAGCTGCAGCCGGCGCATCTCTTATGAAATGAAAGGAAACCCTAGGCCAAACAGGAACACAACCGCTCCTTGTCCCCAGCAGCCCACTTCAACTCAGGACGTAAACGTGTGACTGGGTGACAGGGGAAAGAGCACTTGGTGATTGTCTCGTTCATTCCCTCTGACACACCTGGCGTTGGCCACTGTGGGCAGGCAGGATGCTGGGCTAGAGAAATCGTTGGTCTGGCCATATCTGGCTGTTCTGATAGCCCCAGTTTTGCTGGGGGGGGGGAGGGGAGCTGTCAGTGACACTAACCAGATGCTCATAAGTTAGTCAAGTACATATGTACCTTGCTGTGTTGGGGCCAAAGCACTGAGTAGATTTTGTAGCTAGAGCGCCGTGTGAAAAGGGGGCTTGTAGGAGCTACCCAGCAGATTAGGGAGAATGACTGGTCTTTGGGTCTTTGGATTGGACCTCCAGTGACCTGGTGTCCGTGGGGTGTCTCAGTACCTCCGATCTTGGGAGAATGCTTAGTGCTGTGGTCTGGTTCACATAGTTTGTCATCACTTTGTGGCAGCGACTACGTCTCGCCTAGCACTGAGTGGTGCCAGCCTGGTCTGAGGGCTACTCTGATGTGAGCAATGAATAATAACTTCATCTAGCTGCAGCCCTGGTGATCAGGGCTTATCTTGCTATTCTAGGAACATGGTTGCAGCTCTGGCAGTCCAAGAGGACATGCTACAGAGGAGCCTCCATTCTGGGACCATGTCACATCAGCCCCATGTGCTTCTCCCTTGGGGAGTTGCCCAGTGGATTGAAAGTCCTCCTCTTTGTGCAGTCTGAGAGGCAGGCGCAAGCGAGGAGCCATGTGCTTTCTCATGCTAGTGCAGTGGGATGCATGATGTTGGCTGGCTGGTCATGGAGACGTACAACAGATCTGGTCTGTACTATCATGAGAAAGGGCCTTATGCTGGAGAAGACCGATCAGAGAAATGCCCCTTGCACCCTACTACAGAGGCAGCAAGAGTGTGTGTGTGCAGTTAGAATTAATTGATAAGCCCAGGCTTATCAGTTAATCGTTTAAATGACTATACGCTAACATCCTTAGTGTCTACAGCACTGTATACATCTCTATCTGTGTGTCTCATATGTCGGGAGGTAGGATACTGGTTGCTAGATGGACCATTGGCCTGGCCCAGTGTGGCTGATTTTAACATTCTTATATTGCTGCCCTTGGAACATTTCAGCAGCACTGTGATGTTGCATACTAGGGGTGTAAAAATGGCTAAAATATACTAGCTGTATAATTACAATTCCATCAGTTACATGGTGTGCCACAGGCCTCGCAGGCTACTGGGCACTGGCCCTGTGGGAGTTAACTGTTAACCAGTTAACTGCTTAAATTCATACATCCCTATTGCATACAAGGCCTGGCTTAGTGACCTCTGATGTTAAGTAGCCTTCACTGTCTTGTATGTAATCCTGAAAGTGGTTGGCTTCTATTGCTGCAGCAGCACAAGAACAGGTTCTCTCTGTAACCATCTCTCCTGGGATGTGGCAGAAGCTTTGCTGTGTTCTGGGCATTACACCTGATGAGTCCCTGTAGCTCTGAGTTTGTTACTAGGGATGGGGGCGGATGCAGTTTGCTCATGGTTCCATTTGGGCCACCAGTGGGGAGTGAATGGTAATTGCTCTATGTTCTGTCGCCACTGGAAGTTAACAGCTCCTCACTGAGTTCATATGTGGAGGGGATGCGAGTGCATGTGCGCGCGCTGCTTTATCTGGCTTAAAGACTAGTTTCATGCTCAGCTGAAAAGGAAATGAAACATTAAACCAGAATTCCATTTGCTAATGTCCTTTCCTCTTTCCTCTTTCCTCTTTCCTCTGTGAGAAGGGTTAACAACCAGCCTCGGAGGCTCATTCATACATGTCTAGATGCACTGAAGTGAATGCAGCTGGCTGTGTGTAGCAGAGCTTGGAAAAGGCTGCCCAGGATCTGCAGAAACATCCCTTAAGGTGGCACCCTTTATTCATTCCAACGACCCATGCCCCTGTTACCTTGCATCCACAATGACATTATGACTATCTAAGCCGCAGGAGACCTGCTCGGCTGCTCTCAAGTTGCTTTGGATAGGAGTTTGGTCAGCTCTGGGGGGTGTATGTGTGAGAGAGAGGGAGAGCACTTTGCTGTGTGTGTGCTCGCGCAGTCTCTGGTGTGTGTGAGAGTGTGTGTATGTGTTTGAGAGAGCGGGGACGGAGAGCGCACTCTGCTGTGTGTGTGTGCGTGCACACACAGTCTCTGGTATGTGTGAGAGAGTGTGTGTGTGTGTTTGAGAGAGAGAGAGTGTGCATTCTGGGGGGGTGTATGTGAGAGCAAGAGGGAGAGAGAACTATGTGGGGGGATGAGGGAGAGGGAGAGGTGTGTGTGTGTGTGTGTGTGTGTGTGTCCGTCCACCTCAGAGAGCCCCCATAAAGGAAGGGACTGCGAAATAAAATTCTCCAGTATCAGCACTGTAGAAATACCTTGAATAGTGGAGCTGGAAAACATACTTCAGACTGACCACCAGAGACAACAAGGTAGCAAAACCCTCTTCAGTCTGTGTGAGCAGCCGGAGGAGTTAAAATGGGATCAGCTGGAGGAGGGGTGCTTTGTGCACCTCTGGGAACCGGCCCTATGGGGACTGGCAAAGGGGGGGTTAATGGTTCAGCGCTGGCCAGATCACGATGGGGGTTCTGCTGCAGCAGCTGGGGGTGATGAGGTGCAGCTAGCCCTCAGGACCATCTTGCAAAGAGAGGCTTGTGCGCATTTCCATGTGAGGGCAAACAGCTCCAGCACCCGGCACTGCCTGTCCACTGGGGCTTGTTCCTGCACGAGAGCAGACCTCAGGCTCTCATGGAAGCAGGCCTGCAGTGGGACTCCCTCTCCTGAAGCAATACCGGGCAGGGCCTTTGTCTGGGAGAGAGCTGCCTTGCTGGCTTGCTGTGCTGTTGCAGGGAGATGGGAGCATTTCTCACCGGCTCCTGAGCCTTCTGTGCTCTGCTCTCGTGCTGCCAAGTGACTTGCCATGTGCTAGCCCAGTGTCACTGCTGTTTTCTGCCCCGCTGCACTACACAGGCGAGCAGCACTTTCTGGACCCTGGCGGTAGAACTCAAGTACTTGTACCGAGTCACTAGTTGGAGGGAGGGAAGCAGGCGCAGATCGTACTTGGTCAGTAGTGGGGGCAGTATTGCCAGTCCCAAGTCTTGAAAGATCATGAGTCGGGCTCACCCAAAATCATGAGCTTGTGTACAGATAACAGAGCTGGTGTTCTTTGTATTCACTCCTGGTTGTAGAGCCCTCAAGGTGCACTGGGATCCCATTCTACACAGCAATGAAGGCTAGAAACTTGCTTTTTTTTACGATTGAGGCTGAAACCATCACAGATCCACATGGCTCTGGGAGCTGGGGCTTTAAGGAAAACAATAATGAACCCAGGACTAATGCCAGAACCACGAGAGCTGGCAGCGCTGGTGGGTGTCTGCAAGCTAGTGCCGGTTGCCCAGATGCAGAGCTTGCACTGGCGCAGCCCCCTCCAGCCAGTCCCCGTCCATGCTGTCTTTGCAGGCGAGATGCGGGCAACCCAGCTCCTAGGCCGGGAAGGGCAATAAATAGCCCTTTGTACTGAGCTCTCTCGGGGGTCGGTACCTGCCTGCATGAGACGGCTGAAAACAGAGGCAGCATGAGCAAGAGCTTCCTGGGGAGTCAATTTCAGTTCCTCCAGCCTCAGTCTCCGTCTCCCATCTGGCATTAGGTTGTCAAGACCATCTCAAGCTGAATTTGGTTTAATGCTGGGGGAGCTGGAGGGCTGGGGCTCCAAGGGAAGGAAGCTGTTTGTGTTGGCAGCTCAGTTGGACTCTGGAGCCAAGATTCAATCAGTCCTGATGACTGACTTTATTTAAACCTGTCTCCTCCTCTCCTTGCCTGTTGCCGGGAGTGAAGGTGTTTATTGGGATGGGAGCAGCGTGTGCCAGGCCAGGGCTCCCTTATGACGATTTGCACATTGGTCTCCCCTGCCCCAACCATTATTTTTAATAAAGCCACAACACAAGGGGCCCTACCTTAAGTACCCAGTGTTAACCCTGCAGCATCAGGCAGCAGCTGCAGTTAGCTTGAGTTGGGATGAATCAAGCCACTAGCTAAAGATTCCTAATTGCCATCACTGCCCATGCAAAAAGCAGAGGAGTTGGCCAGGTCCTGCTGTGTGCAGGACATGTCCTTTGTGGCCAGGCGGCTGACAACCTGCATATTCATCAGACAGAGAATTGTGAGAATCCAGCTCACCAAGGGCGTGTCTACACAGCAGGGCTTCACTTGAAATAAGCTACGCAAATTGAGCTCTGTCAATTGCGTAGCTTATTTTGAAACAGCTTATTTTGAAATTGGGCATGTCTACACAGCACTGATTTCGAAATAGAGCACTTTTCCTCTGACTTCCCTTACTCCTGTACAAAGAGGGTTACAGGAGTCGGAGTAAGAAGTCCTCCAGTCATCTCTGGCCATCTGAAGATGTGGGCTGTGCCCACGATCCCATCCACATGTTTTGTTAGTCTATAAAGTGCTACCAGACCATTTGATGGGTTTTTTAGTATTTTGACACTATGTCGAAGTAACAGCTGGCTGTGTAGACGTGGACTATGCTATTTTGAAATAACGTTGCCATATAGATATAGCCCAACAGAGGGAAGAAAGGAAATATTGCTTTTATGCTATATTTTCACATATGTCCATTGAGTTTATAACCTATCTAGGAACATCTGATTTGTTGGAGTGGCCAGCACTGTAACACGACAGCACTACATGTTCTATGTGTTGCTATCACAATGAATGACCAAACAGACATCTTTGCTGTGAACAGCAGAGTGTGTTAAACTGAAATTCTCATCCCTGGTCAGCCCCTTTTTGTTCCTCTCATCTCCCTGTTTTCTGATCCCTGTTTCTGTACATTGGACACATTACTGTGCATGGGTGTGGGATGTGTCTTAGCCTAGTCCTGGATTTATGAGTTGTTTGAGTAGATTACATGTCACACCCCAGCATGGATCATTGACCCATACACATTGGTTACATTGAACAATGAAGAGGTCAGAGCTGTTGGGAACCGGATGCTTCCAAATACATTGGGGTTCTGTTAACCTGTTTTTTTTCTGTGTGCTGTGTTGCCTGGAGCAGAACAAACTCCTGCTAACTGTTCAGCAATAGCAAGAAGGGTATAAACTAGCAGTGATACAACTCAATCAATTTGTAAACAGGACATTTTCAGAGTCTCTGCATATTCATTATCTCTGGGATTACCGATGCCTCCTGGACCCTTCATCCAGCATAGACATCTGCAGTGCTTAGTATGGAGTTACAATTCGGAATCAGTAAAGAAACTGGGATTCATAATGAAGGAGATTGCAGCCCAATTTGTGTCTCAGAGCGTATAGTCGACTAAAAGCTGTTACTGTATTTTCCAGACCCATTGAAAATTGATCTGGGTCAATTTCTTTAGCTCCTTAAACATCCTGAATTCAGAAAATAAATGGAATGAAAATGTAGCTGAGGTTTCCAGCTCCATTACGCTCTTGTATGGTAATAGTATCGCACAGCAGGGCTCTTGGCAAGTGGGCTGGATTTGTCTGGCACACAAGCGCATAAATACCATAATTCCCGCTGCCAATGCAGTGGCTAGGAGCTTGGGGGTAATAGACAGATTCCGCTGCCTTTTCAGTATTGTCATCACCATCTCCTTCCTCCATTTGTGTCCGGACTAGCTGACAGAGCTGCTTTCCAGAACTCAGCATGAACCGCGCAGCAGAGCAGACTCCTCTATGGAGATGTCCGAGGGGCCTTCCTGTTAGAACCAAAGTCTGCCACCGTGTCTGCTTCTGCAGATACATTTCAGATGCAAAAAGAAAGGGGCACAAAACAATTAATCAGCTATCCGAGCCCTAATGTAAACCCCCAAACGATGGAAGGATGTTAGCAATTTTTGGCCATATGTGCTTTCCCCCCAAAACAGAAGAAGCAGAGCCAAATGGCACTAACGTGATTCTTTAATGTACAACACATTTTCATCATTTTCTTCATGTAAACTAAATTCCTCTGCATGGTCGTGGAGAGGGAACGTTACATTTTTATTCGGTCGCCATTAGCTCAGGAAAGCACGGAGCCCAGAGAGGGAAATCTTTTCCATTGAAGTCATATTGGATTCGCTCTCCTCTTACAGGAAGGTGCCTGCACCTTTGTTAGAGGAATGTGGGTTGCCCTTCTGCACGGCAGGTCCCCATTAGACATGCCTATTTCCAAGGAGGCTCAACTGCAAAAATTCACTATGTTTGGAAACTTGTTTCACAGACACCCCAGGGCCAGGAGCAACCAAAAAAAATGTATTTGAAAAGCTGAGTCGACCTTTTAATTGGCCCTTTCAGGAATCTCTCTTTGTGCTTGTAAAGTAAGGAAATAGCTTTGTTTATTCAACTAACGTTTTGCCAGCACATTGTACACAGTGCCAACTAAACACATCTCTCTTTCAAATAAAAAGCATGCAGCATGGCTTTAAGAAATAGCCTGCTTTGCTCTCTGTCTTGAAATAGGGACATACAAATCCCAACTCCTCACCCAGTCCTCCCTCTCTTGGTGGTCAGGGAGGATGCAAGAATAGCCATTGCAGCTGCTGGAAAAGTCATGGGGTCTAAAGGAACAGAATGGATATTTGCAGGGCTGATTCTTTTGGCTTCCTATGTCCTTAGATAGCTACAAACCCATCAGGGAGGTAACTGCTGCAGTGTCTCTTCCATGGACACAGGCTAAGCCAGGGACTAGTTGTTCTGTCATATTTGTGTGCATGGCACCTAGGAGCTGCGGTTATGGACCAGGACCTCTGTTCCTGTGCAGCAGAGCTTGCAGTCTAAGGAGAAAACAGGAGACAGTAGCTAGACACAGACACACAGTGTGTGGTCACTCTCTCCGTTCCCATGAGCTTTGCAGTCTCTGTTTCATTTTTGCAAACGGTGCTCAGGAGTTGTTTTCTCTCTCTTGTTTTCCAGCTTTCAAGATGAAAATAAAGGAAGTGAAAAAGGAGAATGGGGACAAAAAGATTGTTCCAAAGAAGAAGAAACCTCTGAAATTGGGAACAATCAAGAGAAAAGATCTCAAGAAGCTAGTACTTTATCTAAAGAATGGAGCAGACTGCCCTTGCCACCAGCTGGACAACCTTAGCAATCACTTCCTGATCATGGGGCGCAAAGTGAAGACCCAGTACCTTCTGATGGCAATTCACAAGTGGGATAAGAAAAACAAAGAATTCAAAAAGTTCATGAAGAAAATGAAAACTCTGGAGTGTCCAACGTTTCAGTCTCTTTTCAAATGATCCGGTGGCTAGAGGCTCTGCTGCTGGCCCAGAACTTGCACAGCCCTAGGACTCGGGGGTTCAAATGTTGCTTCTTCTGTAGTAGTGGATGTAGTACCTGAGTCAGTTTTGTTTCTTTGTATTTTTTTTGAGCTTCCTTTAAAGCTCCACCCCCAGTATCAGTATTTCCCTGTAAGTGAACGATTGAAAGCGCAATACATTCATACAGAACAGTCACTGTGGTCACTATTTACACCTGCAATGTCTGAGTAACCTGCTGCTGTAATGATATGCAAATCTATTTAAATAAGAAACTTAGATAACGAGAGTGAAAGGGGGGGGTGATACTAGATACTCTTATTGAATTTTTCTAAAGTGAAATAATTTTAGCTCAGGGCTGATTATTCCCTAAGTGGGATGTTTTCTGCAATTCTTACCGAAGGCCACTTCCATGAAGTACTATGTGTGGAGAAAGGCCTTTTAAAGCTCATAGGACATGAATGCTGCAGAAAATCCCACCCTGTCATCTGAGACCAGAATTTGCACGGTTGTCTTTGATGCAAAACTAATCATTCAAAACAATCATTAGTTGCTTTTTAAATTCTGTGGACTTGAATGCCATAGATTGGTGAAGATATAGGGGAAACAGGTGATGAATCTGGAGCTATTGGGAGGTGAAATCTTAAGGAAAACACAGGCTTAGTAGGTAATATAAGCCATGGAGCAGGAGATGAGGTTATTTTAAAACAACATATGCTTAAACTGTCTGTGGGACATGGAGGAAAGCCTGCCAAGTCCATACAAAGGTTTTTTCCATTGGCAGAGTAGCAGGCACCAAAAAGAGATTAGTTTTGCACCAGAGAAGGGGAGATGCTAAAGAGTTTTAACGATATGGGAATTTTCTTGCTGGCCTGTCTGGTTTTATTGCCTTCTCTCATCACTGCCTCCGCCATAGGAGAGTACCTTGTGCCTCTTGATGGCAGAAGCTGATAGTTTTAAACAAAGTTCAGCTATTTAAGCAGGCACCATCAGCTCAAATAGAAATTCAAGTCACATAGATTTAAATTCACCCTTGCCCCCCAGCACTTCTCGGAATTAGGCTGATTTCTACAAAGTGGATCTTGAGCCAAAAAGTCCAAGTTCAGAGATGGTTGGAGCCACAGAACTGAGCAATATGTTCTAGTATGTTGCACAATACAAAATATCCGATCCCTGAAAACTGTTAGCAGTGTCAGTTTCCCACACAAATCCTGTAGGGAAGCAAGTATGGAAGAATAATGTGCTTCTTGCATTTCTTTCTCCCTCCCTAACTATTCTGTACAGGATGTTAATTCCCTGGTAAAAGTCAGGTCAGTTACATAGTAAAGAACTGCTCTAGCAGACATTTGTGCCATTTTGCAGGACCAGATCCTAAAGAAGTATGTGATTTTAGAAGATATTTGCTTGGTTGGTACCAGGTAGGGGTTCTGCTATCAGACTGTGGGTCTAGTTACTGGGACAATATTGCTCTGCTTGGGACAGGCGCAGGGAGAAAAGCTATCAACTAGCAAAGTCACATTGTAGAAAAGCAATTTGTTACTGAAGTGACCTATTTAAAGCATAGCATAACTGTACGCTACTAGGTACTGTTTCAATCAGGTTACCAGCTCTCCCATCTTGTATTCTAGTCCTTTGAAAAGAGGAAAAATGCGATATTTTTATCAGATTTGTGTGTAATATTTCAGTCAAGGTTTTTTGGACATTTTTGTGTAGATAGATAATAATTTTATTTTCCCTTTTGCCATACTGCTTGGTGAACTGTCAGTGATTCTGAGACTATATGGATCTAGCTTTTAGATTTGATTGGTCATCAGTCAGACTTTTTAGTTCTGTTTTATGCATGTGCAGTTTTTGATAAAATTAAGAGCACTCAAGAAAATGAGACTGATGTAACATCCCATTCTTTGTGGGAAGTTAAAAGATCTTTACCTTTTGTCTTTAGAGAGTTAATTTAGGGAAGTGTGGCAGATTTGGGGGGGGGGGTTGTTTGTAAATAGAGATTTTGAAAGAGGAAGTGAAATATAAAAGGTTAGTAAGAATTGGAACTGAAAAGGGCTACCTTGTAAGGGCTGTGAAACTGAGTACAAGGCTTTTGTATTGTTTCTGAATGCAGCCTGATTCTCTACGTCTATGAATGTTATTACAGCTTTTAAAAAACAAAAAGGATATTGCAGCCACTAATATGAAGGCTAACACAGCCCCACATTCAGGAACAGAAATAGAGACCTGAAAGCACACCCTAAATGTTTCAGTATTGTTGGAACAATAACAGGCTTTTACCTAGTCCTGTCAAATGAAGCCACGGATGATGAGAGAGTTTTTATGTTACAGGAATTTAGCTGCCATAGTTGCTATAACGCCAGTTTGCTAGATAACGTTACGGTGTTTCCATGTAATCATAAAATAAATCTGCCAGGGAAAGCAAGGGTTCAGTGAGAGACATGATCTGAAAATATTAGAACTGGCACCAAAGGAAAACCCTCAGTGATGGATTGATGATTTCCTGAGAAAACAGTCTGGTTTTTGTAATGTACTTCATTGCATAGTTCTAATAGGCACTTCTTGAATTCCTTCTCAGAGGAGCAGATATATGGAATGGCCTCCATTTTAAATGATTCCTACACTGACGGGGCAGATGCATTTGAATTTTCAGATGACGATGTCTTCCTAGAAAAGTTCCAGTAAGTTTCCTACTCTTGAAGGTCAGAACCCAGTTCTTGTCTCTTGTTCAGGAATCAGCATCTAATAGCTGTTGATATATTTAGTTCCACAAACATTAACTGAATAGCTATTTTAATTATCTACATATTTTGTTAGTCTTTAAAGTGCTACCAGACTATTTGTTGTTCTTTAAGTTTTTCCTATTACAAACTAACTCAGCTACCCCTCTGAAACTTATATACATTCAGCAACTGATGTATCCTAATGGACTGGAAGTGCCTATCTTTCATGCAGTAAGGGTGAAACAGCCCAGTGCAGGGTTGTGCACAAGGTAATGTGCACCACTTAAACAGCTCGTTAGCCCGCATCACAGATGCTCCAGGCCTGACATTAAGTATCCCGGTGTCTCCTAAGTCACTGGGTTTTGTCTCAGGCCCTCTCTGAGAAGCTTGACTCTTCTCTAAAACTAGTATCTGCTTCTGCTTTCTCCTGAGATGTGTATAAAAGCTTAGGATACTGTGAACATGTTTGACATTCCTTTTTTATCAGCATTTTATTCATGTTGCATTATTTTACCTGCTGTTTTGATGTTATGACTTATGTTTGATAGTAAGTCCAATATCTGTTCATTATTCTTGCGTATGCTTTCCTTGTTTTCCCATCCATGTATCAATATTCATTTAACTAAAATTGCTGAATTAATCAATTACAATGTGATTTCCCCTCCTCCCCCTTTTTTATAAAGAGATGTTGTTTTCTAACCCTTGTTTAGTGCCTTTCAAATGGTCGTGGCAGTTGGATGGGTTAAATCTTGGCACTTGGGGATAATCTGCAGCAAAACCCAATATATATTTACACATTCTGCAAACTTCCAGAGAGAGAGTATTGGAGAGTTTTATATTGTTAGAACCTGATGCTGCATTACTCACGCTCCCAAAACATCTACTGAAAACTGGTATTTGGAAGTTGGGTGATACAAAAGTAATGTCAGATCAAGCGTAGAGGACGATCCTTGTTAATTCCTAGAATCATAGAATCCTAGAGCTGGAAGAGACCTCAGGAGGTCATTGAGTCCAAGCCCCTGCCCAAAGCAGAACCAACCCAACTAAACCATCCCAGCTAGGGCTTTGAAACCTCTAGGGATGGAGATTCCACCACCTCCCTAGGGAACCCATCCCAGTGCTTCCCCACCCTCCTAGGGAAATAGTTTTTCCTTAATATCCAAATTAGACCTCCCCCACTGTAACTTGAGACCATTGCTCCTCGTTCTGTCATCTGTCACCACTGAGAACAGTTTCTCTCCAGCCTCTTGAATGAATACTCCAGATGTGGCCTCACCAGAGCCGAATAAAGGGGAGTAATCACTTCTCTGGATCTGCTGGCAATGCTCCTTCTAATGCAGCATAATGTGTCATTAGTCTTCTTGGCTACAAGGGCACTGTGTTGACTCATATCCAGCGTCTCATCCACTGTAATCCCTGGGTCTTTTTCTGCCGAACTGCTGCCTAGGCAGTTGGTCCCCAGCCTGTAGCAGTGTTTGGGATTCTTCTGTCCCAAGTGCTGGACTCTGCATTTCTCCTTGTTGAAACTCATCAGATTTCTTTTGGCCCAATCCTCCATTTTGTCTAGGTCACTGGGGAGCCCATCTCTACCCCTCAACATATCTACCTATCCCCTTAGCTTAGTGCCATCTGCAAACTTGCTGACGGTACAATCCATCCAGATCATTAATAAAGATGTTGAACAAAACCAGCTCCAGAACTGACCCCTGGGGCACTGCTCTTGACATCGACTGCTAACCAGACATCGAGCCATTAATCACTGTCTGTTGAGCCCGACAATCTAGCCAGCTGTCTAGCCACCTTTCATTCCACCATTTATCCAACCCACACTTCCTTAACTTGCTGGCGAGAATATTGTGGGAGACCATATGCAAAGGCTTGCTAAAGTCATGAGATATCACATCCAGTGCCTTCCCCATAGTCACAGAACAGGTTACGTCGTCACAGAAGGCAATCAGGATGGTCAGGCACGACTTGCCCTTGGCGAATCCATGTTGACTATTCCTGACCACTATCCTCTCTTCCAAGCGCTTCAGAATGGATTCCTTGAGAATCCCCGCCATGGTTTTCCTGGGGACTGAGGTGAGGCTACGGGTTTGTAGTTCCTTATGATTCTCTGTTGTGTTCACTCCGTTTGGGGCACCTGGCATTGGCACTGTCGGAACAGAGCTCTGGGCTAGATGGACTGACCTCGTATGGCCATTCTTACGTTCTTAAAGGAACACTGCACACGGGCTTCCCCTGGATGAGCTTCTTCCACACACACTCCCCAGCTGGCTGGTGTCGGCTTCCCAGTGCTGCTCAGCCTCTGGCTCCTTTCACTTGTAAGGTGCATCTTCTCCCTGCAGCCTGTGTTGTTGAAACCGAGCCACTGTCACATGGTCAACTTTGCCCTAGCACCGTGCCCTGGCCACTCACTGCTGACAGAGGAGGGAACCAGAATCCCATGGGGACAAAGACACGGGCAAGGGGGAGGCTTGTCAAGGGAGTTCTGCCGGGTGACGGATTGCTTAGCAGGTGTATCCAGGACCAGCTGGCTAACAGGGTGACATCTGCGGGGCATTCCAGCTCACTGAATGGAATAGCTGAGGCTGGAGGTTCACATGGAAGGCACTTCAAGAAGTTCTGTCCTGAATGGAGCTGGCCACAGTGTTGTGGATGAAAAGAGCTTTCACTGAATGGAACAAGAGCCTTTCCTAAAGTGTTTCAGGGGGTAGCCGAGTTAGTGTGTTACAGAAAAAAACAGCAAGCAGATGGTCTGGTAGCACTTTATAGACTAACAAAACATGCAGATGGGCTCATGAGCTTTTGTGGGCACAACCCACTTCTTGGCTGTGCCCACGAAAGCTCAAGATCCCATCTACATATTTTGTTAGTCTATAAAGTGCTACCAGACCATTTGCTTGCTGTTTTTTTCCTAAAGTGTGTGTGACACACATAGGGTATGTCTACACTACCCCACTAGTTCGAACTAGGCATACCGCACTTGCAAATGAAGCCCGGGATTTGAATTTCCCGGGCTTCATTTGCATAAGCGGGGCGCCGCCATTTTTAGAACCCCGTGCAGTGCGGCTACACGGGGCACGAACTAGGTAGTTCGAACTAGGAGGGTAGTGTAGACATACCCATAGAGAGAAGTAATTGACATTGCCAACCTTTTTCTTTTTGTTGCCCCATATTTCATGCCTTTTTAATCCTCCCCTCCCAACTGTTAGCGAAAACAGTCTTACACTGCCTCCATTTACCAAGAACTATGGTTTGGGCAAAATCATTCAATCCATACAATTCTGGTTTTGAAAAAGAAAATGGAAAGAAACCTCCCAACAAACACAGCAACACTGAAAACTGGGTAGGGTGGAACCCTTCAGTTTGAAAACAGCTTTGCCATTTTTATTGCAAAGATGGGTTCCCTTTTTCCAACATCTCTCTAGTCCAAGCTGCCACCATCCCTTCTCTGAGCACCTGTGACTAGCACAATGGACTGGGATTCTGGAGACTGAGTCTCTGATTGGCCACTGGCCTGCAAGGTGACCCTGGGGATGACACATCCCTGCCTCAGTTTCCCATACGTGTCATGGGAATAATGATATTGCCTTCCTTTGGAAGCATTTTGAGAGCTGCTGGTGAAATCCACTCTGTAAGAGCTGAGTATTATTGCCATTCAAGCTGTGGTACATCCCATATTTCCACATCTGTATTAAAGTACAGAGCCCGGTTGTCCCGCTACATGGCGGGGGGTCCCAGAGGTGCCCTAGGAAAGCAGATGTTCAACATATGGCAGGAAGCAGATTTCCAGGCATGCACCCCAGCAAGCAGAAGTTCTTACCCCTGATGGAGCCAGGATCAGGGTCTCTTTTTCCTGGAACCCAGTCAGAGGGTGGCACCTACTGCACCACAACACTGGAGCTCTTCGTATGCTCTCTTGTCCTTTGCACCTGGCTGCTCTGGGTGGCTCAGGAGGATAAATCACAAGGGATTGTCCTTCTCAGGGAGCTGCTTGGACATCCTGCTTCTAGCTGTGCTGCAAGTTCGATGTGACTGTTTAGGAGGCCTGGAGGCCACTGGTCTGCAGGAGCAATATGCTCTGGCTCTCCCCTGCAGTGCAGGACGCAGGCTCACGCGAGTAGAGGGGAAGGAGCGCTGGAGGTTGCATCCCCCACTGCTGCACTGCTTGGCTTGCCGCCACCTTGGCCTGGCAGACTCTTTCCCCCGGCAGGCTCAGCACTGTCCTTGTACTCACTGCAGTGGGGCGCTCAGTGTGACGGAATCTACGCCTGCCAAGTCGTGGCCATTCCTGGTAGCCCCTCTCTCAGCATGGGGTCATCACAGAGTCTTGGAGCTCAAATCAGGGGTCCCACACTCATGGCACGGAGTCCACAGGGCCTATGGAAATGCCTTGTGCTCCCGCGGCTGGTCCTGCCCAAGCAGCTTAGTGAATCAAAGCCAAACAAGCAAACGCTGCAGCCCAGAGAGGGCTAGTGTCGGAGGTGACACGGTTTAAAACAAAACAGCAAAGCATCCCTGTGCTTGAATGTCACCTCTGCCTTCCAAGGAAGGAAGACCAAGGACAGGGTAGGCCCACTGCTTAGTGAGGAGGGAGAAGCAGTAACAGGAAACTTGGAAATGGCAGAGATGCTCAATGACTTCTTTGTTTCGGTCTTCACCGAGAAGTCTGGAGGTGTGCCTAACATAGTGAATACAAGCAGAGAGAGGGTAAGTTTAGAAGATAGGATACACAAAGAACAAGTTAAAAATCACTTAGGAAAGTTAGATGTCAGCAAGTCACCAGGTCCTGATGAAATGCATCCCAGGATACTCAAGGAGCTGATAGAGGAGGTATCTGAGCCTTTAGCTATGATCTTTGAAAAATCATGGCAGACAGGGGAGATTCCAGAAGACTGGAAAAGGGCAAATAGTGTGCCCATCTATAAAAAGGGGACTAAGAACAACCCAGGAAACTACAGACCAGTCAGTTTAACGTCTGTCCCGGGGAAGATAATGGAGCAGGTAATTAAGGAAATCATATGCAAACACTTGGAAGGTAATAAAGTGATAGGGAATAACCAGCATGGGTTTGTGAAGAACAAGTCATGCCAAACTAATCTGATAGCTTTCTTTGATAGGATAACGAGCCTTGTGGATAAGGGAGAAGCGGTGGATGTCATATACCTAGACTTCAGTAAGGCATTTGATACGGTCTTGCATGATATTCTTCTTGATAAACTAGGCAAATATAACTTAGATAGGGCCACGATAAGGTGGGTGCATAATTGGCTGGATAACCGTAGTCAGAGAGTTGTTGTTAACGGTGCTAAATCCTGCTGGAAAGGGATAACAAGTGGAGTTCCACAAGGGTCTGTTTTGGGACCCGTACTGTTCAATATCTTCATCAATGATGTAGATATTGGGATAGAGAGTACGCTTATTAAGTTTGCAGATGATACCAAACTGGGTGGGGTTGCAACTTCTTTTGAGGATAGGGACATAATTCAAAATGACCTTAGCAAGTTAGAGAAATGGTCAGAGGTAAACAGGATGAGGTTTAATAAAGAGAAATGCAAAGTGCTCCACTTAGGAAGGAACAATCAGTTCCATACATACAAGATGGGAAGCGACTGTCTAGGAAGGAGCATGGCGGAAAGGGATCTAGGGGTCATAGTGGACCACAAGTTGAATATGAGTCAACAGTGTGATGCTGTTGCAAAAAAAGCAAATATGATTCTAGGTTGTATCAACAGGTGTGTTGTAAGCAAAACTCGTGAAGTCATTCTGCCGCTCTACTCTGCACTAGTTAGGCCTCAGCTGGAGTACTGTGTCCAGTTCTGGGCGCCACATTTCAAGAAAGATGTGGAGAAATTGGAAAGGGTACAGAGAAGAGCGACAAGAATGATTAAAGGTTTAGAGAACATGACCTATGAAGCCAGGCTTCATGAACTGGGCTTGTTTAGTTTGGAAAAAAGAAGATTAAGGGGGGACATGATAACGGTTTTCAAATATCTAAAAGGGTGTCACAAGGAGGAAGGAGAAAATTTGTTCCTCTTGGTTTCTGAGGACAGGACAAGGAGTAATGGGCTTAAAGTGCAGCAGGGGAGTTTTAGATTGGACATTAGGAAAAAATTCCTAACTGTCAGGGTGGTCAAATATTGGTATAAATTGCCAAGGGAGGTGGTGGAATCTCCCTCTCTGGAGATATTTAAGAACAGGTTAGATAGACATCTGTCAGGGATGGTGTAGACGGAGCTTGGTCCTGCCTTGAGGGCGGGGGGCTGGACTCGATGACCTCTTGAGGTCCCTTCCAGTCCTATTATTCTATGATTCTATGATTCCACAGGCCGCAGACACCCATCTTTGTGCACACGGGACAATGACAGAGCCCTGGAGAGCCCTGCCCCCTCGCGCTCAGCTGTGCCACCTGGATCACAATGACTGAGCACAGGGAAGCTGGTGGAATTGGTGCCTGGGTGTTTGTAATGTACCCACAAGACTAGACTCATTAGAGGACAGGCCCCACATGTCCTGCTGCTGAGCCAGAACCTGTTATCCCTGAGCTCTGGTGGGTGGATAAAACAGGACCCCGCCACCTGGGAATCAAACTTCCCCAGGATTTGGGTTTGCAAAGCCCAGACATGTTGGCCTTGCTCCAGTTCTGCACTGCCTGTTCGTCGCACTGCCAGATGGTGGAGGGCAGCCGTCAATCCTTTCTAGAACGTTGTGGACCAACGGCACATTCTCAGGCACAGCTCTGCCAGAGGGAGGGCCTCGGAACAGGAGTCTCCTGGTTTTCCCTGTGAGGTCACCCTGGGAGCTGAGGGTCTTCAACTCCCTCCAGGTCCTCACTGCTTCAATGTGTGTGGTTGCAGTAATACTGCAGCCCCCTGGCCCAGTGGAGGGGGCCCTAGGCTGGAAGTCAGGAGATGTGCGTTCCCTTCCCTGCTCTGCTCTTAGCCTCTCTGTGCTGTCCGCACTGGCAGCCTATTCTGCCCCTAACCATCCCAGCCCAGCATTTTCTCCCTCCTGCTAGCCTCGGGACCTGCTTTCCACCAGTCGGAAAAGGGGCTGCTGCTAAGCAAGGTAGCCCGCCTGCGTTTGTATTTTGTGATTTGTTTCATGGCAGGAAACAGCACGCTGCAGAGTAACACACATAAAATCAGGATGGTTATCGGCCCCCAGGCTGAGCGAGATAAAGCCCAAACTGCATCAGCAGCCTGCACATTCTTTGCAAGAGGTAAAATGATCAGTGTCCTAATTAGCTGCAATTGTTTCATAGTCACTGATGTGTTCTTGTAATTATGACTCGCTTGTGGCACATTCGTCTTGGTGCAATTGCTTACAAAGTTATCAGTATCTCTTTTTGTGCTGGTTCTTGTACACACCTTTCTCTTCCGTGCAGATTGCTGTGTTTCCGTTAGGAGGTGTTACGAGACGATTCCCTTCAGTGATATTTATGTGGGCAGCCTTGGTTTTTCCATAGGAATTCAGCATCAAGTATAGGAACTTTTAGCTACTCATGTAAGTATTAGAGTATCAGAACCATCAGGTAGGCTTGGCCAACGGCCACTAGCTAAAGACGGCGGCATCACACAATTACAGACAAGGCTGGGCAGGGGTAGGAGGACGGAGCAGTGAAGTGACGGTGTTCAGCAGCCTGCAATACAGAACCTGTGCTTAATGCTTCGGGATATTTTGCACCCTCTCTCACTCTGGGGAGAAGTGCCCTTAAAATAGTCACTGTTTCTAGGGCGTGTTTAGAGCCTGGGAGGCGGACAGACCTCTCCCCACCAGCTACTAGGAGGGAGACTCCCGTAAGAAGAGACTGGCTTGCTGACCCCTCTGAACTTGGGCTGAAGGAGCAGTGAACTGAGGTCCTGCAGCTGTTCCATGGACGAGAGTTGGGTCACTCCTGTCTCCAAGAGACTGGCCGAACCCCAGCCCCAGGAGAAGTCCTGTGGAGTCCGGAAGGTCTGCGTGGGAAGCAGCCTAGTGACTGCAGGAGAGGCTGGCAGCAGCTTTTCAGAAATTCCCCCAAGCCAGCTGGGAAGAGGCTGCAATGAGCCAGATTCCATGGTGGGAATAGGGGCTTTCCCAGAGCAGGGAAGATTCTGACAACAAGGAAAGGGAGAAGCAGAACCACAGTGGAGAAAAACCTGACAATGCCACATGGAGCACCAGGGGTGCCCTGCCTGGTGAGTCACTTTGCCACAAATATGTTACATCTCATTTGTTTTGTGGCTGCCAGGGGATAAACACGCTGCAGAACGGGATACTTGGAGCTGTTAACATTAGCCACAAGATTCCTATACAAATTCCTTCCCTTTCTCTGCAGGAAGACCCCTCGGTGGTTTTATTTAGTGCACCACGAAATACATGCGCATTCCAACAATGGTCTCTCATGCCACCACATTCTTCCTCCTCTCACTGAGTTCTTTGGGTTTCCAAATATTCTCATGAGGACAGTGGAGGACAGAAAGCAACTAGCCCTTCTGGTAGTAAAGAGTATCACTTGGAAAATTCTATGCCAGTGAATTTCCTGGAGACAGTGGATGTCCTTGTTTTGTCTCAGTAATGAAAACAGGCATCTTTCCAATAAAAATGCTCCCGCATTCTCCACCCAATCAATCCAGACTTTGGCTCTTAGGCCATTTTGATTAAGCTGAATATTTCCCCATCATGAAGGAGAAATGGACAATTGCTCCGAAGGCATTGCAGATGGCAATGGTTCACAGGTGGTGCACATCAGATGTGCAACCCTCGTGTTATCCCTGAAGTCAGAGAAAGCTGCTTATAGAGCATTTCTGGCAAGAAAGCCTGGAACTGACACTATATCAAAATGATGGCAAGTTAAAGACAGGGTCTAGGATTCCTGGCCTACAGCTTTGAGAAGCTTTGAAGTTTTATCTTATCTCTGCTCATAGAACAATTAAGAGTTGGCATCTGGGATTGCTTAAATATGGGGATTTTAATAGTTTATCTCATGGTCTGCAACTAAGATTTTCAGCATTCCATCTTCTGAACCTGCCACTTAAAGTAGAAGTTACCAAATAAGGGCATGGCGTGTCAGTGAAATGAATGGGGAGCAGGTTTAAAACTAATAAGCAAAAGTTCTTCTTCATACAGTGCATAGTCAATCTGTGGAACTCCTTGCCAGAGGAGGCTGTGAAGGCTAGAACTATAACAGAGTTTAAAGAAAAGCTAGAAAAATTCATGGAGGTTAGGTCCATAAATGGCTATTAGGCAGGGGGTAGGAATGGTGTTCCTGGCCTCTGTTTGCAAGAGTCTGGAGATGGATGGCACGAGACAAATCGCTTGATCATTGTCTTCGGTCCACCCCCTCCGGGGCACCTGGTGCTGGCCACTGTCGGCAGACAGGTGACTGGGCTAGTTGGACCTTTGGTCTGTCCCAGTATGGCCATTCTTATGTTCTTATGTTCTTAGTGATCCTCAGGTAAGTTTGCAGAGCTGTCTGAGACAAGGGAATAGTGTGCCCCCTTTGTCCCTGACAGTTTTGAAACTCAGAATATGTTGACCAGCTTTCACCTGGTGGGATGTGGCAAGAGGTGTAGAGTCTTAAGTTAGTGTATGAGAGGTGTAGAGTCTTAAATCCACTAGGGGAGTGGATTAAAATAGCCAAACCGAGAGCCCATGCTGTGCCCTATTGGTAGAGACTGGGTGTAAGAAAAGTTATTGAAATGTGAAACCCGCAGTGAATGTAAATGAGGGGGAAATGCGCTGTGAGAAAAAGTGGCATGTTGGGAGTCAAACAAATAGATGCACTGACATTTGACAGCATGAGAAACTGTTAAATCAGAAAATCTGTTGGGCCCTGGGAAACTGGAACGGACTGAAGTACCAGATCATATGGAACTCTCTTGCGTATTTTTTCATTTGAATTGTAATCTCAGGTTTAAATCCTAATAGTTAAAATAAAATCCATTTAAAAGCTTGTGTCTGCACATATGCTTGGTTTGAAGTAAGACCTTGTGCTGGGAGAAAGCTTTCCTTTCCTTGTTGGCATGGAGTCATGTCAAGGACAAGAATATACTGTTTTCATGAGGTAGTCTCCTTGTTTTGCATCATTTACATACTCTCATGAGCCTGATGTGCAAACATCATGGACAGTTAAATCTCACCGTGCACATGTCAAGTGACCATGGGTGCAGTTTGCTTAGTCTGGACAGTCTCTGTCCATATCTGTGTTTCCAGGGAGCTTAGCAAAATGTCTCCCAAGGTTCTGGTTCTTTGCAAAGCATTTAAGCCCTAGCTTGAATCCCACTGAGATCAATGAGACTCTGATACATGCTTACTGTTAAGCATGAGCTTAAATTCTTTGCTGAATAGGAGTCTAAATTAGTCCCCTGCTTAGCTGGTTACACGCACAGCAGGAGCACAGAACAGTCAGAGTGCAAGGAAATTGTATTAACTGGAAGCGGATTGATCTTGCTGTGGGACTTTGTCCAGAACACATGAACGGTGTGAAGGCTGTAAACATGCCTGAAGTGGTGCATCGGCCTCTTGTGTCAGCTCCTGTGTGTTGGGATGGATTGTGTCCCATGTGCACGAACATATCGTGGTCAGGAGCTGCTTGATACACAGTCTGCAGGCGATTTGGATTGAAAACCAATTCTCTGGGCTGCCAATCCCACTGCACTGGTCTCGGGATCTCTGGATGCTGCTTCCTGACTGGCCATGGGGGGATGGCAGGATCTTCCAGAGGCAACGACTAGGACGCAGCCTAGCACAGAGTCGAGGGCTGGCTTCTGGAGCTCAGCTCACCTGGTGGGGGTGCTGGGAGAGGTATGGCTCCTTGGCGCAGCCTCACGGTGGATGCCTGGCCTGCTAGCTCGGACACACAGGGATGGAGACTGGCCATGTTGGAGAAAAGCCCCATTGAGTACTTCGTTTCTGTTGAGCAGAAGGCACTCGAGCGACTTGGTGGCGTGTAGCCAGGCAGGGAAGCCAGGAGCTGTAAGGCCTTCTGATGATGCAAGCTCAGCCATTGGGCAAGTCCCCGGGGGCACAGTGAAAGTGACTTTCTTTTGTCCTGCAGCCCGACAGAGAGTCCTGCAGAATGCTGTAAATGACACTGGAAGGGAGAAGGAGCAATCTTCAGCGCAGGCTGGAGTCTGGTCCCGTTTTAAAGGTCAGGGCTCCCACTATTTCAATGGGAAACTGAGCTTCAGGCTTTATAGGCTCCTCACATTCCTCAGCAGTGGCCTGGGGCTGGAGCAGAGACAGTTTGCACCATCCGGCCTGCAAAGCCAGGCATGGCTTAGATGAGGGTCACAGCGGCTGAATGATGGACAGCGCGACCTTTCAGGCTTGTGAGCTGCCTGCCATTTTGATCTTCTCGGCATGACTTATGGCACATAATAAAGTACATCACTTTGTGACTCAGTTGATCCTCCCCAATGCTGTTTAATTTTTTTGTTTCCTCCAGCATTCCTTCTGCTACATCTCATCTGCTAATTGAGTTTCTGGCCTTCAGTCTGCAGCGGACTTATAAACAAACAACATTTCCTTTCATGCTAGACAAAAGTCGTCTTCCAGCCCTCGCTTAATTTTCCACATCGCTGGCGATTTGCATTCTGCCTTGACCCCGTCTGGGAAATCTGGGGACTGGAAGGAGCAGGCGAATCAAGGGGAAAGTTTTTCTGCTGCGGCGTGGAGAACGCCAGCCCGCCAGCGACTGGGTCTTTTGGCACTGTCAGGACATACAGCTGCCGGGGAAGTCAGCAAATATTTTGCAGGACAAGGAGCAATAACAGAGCTGTCGTCCTTGACCCTGCTCCCCGGGGCCTGTAGTCAGTGGAACTCCTGGCACCGCCAAGAGGAGAAAGTCAGGAGTGCATTGGGCGTAGGGCATGGAGGAGTGCAAGAGGGACTGTGGTTTGCCTTGGGCGGCTTGGGAAGGGGGGATTCAGCACAGAGAGGGCAAGGCCCTGCCTCTTCCCTTTCTAGACATACCAGCCCCAAGATCTGCATTCTGGGAACATGCATATTTCCTCTGAAGCCTTGGCCCCAGCACCGCTGCTCCCTCTGAGCAATGTTATCGTGGGTCGGCTAACACAGCGTGGGGCTTGCCCTGGGCGTGACCGGGCTGGTTCTTTGCAGCAGTTCCGATGATTTCTCACTAGAACCATTCGCCAGTTTGCAGCAAACAGCACATCAGCTCCGATGCCTTTGTGCTGGCAGCCTGGTGCTGGGAAAGGCCCTGCCTGCAGTCGCTCTCCTGAGCCCCCAGAGTGTGCTTGGCTCGCCTCGTCCCCCCGGGTCACACAGGAGCATTCATGCTTCCACCTGGCCTCTGAGCTCTGCGTGCTGAGCGAACGGCTGAGCTGCACTTGGGTAGGGAAATGGCGTCTGCAGGAGAGTTCTCATCACTCATGGGTCTGCGTGGTCCCAGTGCTCCCCCGTCATGCTCATGAATCTTCCTGCGCTCTGGTGTGAACAGCAGGGGGACGGAGAGTCGGTGCTGGACTCGGACGTCCAGGGGCAGGGCAGAGAGTCTCAAACCCTGAGGCACGATCCCCGACGTTCTAGTTAGACGCTGCCCTTGCGGTCCTGCCGGGAAGGAAATAGGCGGCGGAGCCCGGTGATTGGGAATGGCACAAGCACATGCTGGGCTGGTGTCCCCGGCCTCTGAGCTGAGCCGCCATGGGGCAGCACCGCAACTTCCCCTGCGCCTGGCCTGGGGGCCTGCAGGGATTCACTCCACTGGTGGCTTCGTGACCGGCCTAGCGGTGGAGAAGAACATTCACGCTGTGCTTGGAGCTCTTGGCTGGTGCCCAGCCCTCCGGGGAGCAGCAGATCCGTCACCTCACCTGGCTGCCCCTTCGCATGGTGCTGTAGCCACGTGGTGCAGTAATGGTGGAGCGTGAAATCTCCCACGCTGTCCTGGGCAGCCAGTGATCAGTGGCTGCTTTCTCCCCAGGGGAGAGGGACGCACGCCCTGGGGGATGCATTGTGGGGGCAGCTGGGGAAGAAGCTGCCGGGATATTGCTGAGGACCTCTCCCCAAAGCAGGAGCATTGCTCTTCCCTGGAATCCCTTGTGAGTTCACACACTCGTCAGCTCTGCAGGCCTGTGCTGAGCACTTGGCCAGATGCTCCTCTTCCCTGTTCAGGGAGCTCCCCAAATGACCAAGGGGAAGGGACTGCAGCTCTGCGGCGTGGCAGAGAAACCCGTAGCCTCTTCATAAGCCTCCTTCACCAAAAGGTTCCCTGCGACCTCCCCAAAGGAGGAACCAGCCTCTGTGGGATTCGTGCCCCTCTGCGTAGCCGCTGCCTCGAGGAGGAAAAGGAACAAAGGCGCAGGAATAAGAGGTTTGTATTTGCCTAGCGTCCCTCTGGAGTTCTCTTCCCAATGGCGGGTGCTCTGAGCCCTGGACTGACCCTGATCCGCCCACGATCTCCTGGTGCTCACACTGGAACTGCAGGCAGCGGAGTTCAGGGACTACATGTGTAAATGCTGGTGCTTGCCACCTTTCGTCACATACGAATCGCCTATCGATGGGCTGGCCCTGCACCCCCCGAGGGATCGCCCTGGGTGCAGAGCCCCACAGATTGTGACACCACAAAGCTTCCTCGTGTTTTCACTGAGCTCCCCCTGAGAAAGCAAGAGCGCTGCTAGCCTTTCTTTCTCACGAACCCTGCATGTCCAGCACAGGCTGGAAAGTGCATCTTGAAAAGGGCAGGGCAAGTCAGCTGTCTCCGTGACAGGGTAACTGGGCTCCCACAAGTGCTACAAAGCAGATGCACATGTCGGTTTCAGAGAATCCACAGCAAAGGAATTCCAGAGGCAAAGCCACAGCCCAGAGATCTATGACCTGTGCCACGTAAATCAACCTGTCAGGGGAGCCTGCATCATGATGAGACCCACCCAACGCCTGGAAAATGGGAGCGTTGTTCCAAGAGCCTTCTCGGAGGAGAAGTGGAATCTCCCCTGGACGCGCTGAGTGCCACAAGAATGTTGCCTGGTTCGGAAAGCAGGGTCTGCGCCATCCCTGCCGTTTATGTGCGGGGTGAGCCAGAGCCCACGGGCCCCAGTGGGAGGGCTGGGCTGATCTAATCATGCATTCAGGGCAAGGGGTCTGGCTCCTCCAAAACGCGCTGGGGCCTCCATGCTTGGCTGCACTGAGGGGCCTGCCCAGAACTTGCATCCTGTTCGTGACGCCATGTCGCGAGAATCACAGGTCAAATAAAACTGTCCACCTGGTTCTGTCCTTCCCCCCTTGGCTATTTATCATCGGACCTGTGATTCTCGCGACACTTGGCTGCACTACGGGGCCTGCCCAGAACTTGCCATGGTCCGCCTGAGGCCACATGTGATCTGCAGGCAGCGGTGGGTCTCAGCCCAAGCGGCCCCTCGTGTCGGTCCTCGTCATGTCACGTCACTGCACAGGGCAGGGGAGGCCAGGGGACGGATGGGAGGCCCCTCAGGAGGAGCTGTTTAAGCTGTTAGGGTCACTGGAGCTGTGGGTCGCTCCTTCATAGTGGAGAGGCAGAAAGCTGCCGCACTGTAGACCTTTTAGGGCTGGAGTGGGCAAATAGCAGCCTGCAGGCCAGGTCTGGTCCACCAGGCTAGCCCCAGCAGGCCTCCACTGCTGCACTTACCTGCACCTGCGCAGGTCCGGGTGATTGCAGCTCCTGTTGGCTGCCGATTGCCGTTCCTGGCCAATGAGAGCTGCAGGAAGTGATGTCCTGGTATGCGCCGCTTCCCACGGCTCCCATTGGCTGGGAACGGTGGTACTCAGCCAATGGGAGCAGCGGTCACTGGTACCTGCGGCCATGCAGGTAACTATAGCAGTGCTGGGGCTAACCCTGGTCAACGGCCGCTGATTTACTGCCCACCCCTGCTTTGGACTCCTGCATGCTAGTCCGTCAAGCAGCCCAACCCTAAGAATCCCCGGGCGCCTCCCAGCGTGGAGTGGAAGTGTGGCTGGGGAGCAGGCTGGATTTGACCCCGCTGGCATGGGGATGGGTGTGAGGACAAACGGTACATGGACATGGCTTCTCCAGGTGTTGTGCTGCAACCCTTTCTGCTGAGGAAGAAGGTGGCAACTGGAACTGACATCTTGTGCCCCTACCCGCCTATCCCCAATACGGCCTGGAGAGATTCTCTCTGGCAACGTGAATGCAGGAAAGGCACTAGCTGTGGACATGCGCCGTCACATGCACATTTCCTAAGTGACAACCAGAAAGCTGAAAACGTGCAGGAAACGCCTCTCCAGGGACACAGGCCAACGTTAGGGTAGAGAATACTGCTGAATGCCAGAGAGGCAATAGCCCTACCTTAACCCATCCCTGCTCCATGCCAGATCCATGCCATGCTTTGCAGAGAGGATCTCCTGACTCCCAGCGCTGGGAGGCCTATCCAGACAAGTCTAGATTACTTGACTTGTAATGCCAGGGTGGGCAAGGAAGTCCAGAATTAAGATGATGAATTCTGGCCTCCTACCAACTGCATAGGTCAGTGAAATTCCAAACACAGGCCATAGATTGGAGACTGCAGCCGCGCCGTAAGCACCCTCCTTTGTGGAAGAGACTGGGTTCTTGGCTAAAGGAGCTATTGGGGGAAGTTCCTGGCCTGTTATAAAAGAAACCAGGCTAGATGGACACATTGGTGCCTTCTTGCCTTGGAATCTGGGCTCATCTCCTCACACTTCCGTGCCTACCGTTCCCTTTCCTGTTCCTACTTCCGCGTCGGGAATCTGGAGTTTAAACAAAACAAATTTATAGTTTCTGAGGTTAGAGCCTTTTCCTTTTCCATCTTCTTAGTTCAACTAGGGGGACATAATGTTGTGGGCAAGCCATTGCGATCACAGTTCATTATCTCAACCTGGCTCTCACTGAGCTCTTGGGTTATTAATGTGGCAGTGAGGTTAGCTAGGAGTTCCAGTGTAGTTTATAATTAAGCAATTGCCTCACAAGGATGATGGGGAATAAATAACTCCTCTGACTGCCACTTTGCTGATATTTAGGAAGTGATGACAACTCTAGAATCATAGAACCACAGAGCTGGAAGAGACCTCAGAAGGTCAAGTCCAGCCCCCTGCTCTAGGCAGGACCAATCCCAACCAATCCCAGCCAGGGCTTTGTCAAGCCGAGTCTTAAACACCTCTAGGGATGGAGATTCCACTACTTCCCTAGGTAACCCATTCCAGTGCTTCATCACTCTCCTAGTGAAATAGTTTTTCCTAATATCCAACCTGGACCTCTCCAACCAAAACTTGAGACCATTGCTCCTTGTTCTGCCATCTGTCACTACTGAGAACAGCCTCTCTCCATCCTCTTTGGAACCTCTCTTTAGGAAGTTGAAGGCTGCTATCAAATCCCCCCTCACTCTTCGCTTCTGCAGACTAAACAGACCCAAGTCCCTCAGCCTATCCTCATAAGTCATATGCTCCAGCTCCCTAATCATTTTGGTTGCCCTCCGCTGGACCCTCTCCAATGCGTCTACATCCTTTTTGTAGTGGGGGGCCCAGAACTGGACACAATACTCCAGATGTGGCCTCACAAGAGCCGAATAAAGGGGAATAATGACATCTCTGGATCTGCTGCCAATGCTCCTCTTAATGCAACCTAATATGCCATTAGCCTTCTTGGCTACAAGGGCATGCTGTTGACTCATATCCAGCTTCTCATCCACTGTAACCCCCAGGTCCTTTCCTGCAGAACTGCTACTTAACTGGTTGGTCCCCAGCTTGTAACTATGCTTGGGATTCTTCCGTCCCAAGGGCAGGACTCTGCACTTGTCCTTGTTGAACCTCATCAGATTTCTTGTGGCCCAATCCTTCAATTTGTCTAAGTCACTCTGGACCCTATCTCTGCCCTCAAGCGTATGTACTTCTCCCCCTAGCGTAGTATCATCTGCCAACTTGCTGAGGGTGCAATCCATCCCCTCATTCAAGTCATTAATAAAGATATTGAACAAAACCGGTCCTAGAACCGAACCTTGGGGCACATTCGCTAGAAACCGAATGCCATCGAGCCGTTGATCACTACCCGCTGGGCCCGGCCTTCTAGCCATCTTTCTATCCATCTTACCGTCCATTTATCCAATCCACATTCCCTTAACTTGCTGGCAAGAATATTGTGGGAGACCATATCAAAAGCCTTGCTAAAGTCAAGGTATATCACATCCACTGACTCCCACATCCACAGAGCCAGTTACCTCATCATAGAAGCTAATCAGATTGGTCAGGCACAACTTTCCCTTTGTGAATCCATGCTGACTATTCCTAATCACTTTCCTTCCAAGTGCCTCAAAATGGATTCCTTAAGGATCCCTTCCATGATTTTTCCAGGAACCGAGGTAAGACTGACTGGCCTATAGTTCCCTGGATCGTCCTTCTTCCCTTTTTTGAAGATGGCACTACATTTGCCTTTTTCCAATCATCCGGGATTTCTCCCGATCTCCACGACTTTTCAAAGATTATGGCCAAAGGCTCCTCAATGACTTTTGCCAACTCTTCAGTACCCTCGGATGCATTAAGTCCAGACCCATGGATTTGTGTACGTTTAGCTTTTCTAAATAGTTCCTAACCTGTTCTTTACCCACCAAGGGCTGTCCATCTTCATCCCATCTTGCATCACTTAGCGCATTAGTTCGGGGGCCCACCTTGTCCGTGAATACAGAGGCAAAGAAAGCATTGAATACTTCAGCTGTCCCCACATCATCTGTCAGTAGGTTACCTCCTTCATCCATTAGGGGCCGCACACCCTCTCTGATCACCTTCTTCTTGTTAACATGCCTGTAGAAACCTTTCTTGTTATCCTTCACATCCTTAGCCAGTTGCAATTCCACTTGCACTTTCGCCTTCCCGATAACCCCCCGGCATTCTCAAGCTAGACATTTAAACCCCTCCCTGGGCATTTGTCCAAGTTTCACTTTCTGTAAGCTTCCTTTTTGTGCTTAAGTTCACCAAGGATCTCCCCTGTAAGCCAGTCCGGTCTCCTACCATGTTTGCCTCTCTTGCTACGCGTCGGGATGGTTACTTTCTGTGCCTTCAATAAGGCTTCTTTAAAATACTGTCAGCTGTCCTGGACTCCTTTCCCCTTCATGTTAGCATCCCAGGGGATTCTGCCCATCAGGTCTCTGAGGGAGTCAAAATCTGCTTTTTTGAAGTCCAAGGTGTGTATTTTACTACTCTCTTTTCTTCCTTTGGTCAGGATCCTGAAATCTACCATCTCATGATCACTGCTTCCCAGGTTGTCACCCACCTCTACTTCCCCTATTAGTTCCTCCCTGTTTGTGAGCAGAAGGTCAAGCTGCGCACGGCCCCTGGTCGGATCCTTCAGCACTTGTGTCAAGAAGTTATCCCCAAAATTCTCCCAAAACTTCCTGGATTGCCTGTGTACTGCCGTATTGGTTTCCCAACAGATGTCAGGGTGATTAAAGTCACCCACGCGAACCAGGGCCTGCGATCTGGAAGCTTCGCTCAGTTGTCCGAAGAAAGCCTCATCTACCTCATTCATCTGATTCAGTGGCCTGTAGCAGACACCAATCACAACATCATTGCTGTTGTTTGTTCCTTTAAACTTAACCCATACACTCTCAACAGGTTTTTCTCCCTCTTTATACTGGAGTTCAGAGCAATCATGGTGCTGTCTTACATATAGTGCAACTCCTCCTCCTTTTCTCCCCTGCCTGTTTTTCCTGAACAGTCTATACTCTTTCATGACAGTGCTCCAGTCATGCGAGTCATCCCACCAAGTCTCTGTTATCCCAACTAAATCATATTTATTGGACTGGGCCAGGGCCTCCAGTTCTTCCTGTTTGTTGCCCAGGCTTCTCGCATTAGTGTACAAACACCTCAGGTAACCAGTTGATCGCTCTTTCTTCTCCATTTGAATCAGGGGTCCTCCTTTCTTGCTCATTCCTTTCTGTATTTCTTCCCGGTATCCGACTTTCCCACTCCCCTCAGGGTTTTGGTCACCATCCCTCGACGAACCTAGTTTAAAGCCCTCCTCACTAGGTTTGCAAGCCTGCCCGCGAAGATGCTCCTTCCTCTCTTCGTTAGGTGGATCCCATCTCTTCCTAGCAATCCTTGTGCTCGGAACAGAGTCCCGTGGTCAAAGAAACCAAAGCCCTCTCTGCGACACTATCTGCGCAACCACGCATTTATGTCTTCAATTCGACGATCCCTGCCCAGTCCTTTTCCTTCAACAGGGAGGATGGACGAGAACACCACTTGCGCTCCGAATTCTTGAATCCTTCTTCCCAGCGCTACATAATCCGCAGTAACCTGCTCAAGGTCATTCTTGGCTGTATCGTTAGTTCCCACGTGGAGAAGCAGGAAGGGGTAGCGGTCCAAAGGTTTGATCAGTTGTGTAAGCCTCTCAGTCACATCCTGAATGCGAGCTCCCGGTAAGCAGCACATCTCTCGAGATTCCAGGTCCGGATGGCAGAGGGATGGCTCAGTCCCTCTTAGGAGGGAGTCCCCGACCACCACCACCCGTCGTTTTCTTTTGGGGGTGGTGGCCATGGAACCTCCATCCGTAGGACTACGCATCCCATGCCTTCCAGTAGATGGTGTTCCCTTCCGGTTTCTTCCTTGTGAGGTCCCTTCCAAAGCATTCACCACTACAGAGCCTGTGGAGAGAGCCTGAAAGCGATTACTTACCTCTATAGCATCGGGGGATTCCCGTGCTGGCCTTTTTCCCCTTCTAGAAGTTACATGCTGCCAGTTCTCTTCCTGGTCACGTACTGCCCTCTCTGGCTCCTCTGCCTGCCGTGCTTGAAGGATTAAACGCTGCCTTCTATCGAGGAGTCTTCATCCTCTCTGATTGAGCGTAGGGTCGACACTTGGGCCTCCAGTCCTCTAATTTTTTCTTCCAAAATGGCGACCAGCTTGCACTTAGTGCAGGATGAAATCCGTTCTTTCTTCCGGGAGGAAGACAAACATGGCACACGCTGTGCAGGTAACAACAGCAGAACTATCACCATCCATCGCTGCTGTCCTGAAGAAGGGATTTAAAAAGAAAGGCAAGAGAACCTCATGCCCTTCAAACCCCCTCTCTAAACTCCCTGTTAGCACTCACCTGTTTGCAAGCTCCTTGGTCGCTTGCCCACTGCCTTATAAAGCCCAGGAGTGCCTGAAAGTCCCTCCCCCTACCAAGGCTCAGCCAATCAGCAGAGGCTTCTAGAATTCAAACTTTAATTAGAAGCCAACAGTTTCCACCTGCCAATCAGAGCACACACTCCGTGAGGGAAGAAGGAGGGCAAAGGGGAAGTGGGGGAAAAAAAAGCCTCACTCTCAAACATGGGAAAAAACAAACAAAAACAAAAAAAGAACAAACACCAACCCTCACTCACAAACACAAGCTCAGCACACAGCAAGAAAGCCCCAAACACAACACACACTTCACTCAAGAGTCCTGTATCTGCTTCTCCTCTACCTGGAGAACTCCCTCTCTAAACTCACCTGTGAATGCTCACAACTCTGATTCAACTCTGGGTGAATCTTTCTTCTAAAATCCGTTGGAAAACACTGACAGCATCTCGTGTCTGATCCTCATAATTACACTAAACCAAAACAAGTTCTGATCTCTAATGGATCTAACCAAACACACATGTGATGCCTTCACGCAGACGTCTTCAAGGGCTGGTAAACACACAAAGACCAAATGTTCTCTTTAGCCACTGTACAGCAAATATGAAAATAGCTTTGATTTGGAGAGTACTGAACCTTGGTTTTTGGAAGCTGCTAATTATTTCAACATGTAATGAAGTGTGGGTTTAAATAGGGGTTTAGCTGAGCCAGAAGAGATACTGGACGAAGCCTTTGTTCAGGGTAGAAGTCACTGAAACAGGGATGAATCTAGGGCCTTTTGTGGGGAACCTTGAGGGCTAATTAGAAACGATTCTCATTGGCTTAGACAGGATTGATGTGATACACACTGCCCCTGTAGGAACACGTTTACAAACTGGGGCCAGATTTGTTTTGTAAGTAATGAATTGGTACATGTTAGATTTCTGGGCAATAATTCTGCAGCAGAGGCAATTCAGGGCGAGCATGTGGGGTCAGTAATGGTTCTGAGTGATTCTGTGAGCTACTGAATTAAAGCTCTGGCATGAGAATGCTACACTCTCCAGGAGCAGCAGCAGAAGAATCTCAGGGCAAACCCAAAGCTGCTCCAGAACGGGGCAGTCCAAAGCTCCTCTGCCTGGTGACAGCAGGGTTGACAGTGGCTGGAACCTTTTCTCAGTCTGCCAGCAGTGGAGAAAAGATGCTCTAGGCAGGTGCTGATGAGGGGTTGAGCTGGGATGAGCTGGGAGCTTTCTGTGTGATGGAATCATAGAGGGTTAGGATTGGCAGAGACGTCAGGAAGTCATCTGCTCCAACCCCCTGCCCAAGGCAGGACCAACCCCAACTCAATCATCCCAGCCAGGGCTTTTCCAGCTGGAACTAAAAAACCTCTAGGGATGGAGATTCCACCCCCTCTCTAGGAAACCCGTCCCAGTGCTTCCCCACCCTCCTAGGGAAATAGCTTTTCCCAAACCTAAGTTTATCTCTCTCATCCAACCTAGGCCTCCCACACTGCAACTTGAGACCATTGCTTCTTGTTCTGCCATCTGCCACCCCTGGGAAGAGCCTGGCTCCATCCTCTTTGGACTCCCTCCCTTTTTTTTGGGAGGGGGGGGAAAGCAAATCTCATTCTGGGATGCATTAACAGGAGCGTTGTGAGCAAGACATGAGAAGTCATTCTTCCGCTCTGCTCTGCACTGATTAGGCCTCCGTTGGAGTATTGTGTCCAGTTCTGGGTATCACATTTCAGGAAAGCTGTGGACAAACTGGAAAATGTCTAGAGAAGGGCAACAACGATTTCTAGAAAACATGACCTATGATGGAAGATTGAAAGAATTGTTATTTTTTTAATCTGGAAAAGAGAAGACTGAGAGGAGACTTGATCACAGCTTTCGAGTATCTAAAAGGTTATCGAATCCTAGAACTGGAAGTAGCCTCGAGAGGTCATCAAGTCCAGTCTCCTGCACTCATGGCAGGACCAAGCACCATCCCTGACAAGGTGCTTGTCTACCCTGCTCTTTAATCACAATGACAGTTTGGAAGTTTTCCCCTAATGTCCTAATTTTTAGGTTTTCCTAATTTCCTGGGGTTGTTACCAGGAGGACGGAAAAAATTGATCTTTTCAAGTTCCCTCCAGTTCTGTGATTCTAAAAATCATGTGCCTCAGCCCTCTAATAATGTTCATTTTTTCCCCTTTCCCCCGGATTCTCTCCAATTAGTCCACATCCTTACTGTAACGGGGGGGAGGCCCAAAATTGGATGCAATACTCCAGATCAGAGCTAAATAGAGGGGAATAATCACTTCTCTAGATCATCTGGAAATGCTCCTACTAATGCACCCTAATATGCCATTAGCCTTCTTGGCTACAAGGGCGCCCTGTTGACTCGTATCCAGCTTCTCATCCACTGTAATCCCCAGGTCCTTTTCTGCAGAATTGCCACTTAGCCAGTCGGTCCCCAGCTTGGGATTCTTCCATTTGAAGTGCAGGACTCTGCACTTGTCCTTGTTGAACCTCGTCAGATTTCTTTTGGCCCAGTCTTCCAATTTTTTTTTTCTTGGGCTGTTGTTGACTGGTGAAAGGAAATACTAACCCTGGAGAGAAACCTCTAAGAAGAAGCCAACGATCTAATCCCCGGGCAGCGTTGTGTGACAGCCTGTCCTAATGGCAAGCCATCTCGGGGGCAGATTTTCCCTAGGTATGTTCGTTTTTTCTCGAGGACGGAGCATTCCATGTACACCCCAGGCCATGCTCCCTGAAGATCGCCCAGCCCCACGTTGCAATGGTGGCTACAGCAGCACTAGTACTTCCAGCACTGAATGAATCAGCCAGTGGATTCTGCCCTCCACTCCCAGTAGCTGCTGCAGATCATTCAGACCCCTCCCCAGCCAGCCGGAAAGCGTGGCCTTCCATCAGCTTCCCCAGCACTGGGCGGCTGCCATGCGCAGCCATCCTCATGGCGGGCGGACGCATTGGCCTCGCATGGTCTTTGAACAAACTGCTGCTGAGAGAATTCTGTGGGCCTGGTTCCTTCATTAAAAGACCGCGTGCTTCCTGGTGTGTCTGGAACCGGCTCCTCCCTGTCCCGGCCCTGCGGTGCTGCTAGCTGGAAAGTGACCCCTGCGTCTGGCCAGGGGTTGGAAATCCTGCATCCTCGGGCCCTCCTTGGAAGGTGCTGACTGTGGAGCGTGAGAGCCAAGTGCAGGTTTAACAGCCGCGTCCCCGCTGCAGAGACAGGCCTTGCTGAGGCCTCCCCTGAGTCATAGTTTCGAGAGCCAATGGGCCACCGTTCTGGCGAGGCTGGGCTGGCAGGTTAAAGTGTCTTGTTAAATGAACTTAATAAAATGTTAATATCAAGCTAAATGTTTATAGGAATCTTTCCCCATATTAGTGCTTGCCAGAGACTGGGATGCAATCGCCGATGACCCTTATTTAATTATTAAATGTCCTGCTGCCCCTTTGCATTAGTGCACCCCTAGCCACCCTGCCGGAGTGTTTACAGGTTCTTTGCTGTTTCATACCTTTTCCTCTCACTCACCCTCAGTGTTTATTTAATAATCCTGAAAGACCTTTCAAGCTTCCTAGGTTTAATGTTTGCTAAACACCCTGTCACTTCCACTTCTAGTGATCATCGCCGGGCTGCCACAGACTGGCCCAGGCTTCCTGCAAGCCCTTCAGAGGAGCTGGGAACGTCGCCGGCTGCAGAGAAGTTATCTCCATCCATGCAGGAGCCCCCAGGTCAGTCAGGAGGGACAGAACTAAGGGGGCAGCTTAAAGCTGCGACATCAGCCCTGGAGTAACAGCGCCGAGGCGCTGGCTGAAATGCCGCACGCCAGTGAGTGGCTGCTCCCATGGGCGGCGGGTGAACCCACTTTGGAGAGGCAAGCCCGCTGGCCCCGCCCCTCCACCCAGGGCCCCAAAGCCACCCCTCTGTGAAAGGGATCCCCCCACAGCCTGCCTGCCCAGCCACATCAGGCCATGCCACTGCCCCTGCCTCCCACGACCAGACCAAGCCGCTCCTTTGGCCCGCGAGGACCGGGCTGGCCCCAGTGCCACCAGTCAGGCCGGGCCATGCCGCCAGGCCCCTGCAGTGCCAGGCCCAGGCCCAGCCAGCAGCCTCCTCAAGGCCAGCTCCTGCCGGCCCCTCTGCCGGCTCTCACTCCCCGTCCCCAGCGCAGGGACCCGGCGAGCGGCGGGACCTTCCGGGCTGGAGGAAGAGCTCATGCCAGTCAGGACAGCTGAGGGGACATTTTGGGCCAGGCCTAACCGCCCAGCAGTGCTACAGCCTGGAGCCAGTATCGTGCTTAGCGTGAAATGCTAGAGCCAGTACCACGCTCCCGATCGACGGGGCCCCTGCCCCACCTGGAGCAGGGCTCCCGCGGGAGGGGCGGCCCAGCAGGCGTGGGATGCATTGACCACACTGTGTGGAGGACCCAGGACCAAAGCGCACACTGCCTGGCTCCAGCCAGCCCTCTCAGACCTGGCTGCTCCACACAGGGGAATTAAGGGCTCCCAAGAGGCTGCGTGCTTAATAATCCCTCCTGGCTGGATCTGGATGGTGTCTCAGGCTTGATTTGGGACTAGACCTTGCCAGGAAGGGAGGGAAGCTGCAAGGGGGAGCCAGGAGCAGGAGGAAGGGGGGGTCTTTGGGGAGGCACTTGGGAGCAGGCCGGAGGGATGGAATTAACCTCAGGGGTGAGCCCTGGGGAGGGGTGAGGTACAGAAAAACAGCCATGAGGGACTGACATTCAGTGCCGAAAGGAGGAGCCGAGAGGGCCCAGGGAGACACTGGGGCCTGGACTCAGAGGGAGGCTGTGTTAAGCACAGACGGCAGGGACACAGCACAGAGGCTTGAAGGTAGCCAGGCTGTAGCAGCATGTGCGAAGGAGCAAATCAGGCTGGTTAATATGGGGGCAGGAACCCAGGGAACAGTGCAGGCCTGGGCTCCCCAACAAACCCCGAGAAAGGTCTTGAGGCTTATTGGGGCTGAGAACAAGCGAAGGGCAACAGAAGAATCTTTTATGATGCCGGGCTCTGTTACCCTGGAAAGGCGCCTGGGACTAAACCAGGACCTAGCCTGAAGGCTGAGGCAGGCCCAAGGCAGAGGACACGAGCGAACTGCCGTGCCCACCCAGGTGGGGATGCTCCAGTGGTGAGTCATTCTCGGATATTGTCACAAACAACGAAGTACAATAAACGGGGGTGGGGGTGCAGTTACTTAGCTTGTACTGCCTTGAAAACTGAAGGAAAGTCCATGAGAACATAAGAACGGCCACCCATGGTCAGCCCAAAGGGCCATCTCGCCCAGTGCCCTGTCTGCTGGCAGTGGCCAACGCCAAGTGTCCCAAAGGGAGTGAGCAGAACAGGAAATCATCCAGTGATCCCTCCCCTGTCGCCCATTTCAGCTTGTGGCAGAGGTTTATGGACACCCACAGCATGGGGCTGCTTCCCTGAGCATCTTCGTCGCTGATGGACCTTTCTCCACAAACGTATCTGTTTCCTTTTTTGAACCTAGTTGTACTTGTACTAGCTGGCCTTCACAGCACTCGCTAGCTATGAGTTCCACAGCTTGACTCTGTTGTGTGAAGAAATACTGCCCTGCGTGTGTTTTAAACCTGCTGCGTGTCAATGTCATTGGGTGACCCCTGGTCCTTGTGTGATATGAAGGGGTAAATGACACTGTCTTCTTCACCTTCTCTACACCAGTCATGGTTTTATAGACCTTTGTCGTGTCTCACTTTAGTCATTTCTGTTCTAAGTTGTTAGTTCCAGTCATTTACATTTCTCCTCATATGGAAATTGTTCCACTTCAAGTCTGGAGGTGCGGCAGCCTAGTTCCAGCATCTGTGTTACATACCACACTCGATAGCTGCAATTTCATAAATAAGTTCCTTCAGAACTCTTGAGAGAAGGGCTATGTCTGGACTGCAGGCTTCTTTTGGAGGAAGCTTTTCCAGAAGAGATCTTCCAAAAAAATTCTTCTGAAAGAGAGCGCCCACACTGACTGGACGCTATCTCACATTTAAGCTGTGATTACTATGGACGGGGTGGCCACCAGGACACCTGTGCTTTTTCCTCTTTCCTCTTCTTCTGAAAGAACTCCTCCTTCTCCTCCGTCCACACATGCTTGTTTCCGAAAGGCTTCTTCCTCATAGAAAGAGGTTTACCAATGTCGGAAAAACCCCTCCGCTCTTTCGATTTTTTTTTTGAAAGAGTGTGATTGCAGTGTGGACATAAGCGAAGGTTTTTTTTGAAAAATGTCCGTTTTTCTCAAACTTCAGTCTAGACATACCCAAGGTGTCTGGCCCTCGTGACTTACTATAGGTCAAACCTCTTTGGTCCAGCACTCTCTGGGCTGGCAACATCCATGCTCCGGCATGATTTTAATTTTCAGATGTCCACTTGTCGTTAGCATGGCCTCAGTCCCATAAAGATTGTTTGCAGCCACCAGTCCCGGCTCTCAGTGCTCTGTGCTGTTATTTAGCTCTGATTTACTCCTAAATGTCTTCTAAGAGCCCAATAAGCAGAGAAGTGTCAGTGACGCTGCTAGACAATATTGGCCTCCCATGGTCCAGCAAATGCTCTGGTTTGGCACCGGTCAGGCCTCAAGGGTGCCAGATTAGCGAGGTTCAGCCTGTCCTGTTTAATTTATCAGTTGGCTCTAAACCCACCTCTACTAACACCTCAGTCTGGGACAGTTCCTCAGATTTGTTACCTAACAAGAAGGGCTCACGTTTGGGAATCTCCTCCACATGCTCTTCAGTGAAGACTGATGGAAAGAATTAATTTAGCTTCTGCACAACAGCTTCCCTGATTGTTGAGCAGGCTTCTTGCTTCCGAAGTGTTTTAAAAATTGCTGTTATTTGCTGTGTCTTTTGCTAGTGGCTCTTCTTGCACTTAGTGAAAGTGAAGGGTTTGGCTAGCAGCCAAGTAGGTGGCTATCCAACCTCAGGAGCATTTAGCGCTGACAGTCCGGTCAGGGGCTGTGCTGAGCCCCACAACCCAAAGGCCACACGGAGAAGTTTCCATCTCGGTCCAGGAAGTGCTTGTGGCTGGTTTAAAAGGAGACCGTCTCCGGTTAGCTCAGGGAGTGGTTTGAGGAGAACTGTCCTGTGGACTGTAATGGTCTGTTAAAAGAACATTGCTCCCCTCCCCTCACTTGCTGTTGGTTGTAGAACACCCCGGGGCAAGAGGACCCGAGGCTCCGATCTAGGTGGAACCCACACTGCCTGCGTGCCTGGCCGTGCACTAGTTGCTGGGGGAGACAGGCTTGCAGTCCAGGAGGGTCCGAAGTCTGACGCTAGTTTGAATGGCAGTGGACTTGGCTTAGCTGCCTGCCAAACGAGGTGCAGGAGAGGCCAGTAAATGCCTGAGGTGGGGGTAAATGCACTGGAGATTCTAGCCACAATACACTGCTAACAATGTCTAATCCCTGGGGAGCTGGGGGTGGGATAGGTTCTGCAGCTCATTTTTGCTGGGTGGCTGACTCTGAATGGCTTGGCTGCTCTGCATTTCCTGCTAGCTGGCAGGCTCTTTACCAGCCTTTGTTCCAGAGGGACCCAGGAGCTTTTGACAATTCCTCAGTTACGCAGGGTGAGAGGCCGCTGCTGGGCAGAGAGGGTTCCCCCGGGGCTAGGGGCTGATCCACCTCCTGCACAGCTCTTGTTCATGCACTGGGAGACTTGTCGTGCTTTTACACATGCTAATAGAGACATCTGAAAGCCAATAGCACTTACACAAAGTGTGTGTGTGTGGGGGGGGGGGGGGGGGGGAGACGAGACAGAGAGAGCTAATGCTAAAAAGATGTCAGCCAGATAACCTAACCTTCCCAGTACATTACCTCAGCTCCGAAGTTTTCCACAGGCCCTCGGCCGTATTAATTTTAGCAAATTAATTTTCCTTCGCAAAAGCTTTTGGTTAGTTTGGGATTAAGGCCTTTTTTAGAGTTCATTATTTTCCCAAGCTGCCTTGTTTTGCTGTAATGTTGAGATGCCTGGTTCTATAGGAATTTAATCTCCCTGTTCCCCCAGCCGTTCTGTTCTCTGCTTTAGTGCAAATTGATGATGGAAGATAGCAGTGGGCCTTCCTGCTTCTATTTAACATGTCAGCAGGAAAAACCATCTGCTTGCAATTACGGGTACGGCCGAGCTGAGGGATCAGCACGGCAGATTTTATAAAACGATAGGAAACCTTTATCAACTCATAACTCCCTGTGTCATGCGGAAGAATATATTTGATTTGGAATAATCCATGCCATGCATAGCCAGCAAGGCAGCCCGGTGCTCTAAGGCAGGGCGCAGGCTCCGTCACAGGCGTTGGAAGCGTTTTCTCCTAGTTTGGGGATTCTAGCACCTGCAGAGCCCCCGTCCCTGGCGGCGGGTCCATGCCCGACGCATTGGGAACCACAGGAGAGAAGCAGGGCTGGGAAGTGCCCATCTTCAAAAAAGGGAAGAAGGATGATCCAGGGAACTATAGGCCCGTCAGTCTTACCTCGATTCCTGGAAAAATCATGGAAGGGATCCTTAAGGAATCCATATTGAGGCACTTGAATGAGAGGAAAGTGATCAGGAATAGTCAGCATGGATTCACAAAGGGCAAGTCGTGCCTGACCAATCTGATTAGCTTCTATGATGAGGTAACTGGCTCTGTGGACATGGGGAAGTCAGTGGATGTTATATACCTTGACTTTAGCAAGGCTTTTGATACGGTCTCCCACAATATTCTTGCCAGCAAGTTAAGGGAATGTGGATTGGATAAATGGATGGTAAGATGGATAGAAAGATGGCTAGAAGGCCGGGCCCAGCGGGTAGTGATCAATGGCTCGATGTCAGGATGGCGGTCGGTGTCTAGCGGAGTGCCCCAAGGTTTGGTTCTAGGACCGGTTTTGTCAATATCTTTATTAATGATCTGGATGAGGGGATGGATTGCACCCTCAGCAAGTTTGCAGATGACACTAAGCTGGGGGGAGAGGTAGATACGCTTAAGGGCAGAGATAGGGTCCAGAGTGACTTAGACAAATTGGAGGATTGGGCCACAACAAATCTGATGAGGTTCAACAAGGACAAGTGTAGAGTCCTGCACTTGGGACAGAAGAATCCCAAGCACAGTTACAAGCTGGGGACCAACCGGTTAAGTAGTAGTTCTGCAGAAAAGGACCTTGGGGTTTACAGTGGATGAGAAGCTGGATATGAGTCAACAGTGTGTCCTTGTAGCCAAGAAGGCTAATGGCATATTAGGTTGCATTAAGAGGAGCATTGGCAGCAGATCCAGAGATGTCATCATTCCCCTTTATTCGGCCTTGGTGAGGCCGCATCTGGAGTATTGTGTCCAGTTCTGGGCCCCCCACTACAAAAAGGATGTGGACACATTGGAGAGGGTCCAGCGGAGGCAACCAAAATGATTAGGGGGCTGGAGCATATGACTTATGAGAAGAGGCTGAGGGAGTTGGGTCTGTTTAGTCTGCAGAAGCGAAGAGTGAGGGGGGATTTGATAGCAGCCTTCAACTTCCTGAAGGGAGGTTCCAAAGAGGATGGAGAGAGGCTGTTCTCAGTAGTGACAGATGGCAGAACAAGGAGCAATGGTCTCAAGTTGTGGTGGGAGAGGTCCAGGTTGGATATTAGGAAAAACTGTTTCACTAGGAGGGTGGTGAAGCACTGGAATGGGTTCCCTAGGGAAGTAGTGGAGTCTCCATCCCTAGAGGTGTTTAAGTCTCGGCTTGACAAAGCCCTGGCCAGGTTGATTTAGTTGGGATTGGTCCTGCATAGAGCAGGGGGCTGGACTTGACCTTCTGAGGTCTCTTCCAGCTCTGTGGTTCTATGATTCTATGTGCTGCAGCTTGCCCTGGTGCGCACAGGAGTGAACCAAAGGGCAGGACGGGCCAGTGGCCAGAACCCAGCTGGACTTCAGGAGACCAGGTCTGGGGTTTGGAGAGCCAGAGGTTTTATCTTGGATTTCCCTCCCCCAGTGATGAAACGTGTGGATGCCTGAGACCCCTCACATGGGGCCTGCGCCTTGGGAAGTGGGTCCTGGCCCAGGGCGTGCCATCCCTGCCAGGCTAGAGATTCGTCCTCTCTTTGGTGCTGTCTCTCATCTCTTCTACAAGTGGAACAGCTTGAGGGACCCCCGGGTTCGACAGCGGCCGGGGAGCGAGGGCTTTCGCTGGTGAGTGGGAGAGCTGGGTTCAGGCTCCTACGCCAGCCTGCCAATCAGAACAGGGCTCCCCCAACCCAGCTGAGCCCCCTAACCATGGGGCTCTGGGTGGAAAGGATCCCCACCTCCTCTTCCTCCTGCCCAGTTGCGTGAATCTCCACCTCCGGCTCCTAGCTTGGGGCTCTCGGAACATCCTGTTTTTCTGGCTGCCTCAGGGCACTGGCGTCCTGGTGCACTTTGGTTTTGGCTCACCTGAAGGGACGCGAGCCTCCAGCTCACTCAGAACTGGGTGATGTGTCCAGCTGGTTTCCAGCCCTGTTGACCGTGTCACCCCTGGGCCGAGGGGAGTCTGCTGGGGAGTCTCCTTTACCCCCTTTCGAGCAGGGGAGGCTGCTCTGGAGCCAGGCTGAGGAAGCGGCTGTGGACACTCTCTCCCCCGTCACCACCTCTCCTGCTCCATGCAGGCGGGTCCTGGCTGCTGCAGGCTGCCTTGCCCGCCTCTCGCAAGTCCAGCAGAGCTAAGAGAGATGAGGGGTCATGGGGGCCGAGGTGTGTGCAGCCAGCACTGCCTGTCTCATGCTGCGGCCCCTCCCCTGGGCACTTCTCTGCACTGCTGCTTCCTGTCACCGGCCAGGCCCTTACTGGGTGCTTCCTGAGGGCACCTTTGGAGCCTTCTTCTGTGAAATGGGTCCTTGGGCCAGTCCTCACATGCTCTGCCTGGTGCCCTGCGGGGGGTCTCTCGGAGCTGGCTGGAAGGGAATGGCAAGGGGTGTGCGTGTGCTTCCTCTGTTGTTGCTGAGTGACAGCGTCTCCTCGGGGAGCGGGTTCGGGTTGCCTGGAGCAATAGGGTGACAGGCTCCCCCGCCTGCACACGGAGGGAAAGGAGGGCAGCGCTCGGCAGTGACACACGAGGCTTCCGCTGTTTCCCGGCGCTGGGAGCTGGGCATGCTCAGGAAGCCACAGGACCCGCTCAGGTCGGATGCCTGGGCCCATGTGCATGGGCAGAGAGAATGGCGATATCACAGCTGTGCGGCACCCCACCCTGGCTTCGGACTGCTGTTAATTAGAAGCCCCCCCTCCTGGGCCTCTGGGCATGGGGTCGCTGTGAACGGTGAGTGCTGGAGCATGCAGAGATCACCAGTCCAGGATAATACAAAGTGCCTCTTAGCTAAAGCAGGGGCGTGAGATCATGGCTCCGCCAGGTCAGGCTTCTCCAGAGCTCAGACAAAGCTCCCCGAGGGAACGGCCGACGCAGGCCCTTCCTATGGGATTGGTTTTAAAACCTCTTCGCGTCCTGTGCCGCTACCTGCAGAGTTCACCTTCTTTTCAAAGCCCTGCTCTGCTGGGCTCTTTGTGGGCTGCCGTCGCCGCCTCCCTGGCAGCGGCTCATCTGTGCAGCTGGCTCTGCTCGGCTGTGCCTGCCTCTCAAAGGGCTGCTGGGATCTGCGCCCAGTCGGTCCCATGGGAAACCCTGCTTCTCAAAGAGAAGTGAGCTCACTGCAGCAGGGGCTGGGGTAGGGAGATGCTGCTCCCCATACCTGCTGGAAGAGCGGCAGGGCACCCGCAGAAGCCCCTCTGGGCTACAGGAGTTGCATGGCTGGAGGCAGTTTGGTCAGAAGAGAATGCCAGGCCGTGGGGGTCAGTGGGGAGATCTTTGCTCTGGGGGCCCGTCTCTGCTGGGAGAGGTGGGATTTTTAGGGTGCATCTGGCAGCATCTGGCGAGTGGAAATCATTGTTTTGCCAAAGTACCCAGGCCACTGTCCACGGTGAACAGCTGCTCTGCCCCACTTGTGCCAGCTGCTCTGGCCTCTCTAATGCCACCCCCACCACAAGCTCTGTAAGAAACTCCAGACAGTCACCTCCCACCCAGGAAAAGCCTCGCAGCCAGTCCCACTGGAGAGAGGGGCAAAGCACCAACCCCCTGCCGGGGGTTAAACGGTAACTGGTTAGCTGCTAAGCACTGCTTCACCCACAGGGCAGGGGGGCAGCTCCCCACCACTGCAGCCTGGCTGGCCAGACCCCCACGGGTTCAATGACTGCAGTTAACGTTTACATCCCTGTTCCCTGCTGTGCGAAGTGCTGCTGAGACACATTGCAAGGGAGCTGGACAGCAGAATTCCAGAGCCACGCAGAGTTCTGCCGACACAAGCACCCCCCGAGCAGCCAGTCCTCCGCCCCTTCTCCATCATGGAAAGTAGCCACTCACTGCCCCTGCAGCCTGGGGTCACAAAGAGTCTGGGCCAGTCCAGAAAGCCAATGCTCTGAAGGGCACCTGTCCCTGCCAGCGGTCCTCACAGAAAAGAGTAACCCCGTCTGTCTTCCTGGCGTTCGTCCTGCAAGATAACCCTGCCCCCACACTGTGGTCACTCCCCAAGCCCTAGTGGCGCACACAACCCTTGCATCGTCTGCTTCGGTACCAGCCACGAGCTCCAGAAACCTGCTCCTCTGCTAGGATGCACATGAATGTGCTAATGACCTTCCCAGCAAATGGTACATAATGAAGGTGTCGCAAACTGCATCGCCTAGCCCAGGTACCTGCATGCAGAGGCGTGTGTGGTCGGGGGAACTAAGCCCCGAATGGCGGACGGAGGAGGCTCGCTCCCAGCGTGGTTTTGGGGGTGAGAGGGAAAGTCAGTGGGAAGGAGGAGCAGGCCCAGGGAGCTGCGTGGTCTGTGACCAGATCTCCCCGTCACTGTTCTGTGCGATGGAGACAATGGCAGTTTCTGCTCTAGGGAGGATTTTCGTGCTGGGCAGTTCCCGTATGGTGTGTGGCGGGGACCGTGGCTCTCCCTGGCCCAGGTGACGTGCGACTTGCCCCAGCTGGAGAGCAGGTGGTCCACAGGCCTGTTGCTCTGTGGAGGAGAGTGCGTGGGATGGGACTGCTGGGCTTCCTATGCTGAAGCTGTTTGTCCCTCGAGGAGCAGGAATGTTTTGGCTCCATCTAAAGCGCCCCAGCTGCAGGTCATGTTAGAAACATTCATTTTTACCAAAGCAAATTCGAAACATAAAAGAATTTTTTAAAAAAGTCTCAGACTTGAATCCCTTGGAAACGTTCACATCCGCCGGTCTCCCCAGGCCAGGGCCACAAGGCCTGGACGCCGCCAGCGATTCACCTTGGGCAACGCTTGTCACTGGAGCCGCGGCCACCCTGGGTCATCTGGCAGCTCTGGGCTGCGTGTCGTGCTCCAGAGGGGCGGCGTTCTCCGTCCGGATAGATGCCAGCCTGGTGTAAAGGGGCGGTCACGCTGCCTCTCCCCCTCCCGCTCGGTAGCTTGTAAGCTCCTTGGGCACTGCAGCACCTAGTGCACAGGGCCCAGCTCCCGGGCAGGACCACTAGGGCCACTGCGATATGAAAGGGGAGAGGAAGATGTGGCCTCTGCCCCCAGCAGCGTAAAGCCTGACTAACCAGCCCAGGTGATTGACACACTTCGTGCATGTGGGGAACAGCAGCAGAGGCTCTGCCTGGCACCTGAGAGTGACTCCTGCATAGCAGGTTAGCCCTGGAGCCATGACTGAAAGGAGGATGGGTGGGAGGGGGGTAAGGGGGGAGGAACAAAGGGTGGGCAGTGGGTACAAAGGGAGCAGGCAGTTAGAGAAGCAGCAGGAGGCAATGGGAGCAGAGCTAGGGGCCGCATGTGTTTGTCACTGGTGACTCCAGTCTGAGGCCAGAATGTTTTTTCTGCAGCTCATCAGGTGAGAAGTGTGATTCCAGCACCTGGAGCCCTGCGGAATAGAGAACCAGACGCAGCAAGAGGGCAGGAAGCACTGAGCCAAGCCTAGGGCCTGGGACAGATGGGGGGTAAGAGCCACCGTGAAAGAATTTCATTCTCCAGAGCACAATCATAGACGCCTAGAACGGGAAGGGACCTTGAGAGGTCATCAGGTCCAGTCCCCTGCCCTCACGGCAGGACCCCGCACTGTCTAGACCATCCCTGAGAGATGTCCATCTAACCTGCTCTTAAATATCTCTTTAGGCAATTTATTCCAGTGTTCAACCACCCCGAGAGTTAGGAAGTTTTTCCTAATGTCCAACCTAACCCTCCCTTGCTGCAGTGTAAGCCCATTGCTGCTTGGCTTATAATCAGAGATTAAGGAGAATAATTTTCTCCCTCCTCCTTGTAACACCCTTTTAGGTACTTAAGAACACAGGAATGGCTGGACTGTGTCAGACCAAAGGTCCACCTAGCCCAGTGTCCTGTCTGCCCATGGTGGCCAATGCCAGGTGCCACAGAAGGAGGAAACACAACAGGGAATCACACCATCCCATTCCCATCCCCCATTCCCAGCCTCTGACAGAGGCTAAGGGCACCATTCCTACCCATCCTGGCTAATAGCCACTGATGAACCTAACCTCCATGAATCCATCTAGTTCTTGAACCTCGTTAAAGTCCTGGCCTTCACCACATCCTCTGGCAAGGAGTTCCACAGATGGACTGTGCACTGTGTGAAGAAAAACTTCCTTTGCTTGTTTTAAACTTGCTGCCTATGAATGTCATTTGGTGACCCCTAGCTCTTAGTTCTTACTTGAAATACTTGAAAGTTGCTGTCTCTCCCCTCTCAGTCTTCTCCTTTCCAAACTAAACAAGCCCAATTCTTTCAGTCTTCCCTTCTAGCTCATGTTTTCTAGACCTTTCATCATTTTTGTTGCTCTTGTCTGGACCCTCTCCAATTTCTTCACAGCCCAGGAGGCAATGGGTTTCTGAGGTTGGTGGTTACAGGAGAGACTTTGATAAGAAACCTATTTCCAGGGTGATTTGGAACCTTTGTTCCCGTTTATCTTTGGTCCTGGCAAAGAGATGAAGGCCACAAAGCTCTCCTGACTGGCTGGGATTAATGGGAACAGTCTTTCCTGGCTTTTCCGAGGCTTCCCAACAAGCAACTTCACCCGTTCAGCCAAACCCCACCTGGCCTGAGGCAGCGCTGTGGAGCGATGGGGAATACGGCTTGGAGACGAGAGCCAGGTTTCCTTTCAGGCTGCTCAGGGGCTCAGCCCGGGCAGGCTTTGCAAGGAAACTCAGACTGGTCTGTCTCTGTGCAGGGATGTGGCATTGTCAGGTAGCAGAGCTGGAGCCAGGAAATCCTGCTGGATGCCACCCGGAGAGATTCATGCAAACCCAGGCCAAAGCCCGTTCATTGGATTTCACACACATGAATGTGCTGATAAATTGCCAGCCCAGCTGTGTGGAGTCATGGAAATTCAATGTTGTTTTCATGGGCTTGTCTGCTGATTATTAATAAGCAATTAGCTTCCATAAGTACTTGACCGCAGCTTTCCTTTGCGGGTTCTAGCGTTTCATGGCTGTAGACTCTAGTGACCTCAGCAGGGGCCAGGCCCAGCCTGTGGCAGTCCCGGCCCTGGGGGCGCAGTCTGCACAGGGTTGCAGGAGTGCCGTCTGTGGGGGGTGGAGCTAGTTCCCGCATCAGATGCCAGTAGATGGGGCTCTGGAATGCGGGCCACAGTCCCTGGATGTTGCAGGATGGATAAAGCACTGGTGTGTGCACTGGTTCCCTACAGCCAGGGGGTGCACTGCGCTGCACCGCGACAGTCCCATGTTACTCCCACTTGGCACAGGTGTGAACGGTGAGACCAGGGGGCGTGAACCACGCTCTGTGAGCCCGACACTCACGAGCCTCCCCTGAGCTCTGCCCCTGACCCGCTGGGCAGCCTGGGGCCCTGGGGGAAGGGTGCTGGGTGAGTGAATTAACAGCTCTAGCCTGCGTCAGTTTCTGAAGGAAGAGGGAGAAAACGGAGCGCTGGGTAGGGTCATTCAGACAATGAACTGGGGCTTCAGCCTCGACTCAGTTCCTGTCTCAGCTGGGTCACTTTGGCTTTTCAGCGTTTGTCCCCCACCTTCGGTCTGTTTTGACTCGGAGACTCGGTGCATGGATGCCTCTTGCCTTGTGAGCGGGCAGTGCCCAGCGTATGGCTGCGAGCCCTCCAGGAAGGAAAGGCTACTCCTAAATTAAACATTGCGCCCAGGAACACATTCAGCCAAAGCTGCATCCCTTCACAGGCGGGAGTGCCGGCAGGGGCAGGCCTCTGAGCACTACCGGACCACGGTGAGGAGGAGGAAACGCAGCAGAGGCCACTGGCCTCCCTTTGGGGGTGATGGTTCCCATCAGATCGCTGCACCTGGGGCGGGGGCGGGGGGGCAGATCCTCCTCTGATGCTGACTTAGGCCAACTGTCTGTCTAAGTTACTTCTGCGGCCTCCGCTCCAGCAGCGCCCTCGAGCAAGAAATGGAATTCACCCCTTCTGAGCCCCAGCCCTGGCGGTCTGAGGCAGAGGAGAGCTGGCTCCCCGCGGGCTGCAGAGGCTGGAGGAGGGAGCCCATCACGGGAGTGAAAACCTTTGTGTGCTCAGAACCATTTGATAGCCGCTGGCGAAGGCTGCTGGGAGCCCCCTGCCGCGCCGGGGCAGCCCCTCCAGCTCGCACTGGGCGGGCAGAGAGCCAGGCTCACGGACACAACGGGGCTACTCTCCTGTGTCAGGACTGGGACGATTGCCCAGGTATCTGGCTGTGGCCATCCTAGAGCCAGGCTGTCCCACTTGATCCAGGCCTCCGTGGATACGGCCCGCCTCCCCCCGACCTCCAGGCACAGCCTTGCTCTGTGTGCAGTGGGGAGGGACCCTCCTGGCAACTGCGAGCCTTGAGGCCAGGGGGATTTCTCCTCTCCGCGACTCCCTGTGCCATTCACGGACCTCATCCCTCCCGCCCTGCTGGCCCATTTGTTCACTCGCTCTTATTTCCAGTCCCTGGCAGCGAGTGCCTCACGCCGGCAACAACTTTTATTTTGAACGTCTGAGTTCATGCTCGGTAATCACTTCCAAATGCCCGTGTCTACGGGCTATATTGTTTCAGCATTCAGCCACCAATTTCTGAAATCTCTGAAATAGGACTCTGTTTGCAAGCATGTGCCGGAGAGTTGTTCCTTTCCGCTATATTTGTAACATGTACATGTGGTTTAATTCAACAAGAGGACCAAAGGGGACATTTTTCCATCAGGTTGTGTCCCCCGCCCCCCTTTTCTTTAGTGTTGTCTCTGCCAAACCAGCTGGCTGGCTGCCACCCGCAGCTCCGCGGCTGGTACCAAATGTGACAGGGGTTGAGAATGTTTTCAGGCTAGTCCAGGATTGGTGCCTGGCAATAAACTGAGAGAAGCCCTGGCTGGCCCAGTCATGCTCACATGTTGGCTAAGGACAAATGTGGCTCCTGGATCCAGATATCGGAGAGAAACCAGCCACAATTTGAAATGGGGGGCAGGCGTCCCAGTAGATACGGTGCTCCTGGACGCCCCCCGATTGTCTGAACTATCAGGCTACTATCGAATTAGCTGCAACGGGCACCCTGACAAACCCCTCTGCAGCCAACCTTTGGGGCTGGGTTTCAGTGACTACTGAGCAACCTTCGTCAGGGACCTGCTACGAACAATGACAGCGAGTAGCAGTGGGCAGCTGCCCCTCCTACGAGGAGGCAGATCAGTTCTGATCCTCTTCATTTCCTGAGCACAGACTGGAAGCGTGTTTTAGCATGAAGTGCCTCCAACTTAAATGTCTGAGCCTTTTGCTTTCCTGTAAGTGACGTAGTGTGCAGGCGTTGGGGCTCTGGGGCTGGGAGGTTTTTGCAAGGTGGTGACCACGTCACCGCTTGACTTATTCAAGCCTCCAGAGACTCAGAGCTTCTTCTGTTGCTCCAGAGCCTGCTGAAGTCAATGGAACGGAGTGCATTGAATAGTGGCAGAGAATAATCTGACTAGAGATTGCTGCCTTTGCAATGGGCCCTCCAGACCCAAACCCGCAGAGAAAGAGCAGAGCCCTTCTATGGCAGCTCTGGCTTCAATGCAACAGGCAGGCCCTGGCCCTGAGAGCTCCTGGATGACAAGTCAGAAACATGTTAAAAACAACGAGCAGTCCTGTGGCACCTCAGAGACTAACAAAATACTTAGCTAGTATCACGAGCGTCGGGGGGCAAAACCCACCTCCTCAGATGAATTACAGCCCAGGGGTGTGCAGTAGAAAAGGGAACCTCAGAGGCCTTGCTTGGCTCTGGACTACACATTTCTCTGTGATTACGGGTCTTTTCATCTTGTTTAGCTTTGATAGAACTCTTGAAACTCCCAAATGCTCCTCACTGCCTCGCTGATGAAGTAATTAGTCCAGACTCAGGATTCCAGCCCACCAGACGGCTGTGCTCCAAACGGCCAGTTTCAATAATAAATAGACAAATAAAGCAGATCAGAGAAGAAGAAGCTGTCAGTGGCGCATTTGGTAGAAATAGACTTTGGGAGGTAGCTGTGCACAAATTCAACACTTGGCCAGCGGGAACAGCTGCACTTTTCTGACCAGACTTACAGGAAGATGGGGATAATTCTTCTCAGCATGGCAGCTGCCAGTGACTTCCGCCTAGCACGGGGCTCCGTGTGCGACGGGCGGCGCACACAGGCAGCAAGAGACTGTCCCTCGTCCGAACAGCTGACCCTCCAGCCGACCGGGCCAGCAAACGAGGGAAAAGGCTCAGGGACAGATGGGGACAGGGAAGTAGAAAGAGCCAGAGTAGCAGCAGAACTTGGCATGCTGAGCTGGCTGCCAGGAGCCCACAGGAAGCTTTTGGGAATGGAGCAGTCTGAAAAAATCGGGGCCAGTTGTGGGTGGGGCAGTGAATTCCATCGGGCTGTGTCCTTTCTAGTGGCCTGTCTATAGATCTCTGTAGAGCTCTTGGGTTCCTGCGCTCTCCGTAGTCTGTCCAGTGGAAGCTTTGGAGTTACCTGCTCCTGGAACTGCTCCCGTCTGTGGGCCCCATGTTCATGGGTGTTCACCATGCTGTGTGTCCCTGCGCTTCTCAACTTCTGAGCACTTATGGGACTCCCTGTCCCCCATGGCACTGCCTGTGGCTGACGGCTCCTCCGTCCCTCGAGCACACAGACTCGTTACGTCACCGCTATTGCACCCCGGGAAGGGCCTCGAGCGATCACGTAGTTCATCCCTAGTGCTCACAGCAGGGCCAGGCACCAGCTAGACCATCCCCAGCAAGTGTGTGTCCCACCTGCTCTTAAACATCTTCAGTGCTGGAGATTCCACTACCCCCCCAGGCCGTTTGTTCCAGTGTTTCACCCCCTGACAGGCAGGAAGTTTTTCCTAACGTCCAACCTAGGATTCTGCTTTCAGTGACATTTATTTCCTTGCTGCTGCCGTGGACTCCATGAACAATCCCTCCCATCACCACTCTGGCCGTGGGGCTTTCCTTGACTCTGCCGTGGGTATGTGCAGTGGGTTGGAGTGGCCACCCACTGACGCCGAAGGGGAGGTGCCCCTCCCAGAGCGACCACAGGGGCGGACTGGCTCGGCGGGATGCCGGGAATTACCTGGTGGGCCGTCGTGTCCGGGTGACACTGCCCCCACTCCGAGCGGCTCCGCGTCCGCACTGTATGCAGCATGCAGAGCCCGACCCGCCACCTGTGCCGCGTGCCGGACATGAAGCAGGGGCAGGGCTCAAGGGGCACGCAGGGGTGATGTCAGGGGCAGGGCCGTTCTCAGCCCATTTCCTGGGCCTATTTTGATTGCCAGTGCGCTCCTGGCTGACCAGCTTACAGCATGGAGCACTTGCCTGTGCAGTGCAGAGCACACTTAGGTGCAGAGCTTTTGTACAGCCCAGTCTGAAATCTGCCCAGTCCACAGAGGTAAAATCCACGGAGCACAGCCCCAGCCGGATTACACGCTGCAGTGACTCTGCCGTCCAGAGCGCGCTGTGGAGGATGCAGGCAGGAGCCATTAGCTGGCTCTGGAGGAAGGAATGCTGGTTCTGTGGGGAGATAATGACACGGGACACATGGAGCCAGGGCCCCTGGGGTGGCCGACTCTCTCCTCAGCTTTAACTGAGCCTGCCTTGCCTGGAGGAGAGGCGCTAAGTCCACAGGGTAAACCACTTTCTGCCCGACCTGTCTGGTGCAGGAACGGTCTCCACCAGTGCAGCCAGGACAGCGAAGCGAGGGCTCGGGGCGGTCTCAGCACCAGCCAGGAACGTAGCCATTGCACATGCCCTTGGTGTAGCGAGCTGTTTGTGGTAGCAGACAGGCCTGGGCGCAGCTGCCAGCCTCAGCACGGGCCACGTCAGCTCAGAGAAAAGTCACCTTGCTGTGTGGAGTTTCTGGGGAGCTGAGGATTCCACATTGTGTCCTGGCTCCTCGTGCACGGGAAGACCTGACCACTCAGCAGCTGAGGGGGCAGGAGAGCACTGTGAGGCCCGGTGTCCTAAGGGGCAGCTCTGCGAAGCCTCATCGTGCACATTACATCCTCCGGATGGCAGCACCGCCAGGCCGAAGAGAAGGCCACAAGCGGCTGCAGGCAGAAGTAGTGAGGGCAGGGATACGGCTTGGTGGCTGGGAATCTGACACAGGATCCAGTCTCTGAAGACCAAGTGATCGGGCCACAGGGAGCCCTGAAGTCCCTCAGCCAGGGAGATACAGAGGTGGAGTATTCAGTGAGGCAACGATGACCCTAAGGAGTCACACGCTCCCAGGCCCTGGGAAATCGTGCTCCCGTTGTTCTCCTGCCAAGTGTCCGTGTGTTAGGAATGGAGGAAGCCCCTGAGCCGTGGCATGTGCTGGCTCCTTTGTTGACTCCCCAAAGTCTCCTCTTTCCTGGCTGGTGCCAGGCTGAGGCCCAACAGGCGACGTCCATCCGTCCGTCCATCATCTTCTAAGTATTTGACCTCTGACAGGTTTGCTTCTCTGACCAAAGGCCAAGGCCAGGTCTGAACTTTTCCCAGCCGTTTGAAGATTTTACAAACCCGGCCCTGCTGCCTCCACCTGGGGTTTATTAGGCAGGAACATGAATAGAATCTGTCACTGAGAAGTGTTTACACTAAAGCACAGAGGAATCTCCTGGCAGGAAGCTGCTCTTGAAGCCAGACGTGCTGCCATGGCTGATATCGTCCCGTTGGCATGGAAATGGGAGCCGGACCCGGGTCTCTTGGTGAATGTTCAGTGCCACGTACCCTTGGAGGCTCCCAGGTTTCCCCAGGAATTGGCTGCCGAGCCTGCGAAAGAGCTGCTCTTGCAGCGCACTCCCGGGCACTCATGCGGCTGTACACGGGCTGGCTCGCCAGGGACCGGCGCCCATAGGGACCCTCTCAGTCTGGCAGGGAACTGGGGAATCGCCACCTCCCCTGAGCAGCAATGGGTCACAGCCTAAGCGGGGTGTGAGTAGGTCACACTTGTGTGCCAGACAGTGTGCACTAGAACGGGACAGAGGGCCAGGCGGAGCACAAGCGGAGAGCAGAGGGTGGGGTGTTCATTGCTGAGCTGTGGGATGAGGAGCAGGTCAGATGCTCCCGCACGGCCTGTCTACAGAGAGCAGGGGAGCATGAGGTAGCAAATGTGACAAGTCAAGGGCACTTCCTCCTCCGCCGAGCACCCCAAAGTATTACCCACAATGCCTCAGCAACGGTGAGCCCCTGTCAGACTCACTGACGGTGCAGGGTGACTCCTGCCACTCTCAGAGCTGCAGCCTTTCCCTGTCACTCAGCTCAGTCCCTGGGCCCAGGCTGCCGAGGGGCCCTTCGGGAGACGCAGCCCGAGTCCCCTGGCACGCCGAACGGCTCTGCTTGTGAGCATGGAGCTGGCCGTGCTTCCAGGTGCCCCGTTCGGTCTGGATCACACCAGGAACTGGGCAGAGGGGGCAGTGCCAGCGGCCTGGCTCCTCTCTCTGCCAGCTTTCTGGCTGCTGCTGAGCTTCCCCTCCTGGCTGAAGGCAGGAGTGACAGCAAGTTTGGGGTTTCCCAGCCTGTTGCTCGCTGGCCCCCCTGGGCTGGGGGCGTGGCTCCGGCATGCATTTGGGGGCGAAGTCCAGCACGGGAAGACCTGGAGGCTCCCTGGCTGGAGGTCCAGGCCTGGAAAAGCAGATGACGATTCAGGCGAGGGACAAGGGGGCCTGGCTGGGAGAGAGCTGCTCTGTTGTGGGAGAGATTTCCCCTGCTGGGGCCTGCCTGGTCCCGAAATCAGTCGGGTTTAATGGGGCTGTGAGCCCTGCGGATTGAGCCCATTCTGCTAATCCTGATGCCAGCGAGGTCACTAATAAAAACCTCCATCGACTTTAGTGGGAGCCGGGCCCATCGCTGAGCCTGGGGCCCAGGAGAGCACCTGCTGGCTGCATGCCTCGGACGCATGAGCAGGACTCGTGGCCAGCTGCACAAGCCATTCCCACACTCCCGTTATTGATCAAGTGAGAAAGGAAAACAAGAGGCGGAGGGAGGGGTTAGGCCCGGGACAGAGATTTACAGCCTGCACGTGGGGAAGTCTGCATCATGCCGAGGAAAGGAAAGTCCAGCGGCCCACAAGTGGCATTTATTTATTAAGACGAGGGCGGGTTTTGAGGGAGAGATTTATTGTGGAATCTGCCTGTAAAAGTGCTAGAAGTGAAACGTTGCTCAGAGCATGTGTGGTCTTCAGATCCTTTCCCCTCTCCGCTGAAACGAAGGCAGAGGCCATAAAACTGCCTTCCCGCCAGCTGGTCTTCATGAAGCCGCTGCTTGCGGCATTAACGTGCACGAGCGAGGCTGCTCCAGCCTAGAGCTGGTGACCCAGTCTGGCCATGCCTGGGACATGCTGTAGACAGGCACCATCCCCTCCCCCAGGGAAACGTGGCTCCTGGGGCGAAGCGAGAGCGTTCACACATTGCCTTTTCCCGAGGCGGGTGGGGGCTGGGATTCTCCCGCTCTGCTCTGGAGTTATTACGTCTCCACCCAGCCAGGAACAGGCCTCCAAGTGGCGGTGACTAGACCCGCTCGCTCCGCTCCAGCCTGCGAGCTGCGCAGGCAGTGTGGCTCCCGCAGCAGAGAGGCCCCTCAGGCTAGCCAGCTGTGAGTGCCCCGGCAAGTGGGCAGGAGGGGTGGCTAGCCCAGGCGACACCGCTGCTTCTCTTGCACTGGCTGGCATCTATCTTCCTGCTCCGGGAAGCAGCCTGTTGGTGGCTCTGTGGCCCTGTCACAGTGCCCACGGGGATTGCGTGGCGATGGCAGCTTGGCGCAGTCCCACAGCCGAGAAGTCAGGCTGACTCCATCAGTCCACGCTGTGACACGTCCCCTGTGCACTGCAGAAAATCTCCGGAGTCAAAGTACAAGAAAACTGATAAACGCTGGTCTCCATTGTGCTCCTTTCACCTTCTGAAATTGCAGTGGGTCATGCACAAGATGGGAATGAGCTCGTGGAGGTTCTTTCTCGCAGTAACCCTGACAACCTCCCTCATTACCGGCTCCCAA